>NW_024044681.1:24160231-24760231 GCF_014851395.1 Micropterus salmoides
ATGTTGCTTTTCTGAGGGTTCTTGACTTATCCCATGACTCTCTAAATGGGCGCAGAGTCCATTTTCAAAGCACAATATTTTCATAAAACAACTCTTTCAGAGTGGTCAGCTTGAGCCACAGACAGAAGAAATAATAACTCTACAGAAAGGTAGCAAGCTTTGATCTTAATGGCACCGTCCAGGATTGTTTTTAAAGGGTTATACAAGGGATTTGACATGTTTTAGACTATTTACAAATCAAATGCATTTTACATTGCTAACTATCTCGCAAACTGTGCTGCCCTGCTTTAGAAATTGACACATTTTTTCTAGTGTTCCACGCATCTAATCCATACATGTCCAAACAACTTTAAAATCTATTAACAGGATCTTAAAACTTGCTTCTGTTGTGAAATTCCGTAGACTGACTTTTTTAATTCGTGAGATGACAAAAGGGATTTGAGATTACTGTGTTTTGAATTAGGTTAAAAAAAAGATACAGAATTGTATTTAAACATTCATATGCAACCGTTTTACCCATTAATGGGTTAAAATGAAAGACTATATTTGCTAAAGAATACTCACTATTATCAAGAAAACAGATTATTATAACAATACACTAATGTATGCATGTTCATTTATATTCCTCTTGAAATTTCTGTATCAACAAAGAATAATAATATTTTTGTAAATTGTTTTTTTAAGATAATTATGATGATAATGTGGTTTTGTATACATGTATCTATGGTGATGACTGATCAATGAACTGTATATACAGGAAACCCTAAACAGCCTCAGACACCATCCTGATGAAGATACAGTCAACATCAAGTGTGCATTATTTTCTTTCAGTGTTATGTCATCACTGTGTGGTAATGCGGCATGAACTCCTCAAATTAATTTGCACCATGCCACAATGATGAAGAAATACTGCAGACTTGATGTTCACAGTGAGTGATTACATAACTCAAGCAAGTTTCAAGAGTCTGGAAAAACAATGGATGCCTGAAAATGGTAAGAAAAGTGCATCTGAAAAGCGTAGATGAAACTTGGCTGAGACTTTCTTAAAACAAGCGGTGGACATAACATTAAAACTGTACAATTTAATGCAATCCAATAAAACAAACCTCCAATAAATACTACATTTGTGAAGCTTATATTCAATGCTGGAGTGGACAAAATGAACACTTAACCATAAAATGCAATCCCATGAAAGATTTAACAAAACCTGAATGAGTAATTTGAAATAAGTGATTTTTATATATGTATATATAGCAAGGCTGTATAACGGGGATTTCCTGAAGTCTTTTTTGAGTCTTATGGTTTAAAAAAACAACAAAACACTTTTATGAAATAAAACCATAACCTGAAGGGAAAAATAGCAGCGATGCTATTTCACACAGCAAAGGCCATATATCTAGTGTGGCTATAGTTTATTACTACATTGATCAGATGACCAGATGCGCCAGGATTACAGTTTCCTGGGGGAAACCCTGTATTGTGTTGGATTGCATTATAGTGAAAATTTGTTCTTTTACCTTAGACATCCTTTCTGTAAAGAGAGGTCCTAAAAAAACACTTTCCTGTAGTTTAAGTGCCCGAAGTTAAGACTCCTCTACGTAGAGGCGCCATCCTGTAACCTTTCTCTAAATGTGAAGGCCTTTGACAGGCTTTGATTTGTTAGGTCTAAAGCTTAGCCTCCTTTACTTCATTTTGGAAAAAAACTTAAAGATATTACAACCTTGGTTTTGAGCAGTCCCCCAGTCTTTCACACAGACAGGTTTTAATATAGTTTATTGGTTTGTGAGCATTTTAACTTTTTAACATTTCAGAGTGAAAAGGACTCTTGTTAGTGTTCTTATTCTTCTACAGGTTTACCACAAGGGTGCGTCCTCTCCACCCAGATGTTTCTGTGTAGCAGTGGTAGGAGCTTTGATGAATGATTTTCTTTTTCTTTTTTTTTTTAGCAGGGACAACCAATGTAATGTTTATCCAAGTACATTCTTTGATTCATCTCTTGCTCTCTCTTGGTTTGGACAACTGTGAGAATGTGCATTACAAATAACAAATTACAGGCTGCTTAGAGGTAGTAGCACTAGATGCTGCTCTTTTATCCCACAGGCTATATGAAGAAATGTGGATGTGGATATGATACTTTGTTACTTTACTACAACTTCTATGTTATTTTAACAAGTCTCCTTGCATTTATGTAACTGCTACATGCAAACTTAATTGACATGACACAGTTTTCTGCAAACACTATTACCCAGGTAGGGATAATAAAATAAATCTGTCCTCTAAAATTAGCTATGGTGCACTCTGTCAGAGACGTGCAGAGCATCATATAAGGTCGATGACTAAAAAGAAAGGAGCATCTGTGTAAAACCAGGCCCAAAAAGAGGAGAATACCAGCAGCTTACCACCCTCTGTGAGAGTCAGAGTTTTGTCTTTCCTCAGGGTGCGAGTAGTGTTAGGTATCCATCACACAACAGTAGCACGTTCTCTCAGTTATGTTGTTCTCTTCCACTTTTGATTCTCCAGAATTCTCAGTCACGGTACGAAGATTTGATGTCAAAACACGTTTGGGCAGTGTGCTGGGTGTGTCTATAGCCAGGTGAGCAGGCTGTCTCTGTCCATGTGCGACCCAGAGAGAACTGTCTCCATGTCCATCAGAAGGTCTGAACTGAGACCCTCGGGGATGCAGGGCATTAGCTCTTCACCCTCAGACATCGGGAGCACAGGCATCGAGTCCTGTAAGGTCATCGCGGAGATGTCGCCAGAGTCACCTGAAGAAGTCAGAAAAGAAGATAAAAATGACCGAGCTGGGAGAAATTAGGGAATTTGGATTGGATGTTGTTGTCTCTTTAATACAGCTGCACATAGACCAGTATGTGTAAAGTTTTCTATCCCTGCAGGAAGTGTGTATGTACATAAATAAAATGCACACTCCATGCTTTTCATCTCTCACTTCTGTTTTTTATGTAAAAAATAAATTTACTCAAATAAATACAGAAGTGAGCGGATGAATGCAAAAAAAATTTAATGTATCTAAATTGTATCTAAAATCTAAATATGTGCAAAAATAAAGATAGGAAAGTGTTCTTTCTTCATTCTGTAATGAAGTATTTGTGCACATAATTAGCATATTAAGAGTTTCTCACTTTTCTGCATTCAACAGCTCCCCTGCTTTTTTCTTTGTGTTATTGCTGCCCGTTTGGGAAGCCCTTTTACACAGTTTTTTGTGGATTCCAAAATAAATTAACACAAATTACTCTGCATTGTCTTTGGGGAAGTCATAGGAAATGACTTGTTTCCCAGTGAGATACGCCAGTAATTACTGGAAGGCCAGGACAAAAGTCAGATTTTACAACCAGTTTCTAAAGCATACCATAGTTCTTAGTTTTAATGTAAATAATTTGAGGTATTAACGCTAAATAAGCCAATATCATGGCGTTATGGCCAAATTTGAGACACATTCACTCTAAGGTTGCAAGAAACTGCTTCCCAGTGGCTACAGTGTACATTTAGATCAACAGATGTCACATCTGGACAACACATTCATCCTTCCTTTGATTTCAGCAAAATACACATATTTATAGTTTTTATGAAGTTTAAAGATGATAGGAAAATGGTGGGCACCCCAAGGCAGTTTTTCTGACTTTGGTGTGTGTGTGTGTGTGTTACCAGTGTCCATGTGATCCACAGAGCTCAACATGTGGTCCGACGTGCGGGGTAAGCTGCTGACGCTCAGACCGCTGTCAGTGCTTTCGTTGCGAGAGTGAGCGCTGCACCAGAACACACACATAAAATTATATCTGCTCACTAACTGTTAAAAACTGGAGTGACTAGTAAAATGTCTGCGTAATGACGGTGGACAAAAGTGATAATAATTCTTCTTTGAACACTATAGATTTTACTGGAACTACTTTCTGACAGAGAAATCTTTTTTATGATAACTGCTCGCAGTGAGATTGATCATTGATCCAGAGTAACTGGGACACCACTTTTGAGTCTTTCAAAAGTAAATGCTTTGAGCTGCACAAATGGAATTCCATTCATCCCAACTGTATGGTGGTGGCAGCAGAAAAAGTATGAAAGACAACATGCAATTGTTTGTGTAACACTTGTAAAGAGGCCACTCTTCAGATTACTTTCAATTCTCAAGAAAATTAGCTTTTCAGTGATGATTTCTACACTGTGTTTCTCCTTTAACTTCAGTAAAAGGAGTACAAAAGAGATCTGCAGTACATGACAATAATGTTAAACATGAACTCACCCATTAAGTGTAGGTTCGTGGTTTGAGCCTCTGATCCTGACATCTAGAGACGGAACAAGCGTCTGTGCGTTCCTGTCATGGTCCATCCCGCCGGGCATCTGGTTCCTTCCTCCTGCCTCCTACAGTACAAGACACACACACACACCTACTTGTATCACGTCATGTAAAACTCAAACTGTGTTTACATGAAACAAAGATTTCACTGTGAAATGACTACACAGAATAATACAACATAATACAACAACATAACAAAAGATATAACTTAAATGTAAGTGAAGTACTATTTTATTTAATCTCTGACCTGTGGTGTGAGTTGTGGAGGGAGGCCTTGTTGTTTGCATCTGAGCCTTTCGTTTTCCTGCCTTTGCTGCAGTGCCAAGCCAAGGATGCCAGGGTTCATCTTCTGGGCTGGAAAATAAGATAAATAAGAAAATATCTTTTTGACAATTAAGAAAATATTTTCATGGAGGTTAAACAGTTCAGCAAATGACATATGTGAGGAAAACTTGGCAAAAACTTTGCGATCTCTCTTATTTTCATTGCCAAACAGCAACTTGTGATGGTGGACATTAGAACAAAAGTGTTTCTCATTGACAAACAAGAATTGTCAATTCAGGGAGACACAAATTTGATAGTGTGCTACCTAGACGCGGGTCGACCCATGCGGTGGTCTTATTTATGTGATCGATGTAGTACACCTCTCCATCTGCAGTCACAGCCTGCTCCCAGCCTTCAGGCAGTGGACCTGAACAGCAGTGAAAGTACACAGTGAGAAGGCAAATGGTGGATGTAGTGCATGGAGAGTAAATATTAGAATCTGGCCCACGTCATTTAATGTCTGTGTAGCTTCTAGTTTGTAGAGTTGTTATGAATAGAAGTGAAGGTTAGTGGGAAAACAGCTACAGTAAGGTATATTATGTAGAATCAAAATGTACTAACCTATGTGCATCTTGCCTGAATGTGGTGGGTGGGAGACGTAAAGAGATGTAAAAGACTGCTGTAAATGAATATAAAGTATGCCATGCTGTCAGTTCAAGGGTCTGTTCAGCCAAATTAGATTATTCCACAGCAACATCTCTTTACAGAAACACTTTCTAGTTAATCCACAGAACACATTATGGAAGGTTTTCATTGAGACTATTTCTTCAGTAGAAAGACGTTCCAATGAAAAGTGTACACAAACCTGCATTAATTGATATTTTGGCCACTTGGGGGCAGCTTAAATAAGCTGTAAACACAACACTGGCACACCTTATAAAGTTGTTATGGCAAAATTGGTGCCTATTTAGATGTTCTGGAGATATGGATTATTATTATCATTCATTTGGAGTCATAGTTGTGACATGGTTAATATGAGTCTAATATTCACTCTGTTTTGGCTCTGTTTTTACCAGCTAGTCGCATACGATGTTTGTCTGTGTTTACAGTGGGTTTTTAGAGCTTTTTCTGCAAAACCAGCTGCATGCTGCGGTCAAAAATAAGGTTGATAAGACTGATGGCACTAAAATCAAAACAGCAAAGTTGTGGGATTGAAAACAATGAGCTGAAAGATGCTAAAATGCTCCGTAGACCTTAATGGCACTTCCTGATAGCTTCCTGTGGGTTCATCACTACGAGTGACCTCTTTCATATAAGAAGTCGTTTTAGTATAAAATTCCCATATATGTTTCCCTAGCCAGTGTCCCTGTTGAGCTGCAGTGTAGGGATAGTAATAAAAAGGAGGAATTTTGTACTAAAACAAATGTAACTTGAGAAGATATCTACTTGTTCTGACTTCTGAAACCCCAAACTTTTGAATTAAATTTTGCACAGACTGAGGACTGGATGTTGTCCCCCATCTCTTACATTAGCAGTGCACTGGTAAGGGATATATTAATATGCAGTATGAACAGGAGGAATTATTACAGCAAGCAAAACCTGTTCATATGGGCACTAGACTATTGTTTTCAGACAGACTTTAAAAATTGTGACCCTATTCTTTAAGACGCTGACCATGTGACTGCATCATTACATGGTCTGGTTCATGTTTCATGTCATCCTCCATCCCCGTCTCCTCACACTCAGCTCTCTTGATTCTGTTTCATAAAAGCTAAGAAAAAAAAAAACTACCACAGAGCCGAAGTAAGATGGTGTTTTTTGTAATTTCGGTGAACTGACCATTTAAAATTCTGATGAGTGGAATTTATTTAAAGGCCACAATGGTCCGACAAGTTATAAAACTTGCAGCTAAATAAGAAAAAAAAAATCTGTATAAATAAAATAGTTTGAATTTCTTTCACTGCTGTTTTTCTGAGAATTAAGATTTCTCTCAATTCAGTAGGACGGTCTCACTAATATATCAGCTATGGATGTGTTAATTCTTTCCAAAGTCACCAGAGCTGTGGAATTAGAGACCAAAAGGGAAACTTGAAGAAATCATACCCAGCAAAGACTTGGCGTCATGCCGAGGTGAACTATGAAAAGCAGGTTTGGGCTTTATAAAGAAACTGGATGTTGAAAAGGGGGTGGGGGGTGGGGGGGAGCAGAGTGATACCTGTCTCTGGATTGATGTTTTGTGGTTGCGTAGTGGGCGCTGGGTTGCTGAGGGAGTGGGCGTGGACCGGAGTGCCAGAGATAGGATGCTGAGCTGCAGCCGACTGAAGCTGCGAAAGTCGGGGGTCGTGCCAAGTGGTTGTCTTATCCAGGTGACTGCAAACACAGAACAAGTCTAAACGTATCTGTATCTGTTGAACCGCTGCAACCTGATGGATAAGAAGCACGAGGCACGTTTTGTTTCGGACCTGCTTTACCTGTACTACCAGATGTGAACTCATAGAGGCAAACGTCAAACTACAGCAGTCTTTTGACAGGAGCGTGAGCTGTCAGGCCATGTGCATGAAACGGTCTGAAACCACACTGTTGCAAAACTAGTTGGAACCATTTTTCTGTTTGCATGTACCTGATTAGTTTGAGTCCTGGTTCTCTCAGCCCTGCTGCATTTCTCTCTTCACGGTTCTCCTTCACTTTAAATTATATTCTTTCTAAAGAAAAATATTCAAGAAGGATGTAACATCTACTATTTTCTGTATCAGGACAGAACTGTAGGAAAATCTAAAACTACTCCTGGTGCATTTGAAATAGTGTTAGTGCTAGAATGATTGGTTGATTAATCAGAACAATTAGATTATACAACAATATTGGTGATTTAAATGATCTTTTAGATCATTTATCAAGCAAAAATGCAGATTTGCTGCTGTTTTATATGATTGTTAATTGAACCCATTTGGTCATCAGGAATCACAGACAATGAAAATAATGAGTGCCAATGTAGAAATGTAGATGTTAGAACAAGGTGGGGCGGACTCTTTGGGTCTTTCTAATCAGAAACGCTTTGTGTAACCTGCAGATCAAACGCAGTGATTAACAGCAGATAGATCTTACTTGAGGAAGTAACGTTGGCCAGTAGGCGTTTTTGCCATCTCCCAGCCATGGGGGAGTGGAACGTCGTCAGTTATGATCGGCGTCGCGTCTGCTGCTTGAGTGGAGAGGGAGTTGACTGGGAGGGAGGCAGGGGAGGAATGGGCACGGACGTGATGAGGAGTGAGGGAGCCGCACACACCTCCATCCGAACTGGCCTGACGAGAAACAAGCAGGGTTAACAACTGCCATGACGAGCCACAAACAGCAATCAGAAACATAAACCAGCAGGAAGAAAAGGTTGGGATGGTTACCAGAGTGGTGTGAAAAAAAACAAATACTCAGAGGAAGAACAGTGAAGCTGGTTGCTTTACTTTAAAAGATATTTTTATTACTTCTACCGAGGAGTTTTCACTGCTTGTAGATTAATATTGTTTATCAGCCAAGTTCAACACACTTCAGGGAATTATAAGCTTTGAGCTACATCTACAAATCTAACAGAGAGATTCAAGGTGTGTTTGCTGTTAATGAAGTAAATAAACAACATTTAACAAGAAATGTATGCAATCTGAAAAGCTTCTTTGTTTGTAACAACCAGTTGGGGTCCGGATGAAACTCTCAAGTCTCAAGCAGATCAGCCCAGAATGTCACCTGGGCATGATAAATACGAGAATCTACTCGCACTGTGGCTTGAACGTCTATACTTTAACCTCTTCTTGTAAGACCCAGCTGTATGCTAATTCATAATCATAATTACCTCCAGAGAGTGTGTTTCTTGGGGAAACCACAGTAACCATTTTGCAAAATGTTCAGTCTCTAATGAAACAGACAGAAGTTAATTCAAGTAAGTAAGTGCTGATTTGTAAGGGTTTGTAATGTGTTAAAGCAAATAATCACATGAAGTCTTTCAGTCAGACTTAATAAATACTGTTCTTCTTCGTCATCATTTTTTCCACAACTTCCCACCATGAGTAATTTTGCAATTTAGGGAGTGAATGCAACATCTCACAATTACAAAAGCGGCTACAGAGGCCTGATGATTACAGATTTTACAGTTGGGTTTTCAAGGCAATATTAGGCATTTTGGATGACTGAGCTGTATCCTTTAATAAAAAAACAACATGGCCAATACAGGAAAACTGTATTTGACTAAGAGCATCGAAAGAGATCGAAAGTAGACCCTCACTAGAACATCCACAACATCTTTTATAGCCTCAACAAATAAATGGACCTGGTTGAAACTCACACACTCAGAATCCAGAAAAGCAGCCCTGCAATACACACTACCTCTGTGGATATTGTAATGTTTGCCGAGGACAGACAGGTGAGGGGTGCAACTGTTAATTCTTTTCATTATTGGTTATTCTCTTGATTGTTTTTGAAATTGGTTGTCAGCCAGAAATGCCCACCATAGTCCACAAGGGGAAAGCTTCAGCAGTCAAAACCCAAAGACATCCCGTCAGCAATGATATAAAGCAGCAAATTCTCACATTTAAGAAGCTAGATCCAGAAACATTCTAAATCTAGATAACTTGGAATTATTTTAATAAATCAGATAAAAGTTAAAGTAAGGTTTCAATAAAAAATAGCTTAACGTCCATTCCAACTTCTTAAACGTGGTGAAAGTTGATGCTTTTCATTGTCATACATGGTCAATAATTGTCTTTTTGAATTTTGGACCATCTGTAGAATAAAAACAGGCCATTTGAATCTTGGGCAGTGGGAAACTGTAATGGGAACTTGTTTTTACACTATTTTATAGACCAAACAAATAAATGACAAATCAAGAAAACAATTCAGCAGACTTATCAATAATGAAAGGTTTCAGCCCTAATCAAAAATATTAATTCTCTGTGATTAACTAATTGATCAGTTAACTAATAGTTTCAGGACTTCCTTGGAATGGTTCATTTTTTTGTCTCTCTTGTGTATGAGGTGGACCCAATATTAATGAGAAACATCTATTCATACCACACCACTGACACAGCAGGTAGTATTGTGCTGCAGGGTTACTGAACACTGTGCATTTCATGTAGTTTGTCGTGATTGCCTTAACACACCAGGGTTAGCACTGAAAACCAGCATGGTGCGGTAAGCAGCTGTCGTTCAGCAGTTATTAGTAGTTAACAGCAGTTATTAGTACTTGTCTGGAGTGGCCCCGGGAGTCTGGCTGCCTGAAGAAGGAGTCCGGCAGGTTCCTCATCCTCATGGGCAGAGAGGACGGCTGTCTTGCCGCCTTGCTGGGGTTCATCACAGCGCTGAAGAGGGCCTCCAGCTCCGTCTGGGAGTCCCCGCGGACGTGCACGATCTGTTGCCCGGCCGGAGGCGCGCCGCCGTGCGCGCTCATGTCGCCAAAGTTTTGGTGTCGCAACAAATCTGTCGAAAAGTTCAATCACACAAACACAATCAGAAAATAAACGTAAAGCCCGTTACGACTATGCGCCCGAGTGCTGGAATCACGATCGTATGTTTATACATTTTGACCCCCACCCCCGCCCCCCAACCCCCACCCCATTTGAACTTTTGTGTCCTTGTGTGTCTGTTTCAAGCTGTAACATCTCGGAAGTTAATCAGCTGTGAAAAGAAAATCGATCATCGGGCAAAGAAGTCTAAGGGGCGCCGTTTAAAGCGCGGATCGCTGACAAAAATCAATCTGTGCAGCGTGCAACACGTTACATGCCTCCCACATACCTTCAAGCAGCCAGACCGTTTCCCCCTCTCTCTCTCTCTCTTTCGCTCTCTCTCTCCCTGTTTCTCTCTGTATTCCTGCAGGACAAAAAAAAAAGAAAAGAAAAAGAAACTGGAGAAATCACAGCCGAGGAAACACTCAGACAGACACTGATTTCCGATGTGGACCTCCAACTAAAAGCCTCCCCAAATGGAAAAAAAACATGTATTAAACCAGTTGGAGAGGAGTGATCTCAGCGAGACCTCCAAACTTTTTTCACATCCACTGCTCAGTCCAGATTCATGTGATAGTGCTGAGGGGCGGGGTTGCAGGGTTTAAAGCTACCGCAGTTGCAGGGGGAAATATTTCACTCCAAGCACAGACAGAAACCATCAACACAAGGCTTATGTAACACGTTAGTCGTGTTTTCATCACAGCTCCAAATGCATCAAATAAGTCACTTTCAGCCCTGAAGATGGCTAGTAATTAGTGATATATTATAATTAACTTAAAAGTCTTTGGCCGTTGTTTAGTTTCCAGTTTGTCTGGTTTTCTCCTGCTGAAGGACAGAGGCTGAGGGCTAAGTGTAGACAGAGGTGACAGCCAAAGATGAGACTGGGCTGCTTGCTGGGCTCAGTCTTCGGACTCTGGGCCTGGTCTGGTTTAGAGGTGGGGGGGAGGTGGGGAGATTGGGAAGTTGCACTGAGAAAACATCCGCCCCTGAAGAGGCCAACCCAGCCGGAGCCTGTTTGTCCCATGCAGCCACAGCCACAGAGTCCTGCCCTCTAGTGGAAAACATGCACACAGCGAGCTGGAGCTCAGCTGATTGAATTCAGACAAAAATGTCTGGCTGGACTGGTGTTATTATCTGCCCTGCATCCAATAAGTCATTCAATTATTTCGCTATTATAATACATCAGAGTTAATATGGGCTGTAGTGGACATGGAGAGTCAAATGCTTCTAAAATAGCAAATGGATATTTAATTGGATGATAAAAATAAAAGATTTGACAAATGCATTGATTTCACTCAACGAAAAAAATATTAATATTACTAATTAATATTACCAAGTAAATTATGAATCTAAGTAATTGGTCGGATTTGTCATTTGTTTTTAAAGGGACTAGAAGAAGCTGACATTATGCCTATTCATTGTGCCTACAGATTGTGCCTGATTATTAACTCATGCTGTGCAGCCCAATATTGTTCAAACCCACAGAAGTTTAGTTAAACGTCTAGTGGAGATACTGTTCATTTGTACTATACATTTTGTGTATTGTCTTGTTTTGACATCAACCTGTCTCTTGGGCCCCATCCCAATTAAGCTGCTATAAAAGAAGCTGTGATTGATTATTAATCAATTCTCACAGCTAGTTAGCACACAGACATGATCAATGTATCTTTATTAACAGGCTACCACAGACCTTCAAAGTAGCTGTAATTTAACATCTTCTTAAAAAGCCCACTCTTGATCCAGGGATTTTAGCTTAACTATGGACCTATCCAACCTTCCCTTTCTCTCTAAGATCCTTAAGAAAGCAATCGCCAACCAGTCGCATGTCTTTTAGAAGTAGTTTATTTGAGGATTTTCAGTCAGGATTTAGAGTAGCAAATTGCATCAGACAAAAGACTTGTCTCTGTTTTTGTCTTGTTCTTCTTAGTGCTGCATTCGGCCTCCGTGGTCATCACATCCTATATATCAGATTATAATACATGTAAACGATGAATCTTCTATGCACACCAGAGTTAGTCACGGAGTTCCACAAGGTTCTGTGCTCGGACCAGTTCTATTCACATATATGCTTCCTTCAGGCAATATTATTAGGAAATACTCCACAAATCTCCATTGTTAGGTAGAATAAGATTAGGATTATTGTACTTGACTCCAAACAACTCCGAGATGCATTATCTAAAGATATAGTTTCTCTGGATGGTATTGCCCTGGCCTCCAGCATCAAAGTAAGGAATCTCAGAGTCATCTTTGATCAGGACATGTCCTCAAAATGATGCAGAAGGACTAGTCCAATCATTTGTTATTTCTAATATGGATTATTGCAATTCCTTATTATAAGGCTGCTGGAACAAGTCCTGTAAGACTCTCCAGCTGATCCAGAATACTGCAGGACATAGGAACTAGGAGAACTAGGATCATATTTCTCCTGTTTTAGTTTCTTTGCACGAGCTCACTGTAAAATCCAGAAAATAATTTAAAATCCTTCTCGTCACCTACAAACACCATAATGATTCGGCACTATCATATCTTATAGAGCTCATCGTACATTATTACGCTACTAGACTGCACTCTCAGAATGCAGGATTACTTGTGGTTCTCAGAGTCTCCTAAACTAGAATAGGTGCCAGAGCCTTCAGCTTTAAAGCTCCTCTCCTGTGGAACCAGGTCCCAGTTTGGGTTTGGGAGGCAGACACTATCATCACATTTAAGAGTATGCTTAAGACTTTCCTCTTTGATAAAGCTTATAGTTATGGTTGGCCCAGGTGAGCCCTCAACATCCCTTAGATATGCTGCTGTAGGCCTAGAAGGCTGGTAAACTTCCCATGATGCACTGAGCTCCTCTCTCCTCCTCCTCTTCTCCATCTGTCTGCATTCTTCTCCTATTAATGCATGACTTGACTTCTTTCCTCTCCCTTAGTTTTGTGCTTTTTTGTCCCTCTCCCTTGTCCTTCTGTTGCTTTCTGCAGCTGTTTCGGAGCTGTGGGGTCTGGATCTGTGGTTGCAGGCCACCTGCTGCCCCCGTGTTACTGCTCAACACCCCTTGCTACAATTATTATAGTCTCTATGTTGAACTTGCATTATGCAACTGTGTGTTCTTGTTCCTCCTGCTCTCTTTTCCCCTCTCTCCCTACCTCTCTCTGTCTCTTTAAACCTGCTGTAAATGAAAAGTATAATGAGATAATTTATGTGAAGTTATTTGTTAATTGGCACTTATCTCTACCCCAGTATCATGTTTTTCATCCAGTATATTTGCTTACCCTTAATTTGCACATCTATATATGTGCAACTGTTTGCATCTGGTAAGATGCTAAACTGCATTTTTTTCTTTATTTTTACGTTCTTATTTACAATGGCGTAAACAAACAAACAAGTGTTTGTTGTTCTGGTACTTACTTTGCGCAATGACATAAAGGTGAATCTAATCTAATCTAATCTGCTGTCAGATGGTGTAGAATCTGATGTTTTTAACAAACTTAAAACTGCTTAAAAATTAAGGTGAAAACTGGATGTTGAGGAACTAAAAGATATGATATGTATTAAGATTTTACCAGTTGGTTGTACATTTATTTTTTCCTTCGCCAACTGTCATGATTTACATGCTTCTCGGGGGTGTTCTGTCAAAATTTAGCTACCTTGGGTGTAGTGTAACAAGAGCTCTGCTTGAAACTGAAGCTTGTGTGCACATTAAAAAATTTCAACTTTTTAGTGTTACATAAATGTTTCAACAAAAATCTTATCTGATGTTCAGTCTGTTTTAAATAGTCGGTTCAAACAATTACAAAAAATCATTCTCATCTGGAGTGTTTTGTTAGAAACATTTACCTGAATATGACTGATACATTTCTGGCGATGCTTCCTATCTGTATACATTAAAGAGTTGCATTAGGCGAAGGTGAAGACAAGGGAAGCAGATATTTGCAGCTGCCTTGTCCACATTGAAACCAAATATTCAGTATACAGCTTGTGTGTGTCTGTGGTTACTTGAGCCCTTTTTATTGTTGCAAGCTTTGTATTAGCTGGAGTCTGTTTATCTAGGTATGGTGCTTTTTATCAGCACTGTACATTCAGATTAATTTTTATTTACCATATAAGATGAAAATTATATGATTTTGACTCTGAACTCCCATTTCATTCAAGACATGTGTTTTAGTCTACAACAAAATGTACTGGTCGATTGTACTACAGCTAAATCAATGCATGAGGAGTGCAATGTATGGACTGTCTTGTTAAACATCATCGACAATATGTGACAGTGTGTAATTGTATCTAAAGCATCACATGTTTCTGTGTGTGGAGAATTCAGATGCAAAAGGTCACTATAAGAATAACTGTAATGTAATACAAACCAAAGCGCAGTAGATGGCACTGTCATACCTCAACACCTGTAACATGTCTTAGTTTTCTGTTGTATTTATGAACACAATCATCTTCAAAACCATCTCCACAATCAGTGCTGTTTCACCACCATATCAGAGGGCATAACCAGACCAATGACAAAGGCGACTTATCAGGTGCCAATCCACACCACAAACAAAGCATCATGCAGCACCCACAGCCTCACCAGCAGACAAACACAAGGTGATGTAAAATTTACATTCACTTTCACTTTAATTTTACCTTTTTACTGATTGAGTTAAGTCAGCACTCATATAATTAAACCATTGATTTGGCATTTAGGCTATGTTCGATTTGGATTTTGAAATGTAGTATCAATACTAGATTAAGTGTGCACATTTATTTAATTTAGCAATGTCAACACGTAAGTTCTGATATCTTCAAGTTCAAGCATTAATATAATTTCTTTTCTTCTGTGCTGCTGGTCTGGTTTGGCCAGTCAGTCTATATGTTCCCCTCATGTATTGTCAGTTAAGTCAGTCTGGTCTTTGTTGAGGTCAGTAAATTCACTCAGTTCTGTTGAAGTTCTGTTTACAGTATTTTGAGTTGAGTTCTGTTTTGTCGACCTCTTTCAGGAACTGACTAAATTATTTCTTAGCCTTTTCTTATTTTTGCAACCCAAAAACCTGTGTCTTGCCGCTTGGTCCCTGACACCCTGACAAATGGTTTTATGGGGAGTTAGTTAGATGCCAGAACAAACCAGATACAACATGTTAATTAATGAGCTTTAAAGGTGCTGTTAGGTGGATTTGTTACCTTCGGACAGAGGCTAGCTGTTTCCCTCTTCAACATTTTTGGAGACAAGGTTATTTCCTTAGCCTATAACTGTCTGATAAACATAAACTACACCCAGCAGCTGATTAGCTTAGCTTAACATAAAGACTGGAAACGGGGAACAGCTTCCCTGGTATATTTAGCATACAGACTATTACTTTTAACTATCGGACAATTTTGAATGTATCGTGCCTATATGCAAGAACACGAGACCTGTCTGCATGTTCTCATTATCTCGCCTGGCAGATATAGTGGTGTGTCATTCGCATACTGATTTACAAGAGTCTGTAACATAGGACAGACAGATGTTGGGGCCCTGAGGCTGCGGGACCAGGCTTTTCACATTCCTCTAACTGACCATGGCTGTAAACGCACACAAGTTCATAACAACAGCAGATCCTTTCTTTGGGTCCTTCAGCAAAGTTTTCCAGGGAAGCAACAGGACAGCCTGCTGGCTCCAGCTGGACCCTGACTGGAATGTGCAGTTGCCCTTTATTGCCCAACTAAGGGGAGTAATTGGTCTGACCCTGTGGGAGGCTGTTTTCAGATGTATGAGGTAGTGGTCAGAGAGAGAGAGAGAGAGAGAGAGAGAGAGGTGTGTAACAGGGGGGAAATATGAGCACAAGAGGCAGAGACACCCTGACTTCACCACACCACCTTTAGCTGCAGCTCCTATACGCAAAGACACAAGCAGAGAGAAAGTGTTCCTACATTAAAACAAGCTGCCCATTTCCCTTTCCACATCTGTTTCTCATGCTGGTGGCAGGATATAACCTGTAAAAAAAAACTATACCTGGTAATAGACACACTGAGGGGGAAGGTAGTCACTTTTTTACCATAAACCTGGAATCCGCAGATTCAGCTATTGTCAGAATCACTAAAACCATTTACACATTCGACCTCCTCTTACAGGGGATGTTGTCATGGGATTTACAAGAAAGAGTGGGAGTGACTCATGGAGGTGGAAAAGGGGAGGCAGTCAGAGAGGAAGCAAGGAGAAAGTGCAGTTTGACAAGTGAGACGAAGGAGCAGATGCAGATGAGACGGGAAGAAGGATGGACATGTGAGGGAAAAGAGCAGACGCTGCGGAAAAGTAAAGCCTAAATGAAGGAGTGGCTGCTGATGACGGAGTAGACAGAGTTCAGCCCCCTCGCTCCTGGAGGAAATAACCACAGTCAGACGAAACTGACATGATGTGGACAACAACTGTCCTGTTGCTGCTTTTGCCTCACCTGCTTTCCTCCACAGTATGTATGATGTGCATGTCATGAAAGTTTTCACCTGGCTTGTTGCTTAAACGTTTATTAGAAATTATTTTGTGGGGTTTGTGAAATACGAGATTTTGAGTGGGGTAGGAGCTGCTTTGTGTGAAACGTAGAAAACAACCAGCCACATCTTATCAACTGGGGGAGTAAGGAATACCTCAAAGTAAAAAATACTCCATTACAGTATGAGTAAATGAGTAAACACTCAAAATGGTACTTTTGGTAAGTAAAAGTATTATCAGCAAAATGTACTTAAAGTAACAGGAGTACTTGTTATGTAAAAAAGCCCCTTTCATAGTGTTACATACATATTATTATTATTGACATCATTATTATCACTGGTGTTTGAAGCATTTTTAGTTGTGAGTGGTTGAAAAGAAGCTGATTTATAGTGTTGGGCTGTTTGATCTGCAAAAACTTCAAATCTTATAAAGTCATTTCTGTCTATTCTGTAGTAGGCTACAGACAGAATATTTCATTGTTCAAGAAATGACTGTCTGTTTGTGATGATGAATACAAATGGGGTAAATAAATATTCATACTATGTTTAAAAAGTGTTTGCTTTTTATAAGAATATTAATCTTTTGGGGCAGAAGTTAATGCATGTCATCCCCTGTCTCTCCAATATTTCCTATCTCTCTTAAGCTATTCTATCAAAATAAAAGCTCACCAAAACACATTTTAAAAAGAAGAATATAAAAATGTTAAGGACTTCATTCCAAGCTAAAATTCCTTTATTAGAGGGAGATGTTATACTCCACCACAGTGTTTTTACAGGATTTAAAGACAGGATATTACAGATACACTGTGTGTGTTTGTGCCCATCATGATGTCTAACTTAAAAGTTTGTTGCTCCCCAGATAAGACTGAATGCTTTCATGTATCCACCCGTGGTAAAGAGGTCAGGATCAGATACAGACACCGGTCACAAATTTGTGTCTTGCTCTTTGAAAAGCCTGAAGTCAGAAGTCCCAGGCTAGTTGTACATAATATAATTGCAAATTTCCATCTGCGGATTAAACCCTCACTCTAATTCTCTCTTGATTGCAAGGACACAGGAAACAGCACTCATTTAAACCAATCAGAATTAGTCACTGAGGCCTTCCCTGACGATCCTGCCAGAAACCAGAAACCTGTGGGAGGGGTTAAAGGTTGGAACACATGCTCCATCCCGTGTGACATCACTGTCAAGTTGCTACGAGATGAGAAACATTCAATCTGTGGTAAAAACATCTTTCTCTTTCCTTGTTGTTATATCTCTCATCATCTGTTGCTCAGGATGTTCATGTGTGTGCTTTTGTGTGTGTAGGCCAGTTACAGCAGTCTTTGTTGACGTTTGGACGCAGCACCCGGAAGCTGATCAGAGATGCGATAGAGGAGCAGCAGAGGGCCCTTGACATCCTCAGCAGTCAGGTGAAATGGAGTCTTCTTTTTTATTATTAGTAACAGAGTCTCTAAGTTTCTGATTGGCCGACTGTGTTCCCAGGTCACAGATCTGATGACCAAAGTACAAACGCTCAGCTCTGAGGTTCAGAGAAGCAACACCGAGATGTACTCCATCAAACCTGTGCAGTCCCACGGTAACTCACACACAAACACATGCGATGACACAACATTAATACATGCATGGGACACACATTCCCCCAAATGTGAACATGAATGTTGGTTAACTAACCATGAGGCGTTCAGCTCAGCCTGTGTGAACAGGTCCAGTTGTATAATGTCTTCTGTGGTCTGATGTCTGACAAGTAACCCGGATGATGTCATTAGGATCATCTCTGATTGGCCTTGAGACTTTACAACGAAAGCCTGCTTTACAAATAAGACTACATCCACACAATTGCCGTCCACACCAGCATTTTAGCTGCACATCAGAAATGATCTCCTTCTATATTAAAACGACTGAAAACGCACATCAAGTGGTCAATTTACGCACACTGGGCATGCAGGTGCTGGTGTAAACAGGAAGTTGATTGTCTACTCTACAGTTGCAGAAGATTTTGCTAAAGAAGACAGTTCTTCTAGAGACGGATGGAACAATGGATCCTTAAGTCCCATAATGTAACTCAGTAGTGTCGTTTTGTTAGACACTCCCTGCCTGGTAAACAACCATGTCTTTCAAACACTTCCAGTTTATAACACAGATTTTATATCATAAAGTTTAAGTAACATCCTCAGGGTTATTTTCTCAACCTGAGAAAATATGTTATTTTCTCCAAAGACACAGACGACATTTCAATAAAGTTTTTACGGGTTAAACTGATCTGTGTGTGTCTCTGGCACGTCTCCAAACTTTATGAAAGTGCAGTATTAAATTGCTGGTGTGCCCCTTTAATTTGTTGCCCGTCTGCATCTCCAAAATGTCATCTTTTCATGAGAACATGACCTGTTTTTAAGACTGTTTTTAAAGTTTTTTTTCAGCCTAAGAAGTAGGAGAAAATTCTCAGCCCAAAAAGGAGCATTTCTATGGAAGCTCTAAGCGGCCCTCGATTTAAATATTTTTTTACTCTGTTTTCCCATGATAGCGGGATAATTTTCTCGTGATCTCGAGATAACAAACCATAGCTAAATACATGGGTGGGCAGGTGCCTTTCTTTTGGATAATTTCAGAAGTCTTGTCAGTGTCACTGGTTAGCTCAGTTGGTAGAGCACAGGACTCATAACCCAAGACTCTATCTCTCAATTAGTTTTTTTTCTTCTTTTGTGTGGTTTTTATTATCCTCTTCAGCAAAGTTGTTATGAAGAGATTCAGGGGAATCCAATCACACATTTCCCGACGGCTTTTTCAAAGGTTGCGCAATAGCCGTCAGGAAATGTGTGAAGTTAAATTGATTCCGCTGAATGAGAAGCGTAGGAATTTCCTCTGCCTGGGAATGATGGGGAAATGAAAAGTCCATAGTTTGATCACTGGGACGCACACAGTCCAGCACGTGTTTTATTGTGATCATGTGAAACAGTCTCTTCATAAGAACTTTGTTGAAGAGGATTATGAAAAAAAAGAAATAGAAAAAAGGTTTGTGTTCAGTGAGGATCAAGCTTGCAACCACAAAACAAGACTCATTTATGAGTCTTGTGCTAACCAGTAACACTATTAGCCTTACCAAAATTACCATTAAGAAACGTTCCTGCCTGTGTTAAAGTTTTGTTATCTCCAGATCATAAGAAAATTATTAGAAAGTTATTTGTCCTCAGTGACAACTAAACAGTAGCTGCTTTAATGAATGTTAATGTTCTTCCTGATGGCAAAAGAGGTTTGTTTTGCTTTGATTAGGACGGGACTGCAGCGACATCAAAGACAACCTTGTATCAGTAGTCCCCAAGATCCCCAGTGGCATTTATATCGTCCACCCAGAGAATACCGACTCTTCATTTGAGGTACATTATTGATTCAGTCATTCAAAGTCTGTCGCTCAATCATCAGTCATCCCTCAAAACACAACATGTGCTGCAGGTTTTCTGCGAGATGGACTACATGGGAGGGGGATGGACGGTGATGCAACGGAGGACGGATGGATTGACTGACTTCAAACGACCTTGGGCTGATTATGTTGATGGCTTTGGAAACCTTGCAGGTTGTATGAAGTTTCTTTGAACAGCGACAGAGGCATACTTCCTGTCTGTCCAAGCTTTAAAACCAACATACGGGGGAGGTTGAGGTTTGGAACAACCCAGTCAACTGTCAAGGCACACCTGACAGTTCATCCTATAGATGTTGGATAGGGTTGAGGTTAGGGCTCTGTGCAGGCCAGATAAGTTCTTCCTTTAATCCAAGAGAACATTTTAAGATGTGCTTGACAACTGTCTCACTTTGAACAAACCCTGCAAATGTTCAGTTTTTATTTTGATCTTTTCATTGATTATAGTAACGGCACAATCTCCATATTTATGTGTGTGTGTGTGTGTGTGTGTGTGTGTGTGTGTGTGTGTGTGTGTGTGTGTGTGTGTGTGTGTGTGTGTGTGTGTGTGTGTAGGAGAACACTGGTTGGGTCTGAAGAAGGTATTTTATATAACAAACCAGAAAGATACTCGGTTCCAACTTCACATCGCTCTGGTTTCCCTTGATGATGTCACCTCTTATGCATCATATGATGATTTCAGCCTGGACAGCGAAACCGAGTTCTTCGGTATACACCTGGGCAGATATGCGGGCAGCGCAGGTAAAACTTAATAAATCAAGTTAACCCTCAGTGACAAATGTTTTGCAAAATAATTATAAATGTACTGCGTAGCCTATATGTTCACGTTGACGTCTACCTGTGTGCATTTCTGTTTTGCATAGGCGATGCATTTCGAGGCTACGAGCAGGAGCAGAACCAGGACACAGCTCCTTTCAGCGCCTCGGATGTGGACAACGACGGCTGTAATCCTTTCTGCTCCATGGACAACCGCACAGTGGAGAGCTGCAGCACTCAGCACAACCAGACGGGTTGGTGGTTCAACCAGTGTGGTCTGGCAAACCTCAATGGCTCTCCTGCAGATGCAGAGCAGAACAGGGGCCAGAGGACGCACATCTTGTGGGACACATGGAGACATAACGGGGTCCCTCACCCCATCAAATCCGTCACCATGAAACTCAGGAGGATTGTAACCAATAATTGACGATTGAAGAGGAGGAGGTGGAGGAGAAGGAAAAACAGAGAGGGAAAGGAAGAAAGCATATATTGTATGAGTTGCACTGCATCTTTGAACAACCTGAAGTTTCAATAAAACAGGATTGAAGGATGAAAGGATGTCATTTCATTGTTTCACCTCAATGAAACCTGTAACCTCATATCTGAAAATATTCCTTAAAGGAAAGTATACCTTTTGACTCTTGAGGACAAATATACCTGAAAATGATAATGCAATCGATTACAACAACATCAAAGTCATCAGAAAAGTTGAACAAAAAGACAATTAAATAGAGTCAATTAAATAACTAATAATTGACAAGATTATTTCACTATACTATTAATAGGACTATTGCAATGGTTTGCAGTAGATTGTGTCTACTACATCTATGTATTATTATGTCTATCTGGTTTTGCAAATTATTATAATAAAGACAATTGCATTTTATTTGTAATGCATAAATGTCCAGTTTCTGTCATCTACTCCTTCGAGTAGGCCCACTTTATTGTTTGTAAGTTGTAACAAATGGCAACAATAAGGGTTCATAAATAAACTCCAGTCCGCCATTAATTAGAGCAACTTTGGGGTTGCCAAGTTGTGTTTTATAAGAGACAGGAGAATGATTTATTAACGAAACCATTAGTTACAGCTCATAACAACATTTATAAAAGGTGGCTTATTAGAAAATGGAAAAAATTGTAAATATGCCTTGGCATGGGCATGTAATTGTATCTATCCAGACTGTGAGGATATACCTAGAAGTTAGTTGGCCAAACTTTAACATACCAAGCTAAAGATTTAAGTAGTCTCCCATCCAGTCTTGTTTGCTGGGATGAAGCTGTAGCACCATGTTACACAGCTGAAAACCCTGGGGAGGTGATTCTTTTGATGCCACCACATCCCGGTTTTGAGGTCTGAGGTCTCATCTGAACCAGAGTCCTCTGCAGAGTGGGAGGGTGATCGCTTTTATCAAAACAGGAGAAACCCCAGCTGAGAGTTTTAGGGCAGCTGGCTAATGTAAGCAGCTCATATTTCAAACAACAATTACAACAAATATGCTCTGGCAAAATACTGGGCTGCTGTCAGAAAGATTGGGACAGGTTGTGTAAGTCTGTCATGAATTGTGCGTTGGACGAGTCAAATGTAGGCAAAGCCCACTATTCCTAAGTGTGACAGGCAGCAGCTTTGAATACATCTCAAGCTGAGTAAACCTGTACTGAGTCTTGTGACTGACTGACAGCAGTAGGTCAAGCTGCTGCTCCTTGTTTAGTGAACTTCCAGTAGATGGTGCTGTGAGACCTACAGTATACAGTGTACGTGAATATGTGTGTGCATGATATTTTGTCTGCAGCAGCTCCCTGCATTATTATACTAATACTATACCATACTATACTATACAAATACTGCGATTTCATCAGTAGTGGTCAAAAATCAGACCCAAGCTGTAATAAACTGGAATAATCCCTTCACTAACAAAGACCACAGCAATAAAGATTAAGATCTGGAATATTTTATTGTATGATGTGGATGGAGGAGAGCTGAGAATATGTAGGCAGAATGGATTAAGGGTCCAGATGGAGGGATGAGTGACGCAAGGATGGCTGGATGATGAGGCAGAGTGAGGGGTCAAGGGAAGTGGGGATGAGAAAGAAGAGTGAGGAGTTGAGGAGTCGAGGGGTGAGAATGAAGAGTGAGGGGTCGAGGGATGTGTGGATGAGGGTCAAGGGTATAGAGATGAAGATATGGGGGTGAGGAAAGCGTTGTAGACGGATGGATGGATTGAACACAGCCAATGTTAATGTTTCTACAGGTTAACATGTCCACAAGTCTATTCCCCTGCCATAGCTATTTTAACTTCACAGTGCTATGCAATGTGGGTTATTCCCTGGAGCAAAGTCTGTAGAGTTGCAGACATACCGAAATGTGCACAAAGGGCTCAAAAAGTCAATCAGAGAACATTGGCTGAATTCACAGTGGTTCAGCCCTGAGCCCTTGCAGACTCCATTAAAGTCAAAGTCTGTCAGTGTGTGAGGGTGGACACTGAAACCACCATGGTGATGGAATGCCTGTTGTTGGGTACAAGACCAAATACTGCAGGAGGGACAAGAACTATGAAAAACTTGAAATATTCCTACCAGATCTTTTCACTTTTTATTGACCTTCCCCACCAGTGCATCTCATTTTTAAAGCATTATGTAAGTAACCAGCATCTATATCAGTCTCTGAAATGTAGTGCAGAAGAAGTATAAAGTAAATAGAAATACTCAAGTAAAGTACAAGTACCCTAAAACTGTCCTGATTTGTGTCACCAACATTTTCCTCACCAAACCCCATCTCCTTATTTCATCTTATTTGTGCATAGTAGCACAAACAGATGAGTGTGTCTTTTTGTGTCATTGTGTCTGTGTGTGCGTTTTAGTTCCTCTGATTCTGGGGATAACGCTGTGGCTCTTTGTGTGGTCCGGTATGTGTATATTGCCAGGGTTGATGAATCAACATGCAGGCCCCCATACAAACAAAAAAGGTCTTTCAAGGTGCTTGTTCACACAGCTTCCCCCAATAAGAGTGTGTATGTCTGAGTTGACAGTGTTTACATCCAGATCTGGTCTGTTCTGTTCTGAGGAGGAAGTCTTAACAAAAACTCACTCTGGTGACATTTGTCAGAGTTTACCTCCTTTCACCCTGCCATCCTCCCTGTAAAATGTGCTGCTGTTATGTCATGAAACATCCAAAGTGACTAATCTTCAGCAATCAGGGCCTTAAAAGGCAATTTTTACTGCTACAATTGCACATCAGAGACTCTGCTTTATCAGATATTTTAATGTTGACATGTCTGCGTGACGTAAAAGGGTTGTTTTATGTAAAGTAAGAAAGAAAACAAAGAGAGAGGTAACAAAATCTGTGAAACAGCTAAATAAGGCTAAAAATAATGCACTCAAGTGCATGAGCTTATTTCAATACAACAGAGTGCCGTGACTCACCTTTGACTTGCTGGTGAGGAACTACTTGTGTGCATGCTTAAATTCACAGACATGCATAAACACACACACGCACATATGTATGTATATATATATATATGTGTGTGTGTGTGTGTGGAGTGGGAAGTCATTTTTCCCACACTGGACGGGGATCAGTGGAGAGTGGGAGCACACAGGAAGCAAAGTCTACTGGGAATTTAAACCCTGAGGAATCTCATCTGCTGTTCATCAGCCATCAGTAACTCCTGCACGCATACTCTCACACACTCACACGCACACACACACACACACACACACACACACACTGACCAAATTCAACATGTACTCTAAACACTGTGGTTTAAAATAGCATTTTACAGCCAGAGCATTCAAACTGTTGGCAAAGTAAATCAGAGAATATTCTGCTTTGTTTATGTACTTACTGTCTGCAAATTAGCCTGTATTCTCAAAACTAATTCAGAGAGTAATATCAGAATAAGAGTCTGTAGATTCAGCTGAACCAACCAATATAAAAATGGCCATATATCAACAGTGTATACCCTCAGTGTGTTCAGTTATAACACTGAGCTGCCCTCCACATCTGTAAAGTTCAATGTGTCTAGCAAATAAAAGTGTGGTGGGGTCCAGGATGATACATTCTTTCTCAAGCACACAGAAAAAACAGAGGGGTGGAGGGAGATAGAGGAAGGGAGAGAGATAGAGAGTCATACCACAGACACTTGATTTTTCGTTCATATAAGCCACAAGCAGCCCCTCCATTGTTCATCACCTCTGGGATGAACCACAGACCGCCAGGTGTTCATCATAACAGCCGACCTGCGGGTTACACCGATAGCCCCAGGGCTCGGAGCCGTGACAACCTGCTCATGTACGATGACTTTGGAGAGGAGAACTGTTGCTCTGGACGATGCCTCAGGTAAGTCTTTTATTTACATCCCCTTCACAGCCAGATGTGCATGTAGTGGGCAGGTGTGTTTTTGTGTTCATCTTCTGCAGGTTGTGTTAGAATAATAGCAGAATTATGGATAACTTTGTATTTTTTGCTATTTTAACATATCATGTTTGACATGTAATATAAACACTTTTTGTTCATTCACATGTAAAATTTAATAAATTTATTTTTATTAAATTATTTATTTATTTAAATATTCCACTATATTCAGTTAAAGCTACAATAACCTCAACGTGTCTGTAGCTACTTATCATATTGATAGTAAAAACCAAGTTGGAGGAGATCATTTTTAATGTTTGTGATGTTACACAATATCCCTTAAAAGTCTAAATTCTTCAAAAATGATCTTAATGCCACATTAGTATACTTTCCAACATTGCAGTTAACTGGAAAAAGAGATATTAGTTTCTGTGAATGAACGAATGGTCCATCAGCATGATACTACAAAAGTACGAGTAGCGATGTGGTCTCTCTCTAGTGTGAATAGTTTTTTTTATAGTTTTTGTGCACCATTGTGAACTAATGTGGAAGCACAACACATTTCCCTTTAAATTTTGGCGTGTACACTTTATCTTTATTGGTATCTATTTTTAGATTTGTATGCAGACATGGTTCATTAGTGATGTAGTGTAGTGTAGTGAAAATCTAAACTTGCAAGTTAGTATCTTATTCTAGTTCTACAACTATAAAAAGTCCTCGTTTGATTTTGACTAATGATGTTTTTGACTGCAGTGGCACTCTCTGTAGCAGTATATTTACTACATGCGGTCAAATAATGTTTATCCTCTTTCTGTCAAATATCAGAGTAGGCTATTTAATATTCACCCTTTTTTTTATGTCTTTCAGAGGATTTTCTTGTCAGGTATTAAATGTTCCCAAACTATACTAAATAAAAGCTTGCAGAAGATTACTTGGGATGTTTCTAAGAGAGGTGAAAGCTGTATTTGTTCTAGTATTAAGTGGACATACTCTAAGTAGGATGATTATATAATGGCACCTTAAACCCATAAAAAGCAAATATTTAAGTTGTAGAATGTGAAATTGAGATGAAACTGGGAATAAATAACTGAAGAGTGATTTGCAAAAGGTTTTAAGTGTGTGTGTATATATAAGTTACCATGTGGACAACTTTGTGTTTATGTCCCCTGACTCTCTGGCAGCCACAGCAGCTCTGAGAAACAGCTCATGGCTCGCCTTACTGCTGTTAAACGACGCCAGGCTCTTCGTGGCCCTGCCTACATGTTCTCTGCTCCTTCAATCAGCCCATCAGAGGTTGAGCAACGTTTCCTGGAGGCAGCTGAGTATGGCAACATACCGGAGGTGCGGCGCATGCTGCTCCATGTGCCAGAGTTGAACGTCAATGCTGTTGACTACATGGGCCAGAATGCTTTGCAGCTGGCTGTAGCCAACGAACATCTGGAGGTGACGGAGCTGCTGCTGGTGAGGCCGGATTTGGCCAGAGTGGGTGACGCCCTCCTGTTAGCCATCAGTAAGATGTGTGCATTTGTGGATGCCTGTAGGACTATACATGGGCCAAAAATACTGGAGCGATGGCAGAGAGCTGATAATGGAGCGCTGTGCAGGGGTCAATACTTTTGAATATGTCAGAGCTGGATGTGCAGCATGCTTTGGCTACAGATTTAATTTAATGTATCCTTTAATGGGCTCTTCCATCACATTTCAAAAAGCCTGCAGAGACTTTGTAGCTGCATTAACATGTTATTCTAGAACATCATGGGAGAGATTGGTAATCAGAAATAAAATGCACACACATGCCTTCACAGTAACCCAATAAAAGTGAATACAAATTTAGGGTACTGTCTGTGACACAGTAAACCATCCTTATTTTGGAAGTCAGTTTATGTAACCTGAACAAAATGCCACTAGTTTTTGGGAAGATAAAGCAACAGCACTGAGGTAAAGTCTCTCGGACTCAGAACCAGGTACAAAACCACAGCAACAGCTTTGCTCTGTGTTTGTGTCTGTGTTTATGTTGTAGGTAAAGGTTATGTTCGTATCACAGAGGCCCTATTGAGTCACCCGGCATTTAGAGATGCCCATCGTCTGACAGCGAGCCCTGCTCAAGTTGACATGTTGGATGACTTCTACGCTTATGATGAAGACGGGACGAGGTAAGACAGTTAAAAAACAGAGACATCAATAAAAATGTTATGCCCGCGAATAACACTTTAACAGTATGGAGAGTCATTTCATTTAAAACCACACCCAAACTGCACACCACTTATCCAGTTACCAGACAACCACTACCCAAACACCCAAATCACCCTATGCCACCACCCAATTGGACATTGTGTGCCACCCAGCACGATTGGAAACAAATTCAATCACCTCTCTTATAACAGAAGTAAGAAAGGCCAAAACCCACCTCACACCCTGCCTTGTGATTTCGGTATAATGTTTTGATAAATCTCTGTCAATAGACCTAGTCTTGACTTGGATTTGATTTCTCTTGTTGTTGTTGAATGGTTTATCATCCTCTACCCACCAAAGTGCTCAAAATATTGCCATCTCTGCTGACATCTGACATCGTCCATTTTTAATTCTAAATTCAGGAATGGTTACTCCAAATGCCACTTTCCCACACTCTGGATGCTTTGATCAATCTGTATAAATCTGTAAATATGAACATCATTCTTGTTGCAGATGAGACTTATCTTGACTATATCTCTTGATTTCTTTCTTTTATTATTCAGTATGCATAGATTACGTGCTAATTTGCTGTTAGGTAGATTTTGTTATCTTTGGACAGAGCCAGGCTAGCTGTTTCCCTCTGTTTCCAGTCTTTATGCTAAGCTAAGTCAGCCAGCTGCTAGTGGTAGCTTCATGTTTGCCACACAGAGAGACAGTGATGGTATCAATCTTGCGACAAGAAAGCAGTTTAGCGCATTTCCCAGAATGTAAAACCTTTTCTTTAACAAACACATATAAGCATATTCTATCTTAGTAAAGTCAACAATACCTAACACTTATCATGTGAGGAGGAGGTTGAAGTAGTGGATGAGCTAGGGTAGCAAACAGCAGCACAAAAGGTCGTGGATATGATTAGACATTACTAGTAAGGTGGTAGCCAAACTGCTGGTGAAAGAGCCAATGATGAAGCATAAATAAAAACAGCTGATGCTAATTATTTGTGGATGCTGCTATGCTATTCTGTTGGTTTTGAGAACGGAGAGGGTTATTTGGAGGAAAAAGCCAAGAGTTTTTAAAGATATTGTTAAAGATGTAAACATTTACCTAACCCATACTTTTTATTGGACCACTTTGTTAAAAATATGTAAACTGTGGATCCTTACAGTTAGGGGAAGGGAGAGATCGCTGGTTACTGAAAGCTATAAAACCCAGATGGTGTTTATGTAGAGCAGAGGACTATGAAAATCTGTTGTGTTAATTTGATAAATCATATATTGGTTGCTATATAAATGTTGACGGTCTTTAGGCTATGTTTATTTGTGTGTGTACATTCCCACAGGTTCTCTCATGATGTTACTCCAGTAATCCTTGCAGCGCATTGCCAGGAATATGAGATAGTTCACACCCTGCTCAGTAAAGGGGCTCGCATTGATCCTCCTCATGATTACTTCTGTGGCTGCGACTCCTGTAACTACCAGCAGCAGTTTGACTCCTTCAGCCACTCAAGATCAAGGATCAATGCCTACAGAGGACTCGCCAGTCCTGCTTACCTCTCCCTGTCCAACGAGGACCCGGTGCTTGCAGCCCTGGAGCTCAGCCACGAACTGGCCATGCTGGCTAATATTGAGAAAGAATTTAAGGTACAAATGTTGTTAAAGATCCTACAGAATCACCACCAGACACAGCAAATGTGATCTGCCTTGCACATTCAGTTTCTTTAATGATTGTGCACATTCTGTTAGTGTGCTGCTGTACACGTGCCCTGAAAACCAACACATTGTCAAGTACACATAAAGTATATTTGCCATGTCGCTGCCAACCAGCTGCCAGTAAAAGCTGCCAGTAAACACGAGAACATTTTTATGAGCTTTAAGAGAGGAAGCAGAAACAAACGTGTTGGTTTGACACACATATACCTGTAATTATTACTAGGCTTACAGTATGATAGTAGGCTATACTACTGGTACTGTACAATAAATAAATGTCACAATTCAAATGCTCACACAAATCATATACCACTTTTTTTGGTATATCAACAATTTTATGTCTCACATAAATAACTTTATTACATTTTGAGGTCTGCAAACCTTTCCAGAGGTTGGAACCACTGCCAGTTTAGTTGTGAAATTATCTTAAACAAATATGACTAGAGCCAAAATGATGGGCAACCTCTATCTTACACTTTGTGCTATTGCTTCTTTAACAGATGAGCATATTTCTCTTAAAACCTAAAACCTAAAAACTAAAATATGTTGCTTTTTACTGGTAGGATGTTGTCAGATGGGTTTGACATGCAGTTGATTACAAATCTGATTTTTTTAAGGTTAAAGTGCAATTGTAATAGTGACAATGACAAATTCAGTTTTCCTCACAGAATTGCATGCTGTTACTTAAAAACTCCATTACTACATTGGTTACCCCAGCATCAGACCACATCTCCTGCAACACATGTTTCACTCACTGATGCACATTTTTCTTCACTGTGTTCGTAGAACGAGTACTGCTGTCTGTCCACCCAGTGTAAGGACTATGTGGTGGGCCTTCTGGATCTGTGTCGCAGCACCGAGGAGGTGGAGGCCATACTGAGCGGAGAAACTGATTCTGAAGACGACTATAATCTACCAGGTCGCCCCTCCCTCACACGGCTCAAATTAGCCATCAAGTACGAACTCAAAAAGGTTAGTGTGCAGGAATAAATAGAAATAATACTTTGAGACTGATTTCCAACACTCTGGCCAGCCACTTATTACACATTTTGCCATTAGAACCTGACAGCAAGTAATCAATTGGTAGAGAATTGATTACTTGTTGAGTTGGATAAAAATCACAGTGAACATTTACACAGTTTATTTATTTTATTTGAGGTTCATGATGTGAGTCTGCTGTAGAAAAGCAGAAAAGTGAATTCACTATGATGTTAGAAAATCCATCCATAAGAAGACTATAAGAACACACTGATGTTGTCAAAGGGTTAATGTGTATTTGGTAGATTCTTGAACTAAAAGTCTTGATGTTGCGGCATCCTTGAACGTAGTTTTCAAAAGGGTTTCAACTGTCAACTACATCACTGCATGATGGTAACAAACTTAAAAACATGAACAAATAAAAGCGACCAACTTTCCATCAATTTCATGTTTATTTTATTCCACTGAAAATGATGGCTGGTAAAAAACAATATAGAAACTACTGATGTCTCTGGGAAAAATTTAATTATTACAATTAATGATGTAAAACATACAAATCTATTAATAGTAAATAAAAACTACATGGACCTTCATTTTTAAGATATTTGATAGAAGCTTGAGTCTGAACTCATCTGTCTTACTTTCTATTTTATAGATGTCTAATACTTTTATCAGCAACAAGTTTGTAGTGCAGAAACACTTAATGGACTACTTGATTCACAGTAAATTAATTTTCAGCTATTTTGATAATCGATTAAGCATTTTAGTCATTTATGAACTACCAGCTCTCAGTTTTGAGGATTCTTAGTTTTTACATTTACATTACATTTATTCATTTAGCTGACGCTTTTGTCCAAAGCGACTTACAGTTGCTATACATGTCAGAAGTCGCACGCCTCTGGAGCAACGAGGGGTTAAGTGTCTTGCTCAGGGACACATTGGTGGACAGGTCACAGTGGGATTCAAACCCGAGTCTCTCACACCAAAGGAAAGTGTCTCATCCACTGCACCATCACCACCCCAACAATGCAATTTGAATATATTTGGGTTTTGAAGTGTTGACCAGACGAAACAAGCATAAATAAACACCAGATTTCCCGACTTGTTTGCATCATGGTGATTTATTCTCACAGTGCATCTTTGGCCCGTTCCTCTTATAATGAAAGGATCATATTTCATTTTAGGCAGCAGGATATTTACTGTTAACACTTCACAGAAGCAATAATCATTTTGGCTTGAAACTGTTGTCTTGTTTTCTCATTCTGTCACCACCCTTTATATCCCTGTTTCCCACTGTGTTATGTCTTTGCTTCAGTTTGTGGCTCATCCTAACTGCCAGCAGCAGCTGCTGAGTATCTGGTATGAGAATCTGCCTGGCTTGAGACAACAAACCACTGCTGTCAAACTGCTGGTGGTGCTGGCCGTGGCTATAGGACTGCCTGGACTGGCTCTGGCTTACTGGGTGGCTCCATGCAGCAGAGTATGTTACATTTATGCTCACAAATGTCACTCACATGACATCCTAAATAGTCATTTAATTCTCCTGCAGGGCATTTTCTCTCATCCTCCTGTTGTTTCATCTCTCTCGCTAAGGTGGGGAAAGTCATGCGTAGCCCCTTCATGAAGTTTGTGGCCCATGCCTCATCCTTCACCATTTTTCTGGGTCTTCTGATCCTGAATGCTGCCGACCGTTTCGCAGGCACCACGCTGCTGCCAAACATGACCCACCATCAGCTCCCAGGAGGATCCCAACTCGACCCGCTGCTGCTCTACCGCATGACCACAACACCCTTCACGTGGATGGAGATGCTCATTATTTCATGGGTCATGGGTGAGTATTAGACCATCACGATGGAGGAAAGTTGTCATCATGAACCAAACATGATGTCACTCATTGTTTCACACATCATTTGACTTGTGCTACTGCAGGTATGATCTGGACTGAGGTGAAGGAGATCTGGAGTCAAGGGCCGGGGGAGTACCTGGTCGAACCGTGGAACTTCCTGGACTTTGGAATGTTGGCGATCTTTCTTGCCTCCTTCAGCTGCCGCTTCTCCACTCTGAGACATGCTGCCTTAGCCCAGACCTATGTACACACACACTACACAACACTGATTAATGTCACGCTGCCCCCCGAGATACACTACTTTACACTGGGTGAGCATACTAACACACCCGCACAGACTCACAGACCACCACACTTCGTTTAACCTTCATGTACATAAGAAGTTGCTGTAAGTTAGCACAAGGTGGTACATACAAGAGCATATAGCTGAGGTGACGTAATATAAAAATGTGATTAAACAGACCAATTTTAGACTGATCCAATTCACAAAAGCAGCATTTTTTGAAGGCAAATCAGAGAAACAGTTGCTTAGTTCAGTGGTTCCCAACATTTTTGGCTTGTAACCCAATACACACAGTCTACCCATCAGACACAGATTGGACATTGTATGTGATAGGAGGATGCGTTGGAGGCCAGAAGGGGAAGAACTACCCAACAAACATATTTGTGTTTTCAGTTTTTCCTTTTTTTAATCCTTATAATCATAATAAGTTGAGAATGTGAAATGCCTAATGTAACCAGTTTACTAAAATATACTCTTCAATCTGCCTCAAAAGCACAACTGCAGCCTTCTTTGTAAGACTTGCCATTCAAAAAGTAGTTGTGTACAAAAAGAAGAGAGCCAGAGCATAATTATTGAAGTTTACTGATTCACGCTCTGCTTTTTTTTGCAGCACGGATCTACTGGTTGCCGTCAGATCCCCAGCTGGTGTCGGAGGGCCTATATGCGGTGGCGGTGGTGCTGAGCTTCTCTCGGATTGCTTATATCCTCCCAGCCAACGAGAGCTTTGGCCCACTGCAGATCTCTTTAGGGAGGACCGTCAAGGACATCTTCAAGTTCATGGTCATCTTCATCTTGGTCTTTCTTGCGTTCATGATCGGCATGTTCAACCTGTACTCTTATTACCTGGGGGCGAAGCAGAATGATGCCTTCACCACGTGAGACGTGCATATTTACTGTACACACCTGCATCTGTTCACACGCGCTTTTAAATTTTCTCACCTTCCAGCAGCTAAGAAAATCATCTTGCATAGACTTAAAGATTGCTTTTGCGGTATGCAGGCCGCTCCCCCAGGGCCCCAGAACCCAAACCCTGATAAGCCCCCATAAAACTTTGTTTGGAACCTTGCACTACTTTGGAAACTTGCACAGTATCAACATACCAAAACACAACATAAAAGCATCAGTATTAACCTTGATGTGGGTCACACTATTGCCTGATTTTACAATACTCACATCATGGATAATAGAGCACCTTTAATCAAATACACTGACAAAGATACTTCAAAATAGTGCTTCATCAACATTTTCTGGCTTGTAACTCCTTAAAAATGAGGCTGTGTCTACTTGGTACTCATACTCGTATCACAGATTATGGCCTTAATGTGGATAGGAGATGTCAGCAGTGAAAACAAAAAGTGTTTTTTCCTTCTTATTTTAGTATTAGTATTTTTTTTGTGAAATATATCCTGTATTTTAAAATAAAGGCAAAATTACAGAAAGGTCAGATCCAAAGTCAAATAAAATAGAAACTCAGATTTACCTTGGGAACCATTGCAGGTGTCCTGACCCCCTGGTTGGAACCACTGCTTTACAGATTTTCACACAGTTATAATAAATAGGAAAATAAATATGATAAGGTGGACTGACTTACCTAAGAAGGTTCTAAGTCTTTGTAAGTAGATTTTCATACTGTAGTAAAATGAATGGAAATCAATGACTGCTCAAAAGCATGGGAATCAATCTAAAATCAATGATATACTTTGAAATTGGTGAGCAGTGATAGAAACTCTGTGTTGAACGTTGTAAGAAAACGGCCTTAAAAGCTTTTTTTCCTGTTGCTCTTCTCACAGAACATCTCAGGTCTGATGATTAATGGTTTGTTTGAATTCAAAAATAACTGTTCCTCTCTCCCTCCTCCATTTCCTCCTCTGTGCATCCGTCCAGCCTGGAGGAGAGCTTCAAGACGCTGTTCTGGGCTATATTTGGACTGTCTGAGGTCAGGTCTGTTGTGATCAATAATGGACACAAATTCATTGAGAACATTGGTTACGTGCTGTACGGGGTTTACAACGTCACCATGGTTATTGTGCTGCTCAACATGCTCATCGCCATGATCAACAGTTCCTTTCAGGAGATTGAGGTTTGTCATCAGAACCACATCATGTGCTTCAGATACAAGCTCAGCGGCCTATTCTTATAAGGTTAAAATGTTTCTTCAGTTTTTGGTGGGAGAGGAGTAATGTAAAAGTAAAGTAGTAGTAAAAACTGAGGTTAACCACAATATTCAATATACACAGAGTTTATTTGTCACTGTCACATTAAGATTTAACACTTAAGATTTAGATTTGACTCCTCTGAACATTTGAACACATTTAAACACATTTTGTGAATGGATGAGACTTCGATGTAATTTTCCTAATGTTTAGGTGAATAGGTAAATCATCTCCTGAAAATCTTTCAAACAGAAAGAAAACTAAAACAGTAATTAAAACAGTACTGTCCTTATTTTTACATCCAATAGCATGCCATTTTATTACCATACTACAGAGTATATTCTGATCTTGAATCTAACAAAACTGATTTGAAAAGATAAGGAATTACACCAATTAATTACTGCAAGTATTGATCACATGTCAACTGGTTCCTATTTTATGTACAGAATCTACCTACACACATTTTTGATCTATAAAAAATCCCTTACATTCACAATTGCCTAGAGTAACATAATAAAACTGATACCACTCTCATGTTTGTGCGCAGCTGATTAACTTAGCTTAGCTTAGCACAAAGAATGGAAACAGCGGGAAACAGCTAGCCTGGCTCTGTTGCCTGGAGCAGTGAGGTGTTGTTGTTTCATGAAGCGATGGCTTTTTATATATTATTATTATTCTTTTGTAATTTATTTGCAGCTTTGGCAATATTGTTGTTATATATTCATGCCAATAAAGCTGATTTGAATTTGAATTTATATACAAAAGGTCAAAATTTAAACTTCACTGTGACATCATGATGTTCATGAACGCAATATCTTAAGAACGCTGTGAGGGAAATTTTTCAAATTTGGCACAAATGTCCACTTGGACTCAACGACTGATTTGTAGGTCAAGGTCATTGTGTTATAATAACGTCCTGGAAAACATTTTGGGCCGTTATTCAACACTATAACTCAGGAACAGAAGGGAGATTGTGACCATATTTCACAGATAGTCAGACACTCAATAAGTGACACTTTTTACTCAAAGGTCAAAGGTCATTGTGTTGCATGTTGATTGGGACAACACAATGAGTAAACAATAGCTAGCACAGTACTTGCTTTCCTCCATCTTGTCACTCACAGCCTCATTATGAATTTCAAGCCTCATCTAAATCACTAAACTGCTAACAACATATTGGAGCGTGCCTAGCTAATCATAATCTTGTGAGTGTGTGAGTTACAGCTCATAGAGAGGAAAACATAACCACCATATTTTGTGTAGCTATATTTATATTTATAATACACATTTACACAGTATTGAGTACATGCTTACCTGTTCAACCATTACATTTACGATGATCCTTCATTAATCACTTCAACAATGTACTGTATTCACTGGAATTATACATATGTATCATCAAATACACTACATGTATTCACTATTTATAATGTATGAGTCTGGACGGAAATGGATGTAAACTGCAACTTCACTTGGGGCATTTCTTCCCCTTTTCTTTAGGATGATGCTGATGTTGAGTGGAAGTTTGCTCGGGCCAAACTCTGGTTCTCGTACTTTGAGGAGGGAAGGACGCTTCCTGTGCCCTTTAACCTGGTCCCCAGTCCAAAATCTATTCTGGGTCTGGCTATGGCCATCAAGTCCTTGCTCCTGCAGTATGTGGTAGGACACCGTATGGAAAAAACTGCGACACAGCTCAATCAGGTACAACACGGAGAAATACACACAGAATGTACATTTCCTCAGCTTGAACAGTAGTGATCATAAAATCAAGATGGAGCTTTAAAGGCAGAACGTGAGCACCTCCCAGTGGTTGTACTGCTGCACCATAGGCTCCACCTGAGAGCTGAACTCAAGTTTAACCTCAGAAATGTCACAGTTCTGTCCAATGAAGTTAATTTCTGCTTGATCTTTCAGCTCGGAGAAGAAAAGAATTCAGGATTTGGTGCTTCTACAATTCCAACCAGATATCAGGTATGTGTGTGTTTCACAACATATCAGATACAAACACATTTTTGACTTTATATTTATGCGACAGTTTCTTATTATTCAGCAGAATTTTTATACACAAAACAAATGAAAAACTCACATGATACATTACTACCCAGCATTAAACAATTACAAAACTTAGGCATTTCTCACATGGAGCAATGCAGCAATTGAATTATTTTCTGAAATAATCAGTACTTCTGGATCTTATACTTTTAAACTGAATAAATATTTTCCCATTATAGTATTGTTAATTGTACTTGTTAAAAAAATTTACAAACTTTTTCCATCACTGGTTTCAGAAGATCATGAAGCGACTGATAAAGCGTTACATCATCAAAGCCCAAGCAGACAGAGAGAGTGACGAGATAACTGAAGGTAATATCAATAGACAAGATACTAAATAAAGCTAAGCTTGTTTCAATTGCTAGAGCCATTCTGGAAATTAAACATTTCTTTAATGCTTTTATGTCTGTTTTTCAGGTGAGCTGAAAGAGATCAAGCAGGACATCTCCAGCCTGCGGTATGAGCTGCTAGAGGAAAAATCCCAGAACACGGAGACACTGGACGGACTGCTGAGGAGGCTGGGAGAGATCGGTACACCTTCATAATAGCACTGCCAGTCACCCTGACGTGTACATTTAACTGTACAGCTCAAAGAGTTTTAAATTCTTAAATGCCTGCTCTCTATCACTGAATGTAGATACAGTACAGTAGTGATAATACAACAATGAATGTGTGTATACGAATATACAATTAAACTGTAGCTTGCTGATAGAATGATTGAGTGCTTTTTTAATAATTCATGAAAAATAAAAAACAACAAAGAAATCATATAATCTGGATAACTTCTAATTGTTATTTTAAAGATTATCAGACCATTTCTTCCTCCTTCACCTACCAAAAATACAGTCCATTGTAATCATTTTAACAACATTCGCATACATGGATGCATTAGTAAAATGAGAATACTTTTCTTAAGTACAAAAAAAGGCTGTAGCTTGCCAACACCCCCATATTTGGAATCTAAAGAATGATTTAATAAATCAGCCAGGGTTGTTTTACACAGTGGTATGTGGAATTACAGGGACATCTCTAGTGAAAACTGTTTATTATGCATTTTCCTCAAGAAAAACAGAATAATTACAAACACAAACTGAATCTACATATACAAACTGGTACAAGTATTTATTTAGACAGCATGAAAAGTGACAGTAGAAGGAAGGTGTCAAGGCAGGATTCAGCCTTGGATCACCAGTTTATACTGTTTCAGGCTCAGAGGTGTGAACACTTCATCTCCAGTCTGGACACACAGCTATAACATTAATATGATTATGTACAAACATATAAATTACCAAGATTATTTCCATGTACCTTGTTGACACATATCATGTATTTATAGCATTCTGAGAATTGCAGGAAGACAGCTGAACACAAACATAAAAGAGGAGCTGGTGTTTGAATGGAGAAAAAGTCAGATTTTACCTTTACTTATAAACTGGTTAATAACAAATAACATAGTCCACATATAGTACTCAGATATACATTCAGTATTACATATATATACACAGCATTTTATCCTGCCCCAGTAGTTCAGTGATAACAGTCACAGTTACATGATAAATATATTATATCTTTGATCAGCAGCACAGAGTATCATGCTGCGTTCCAGACTGCTGGGAACTCGGAAATTTCCGACTTCCAACTAGAAAAAGTACCATGGAATGCCACTTGAAGTCGGAGTTCCTACTTGTTAACTCTGAGAAAAAATATGTACCCTGACTTCACGAGAAGCAGCTGAATGACGTCACATGCAGCTCCCATGGAAGCACACATTGTAAATGGTTAACATATATCGCTTGTTTTCATTAGAACAGCCATCCTTATAATTAACACCAAAGGCACTGCTGAGGGTTCAATTGTGTGTACAAAGCCATGTTTTTCGCTCACTTTTGGTGTCATGCACCAGCATGCACCTGCAACGCTTTGAGGTCGGAAGTCGGACATTTCTGAGTTGTGAGCAGTCTAGAACGCAGCATTTCTCTATGCACTGTAGATCCCTGAAGTTAGATCGTTGTGTTAAGACGTCACATGTAGGTGATGTAGTTTTCAGGTATGAGGCCTGTTTTGCCGTTGTACGTAGCCTGAAGCCAGCCTGGTTCCACAGACGGGTACACTGCAGACACAAACAACTCAACTCAGCAAGTCAACACAAGGAGAGCCTTTACATATTAAATGAAGTTTCCAAACATGAAAATTTTTCAAAATGAATTACGGGAAATGTGTTAAAAATAAAGCCATAAACTATGAAAACATAACCATTTTGTATTTTTCTGAGAATCCTTGGAACAAATCAATGAAAGCGTAGGTAACGTTGGAGAAACCAGTAAGAGACGGCCAGATTTTGAAAGTATCCACCTGAAAAGAAATCCCACCCCCTGTACTCATACACAATGAAAGCATGGGCAGAGTGGATGCTGGTAGGCAGGTAGACAGACCGGTAGACCAGCCAATCATTTCATTCAGACTGAATAAAATGACTGGTGTGCTTATTACAGTCCTGCAACAGCCACAGATACTGGATTTTTTTCATTTGTGTGTAAGAGCATTTGATTTATTGATTGCTGTTGGGATGTAAAGAGAATTTCAACAAATAAAACAAATAAATTGCCTAACCCAGTTTTAGCACCTAACTTTAAAGTAACAGAACATTTTGAGGGAAACATTGAGAAAACCGAAAGTTCTGAAACAATAGGTTATTATTAAGGAATAAAAAAATAGTTTTAATAGTTGTTTGGCACTAAAATAGTTTTAGTGCTAAACAAGTTGATTAGTCACTTAATTTAGTTGATCAGAAAACTGATTAATTACAATTTTGCATTACATAGAGAATGATGTTAAAATGTGATCTGTACATGGTTACATTGTCTGGAAAAATGCAGTGGGATGGGAATGCGATCAGATTATCCAGACCATATTTGAAGTTGGTCAGTCATTGTGATCGGATATCAGTCAGGTGGAAAAGCAATCCACACATCGAGTCCACATTCTTAAGAAAAAAGACAACCCCACCCCAGGCACAATAGAAATAATGAGCCTTTCAATACCAGGTGGAAATGAGAAGAGCCATGGATCAGATATTAATATACACATAACTTAGCCACATACAGATCACATGATAATACCAGGTGTAAATGGGGCCATTTGTGAGTGGGTTTCTTACCATTTGAGAACAGCGCCCCCTGTGGAAAACTGAGCTCATGGCTGTGCTCTGCCTCACAGGAGTACAGAGCTTTTGCTTCCCTAAGAAAATAAAAGTTGAATCGGTAAAAAGGAAGTGAGTTAAGGAAGGAACTGTGACACAAACAACCTGAAAATCAGCATACCTTCCTGATATGTCTAATGCTGAGGAGAATACTGAGCTCTCACGCTGTGGTGGTGTGACTGATAATCTGTAACACACAAACACAAAATTGGCTCTGAATACATTTCCTGAGAAAAGTAAAACTTTAACCTTACCTTAAAGTGTCACTCTCATCAAATATGTTTTTTAATATGCAGTTTTCACTGCCAGCATTAGTCATACCTTTAAGTTTCAGTAAAACCGAAACAGTGGTAATGAAAGTTTCAGAATTTCATCCATAGGTAATTGAGGCCAGGAGAAAACTGATTTCTTTAGTCCGCCAGGTGATCTTTTATAGGAGAGCCTTTCCCGATCTTATTTGACTTTATTTTATCCCTTTTATTTTATTGTATTTTACTAATTTTATATTAATTTTTCATGCTCTTATCTTTTTTTGTATTATTCTTTACACTTGTTAAAGCACTTTGTAACTTGTTTTTGAAAAGTGCTCTACAAATAAGGATTATTATTATTATTATTATTATCTTGTTTTCTCCTGGGCGAAACTAACCATGGACTGAGATCTATTTTCCTTCTCAGAGTCAAAGGCTGAAGCACAAAGTAAATGCTGTATGATAAAATCTATTTTACAGACGGTCACTCACAGTGATCCAGGCTTCTGGTAACCGTTGCTGGATGTGGTGGCTGCAGAGTGTTTTGCGGTCAGATCAGAGCCACAGCGGATGTGTGAAGGTTTACGTATGCGTGTTGCCTCTTGTGGGTCCAGCGACATGAGACTGTGTACTGATCCATGACAGCTTTTGTAATCTGCGATGGAACACAAGAAATGAGAACCAAACATAAACAGGGAACGGACAGACACTTTTCACACTGTTATCACACTTTATGCTACAGAGATGTGCGCACCCTCAGAGATGTGTAAGGAGGTGAGAGAGGAGGATGTGGAAAGCTGGTAGGGAAATAATGAAGAGGAGGAGGAAGAGGAGGAGGAGGCAATCCTGTGAGTTCGTCTGTTCTGCAGAGAAGGAGAGGTAGAGTCCGTCACCCTGGTTTCTGTGACAGTGGAGGGGGCATTTTTTGGATCCACTGAATGAGTGCTCTTCAGAGAGGAGACAGACGACACTCTCTGAACAGGATGACCCTCCCTCAGAGAGGTGGCGCACTCCTCTGAACAGTGCTGGATGGAGGCGGTGGACAAGGAGGCTATGGAGGGAGATCTTGACTCTTTAACAGATGACAAGGAGGCAGTCGAGTTTCCTTTGCCGGAGAGAGCCCTCTCTGTAGAGAGTAAAGAGGATGTGGAGGAAGACACGGAGGAAGTCTGATGGGCCGGAGTGGGCTGGGAGGAAGTCCAGGAAGAGGAAGGCGTGAGGTGAGGGGAGGCGCCGCTGTCTGTCGAGTGTTTCTGATGCTTCCCGTTTGAGGAGTCGTGGGACGGGGAGCAGGAGGAGGCTGCAGGAGGAGACAGCTGTGCTGGGGAGGACGAGATTTGTTCGGCGGCAGGAGAGGAAGGAGGAGAGGTCGGAGACAATCCGTTCTTTTCAGAGGAGTGTGAGGACAGAGACTCCTGGCTGCCCATCGGAGTTGTGCTGGGGCTGCTACTGAATGTGTCGCCTGGTGGGAGAAATGACAATTAGTCACAAAATATAGAAACTGAATGGCTAGTGCTCAGGGATTGCTGAATGCTTTGAGGACTTTCCCAATGCTAGAAATGAGTAATATTAGTAAATTAGTAGTGTAATATATTACAGTCATTACAGTATTTTCCAAAGTGTACAGTTTTGAGACTTATAGTCTGTCTTTTTTAATTTCTTCTTTTGACAATGTCATTTTATAATCTCAGTTTAGTGCACAGACTGATTAAAAAAAACACTCCTCTATGTTGGTGCATTAAGGGGCTTGGTCGAAGCTTTAATGTCTGAGTTATGAGAGTTGGCACGGCACTGCACTGCAAAACAGTGAATATGCAAAAAATGAGTCCACTAATGTCATGATTGTTGAAAATCTTTCTGCTATTAAGCTCAATTTAAGACTCACTGTCATTGTCTGCCAGGCAGAGAGCAGGAGGGTAGAGACGGGCCTTCCTCTTTCCAGATGACAGACAGATGGCCTTGCTTCTACGAGGAGTCGCCCGAGAGGACTGAGGCGACGGCACTGAAAGGTCCGGGGCCTCACCAAAAATCTGACAGGAACATACATTGAACATGTCTATCAGGGGTGTGTATGATTATGTATGTGTGTGTGTGTGTGTGTGTGTGTGTATGTGGATTTGTAAGTGTACCTTGTTGTGGTTTTCAATGATAATCTCCACTACAATGTTCTGAAACTTGATATTCATCATGGCGGCCACTGTCTCTTCCTGTGACCTCATCAATGTGGGGCCGAAGATCATTCCCAGGTTGGACACAGTCATCAGGTTCTGGTCACTGTGAGAGGACACCCTGCACACACGCACACGCACACACACACACGCACACAATGAACATGTATTCCTAATATATTATATAGCACAGAAATAGGAGAAGATAAGTTTTACAATAAAGTTTAAAATACATCAGAAACTAAAATGAGTAAAATATTGCAAAAAGTAATTGCAACCCAAGTTTCAGTACATGTTCTCCTGCTAGTTTAGCTATCAGCATACTTCAGTCATAATTATTCATGAGATTTTTGCATGAGATCTGTTTCTCTATTCAAAGCAAATAAACATTTCTTAAAAGGTGTCCGTTTTAACCGCAATCTGTAAAGGCATTCACAGCCTTTAAGTTTAGCATTAATTATCTTGTTATCAATTATTTCATGGATGGATTTTACTCTTCAACTGTTTCAACAAGCCAGTGTTTTAAATGTTGCCTTCCTTGCAGACAAATCGACTGTACTGAAGCCAAGAAGGGCTTCATGGTGTGAGGCTGACATTCTTGCCTAATTGTCAGAAAATTGTAAACAGGAAGTTGTCACTGCAAATGTCCCCTGGCTAAACGCATATTTGCATAAACCACTGGTTAAAGCATTTTTAAATAAATGAGATGATATGCTCTCAAAACTGAAGGCACATTCCCAAGTCACTGAACAATAAAAGCAGCATGTGTTAATATGTACATACTTGAGGAGGTGGTTGGTTAAGAGGTCCAACATTGTTCTGTTTTTTTCTGGTAGCTTGTGCACAAGAGCATGGATCGCTCTCACTCTATACATCTGGTCATCATACTCTGTGAAACAGAGAGTAAACAGGGAGGGATCCAGTGGTGAGAGGGTGATATAATGTGTTTCTGCTGCACGACATCATTGTATGATATTTGGTCATGTTTGGAAAGGAGGCAGCAAGGTATCTTACTTGCAGCCTTGATAAATTCTTTATGCAGTCTGTAGGTCAGTAGTGGTTCTGCCAGACACCTGTGTGCACATTAGAAATCATGAATTCATAATTCATGATGAATGCGTTATTCAAAAACACTTGGCTTTGGACTGTTTGTTACCTGAAATAATTCTTTAGGCCGCTCGTGATGGTCTTGGTGTCCCATGCATCTGTGTCCAGCTGCATGTCAGAGGGAGCTGTGGATGCTACAGGAAAGCAGATAATAAGTGATTCATCTGCAGTGATGGATTTTTATACACACTTGCGATTCACAGTGCAGAAAAATCACATCATACAGAGGAAAGCAGGGCATTTCTTACCAAACACACTTGTCATCAACCGCTGCACTTTGGAGTTGACTCCCCCAGTCCTGTACAAACCCAGGGTGGTAATCCCTACACACACGCATACAGACATGTTAACATATTGATAAATCAACAATGCATTCAATAAACGATCATTTGAATTGTTTAACATTTGAAGCAGGAGGAATACCTCTTGATTCAATCAGCTCAATACACTTCTTCACAAAGTTGAGTCCCGCCACATTAAGAAAAGCTGTAAAAATAAACACTCACATTTTTACCTACATTTCTGCTACATTGCAGGACATATTAATATATCAATAAATATAATATTTTGAATAAAAGCAAATAAAAAATTACATATATTAGGATACTTACTCTCCTCCTTTTTACTGAGCAAAGACGGCAGAGTGTAAATCTGAGCAAAGACAGAAACCATGTTTAAGTATGTGTCAGTATGACAAGTCAAACAATACCTTCTAATAAAAAGTTACCCTATGTTCATTTACTTCCTGATGATACTGTAACATCGAGAATATTTATTTAATGGTGGATATATTCTTACAGGCTCTTTTCCATCCATTGCCTCCATCCACAGCCGCCTGTTGGCCTCGGAGAGCGCCTGCAGGGTGATGACGCCATGTCTGCAGAGAAAGACAGATAATTTTACCCGAGCACAACCCCAACAGAAGCCACATCTCCATGTATTTATCCAACAGGTAGCCATGTGTACTGGACACACCTCTCCACCACCTCTATGTCGAAGCAGAAGCGCTTGTCGATTGAATCCCTCTTCCTTCTGACACACGAGCGCAGCTTGAACATCTCCGGCGAGCCATTCACCACGCCGTTCTGCTAACAGAGAGACATGTTTGCAATATGCACGCAAAATGTGGAGTTAAGGTCTTGTAAGGATTCAAAGAAACTGGGTTGCTCAATACTTTTAGGACCATATTGGTGTTTAGCCCCTGAACTATTCACATCCTACTTTTCAATTTGTGTCAAATTCAATAATAACAAAAAGTCCCTGCTTAAAACTACCATATGAATATAATGTAACTAACATCTGTGTAAGTCGATTTTCATTGTGGATTTTAAGGCTAGAACAGAATCAAATGCCTGTGTGGAACGCAGGAAACCATGGCATGGTTTGGAAAATGGTCAGCAGTGATGAAGCGTATCTGTTACAGCCTGTCTCTCTGTCAATCCTCTTCAGCCACTTTCCCGGCTCCCCAGGACCTTCCATTGCCATTTGTTTATTGTTTAGGACTGCCTCTCTGTCTTTGCCTATATATATTAAATATTGTTTTCTAATAAATCATTGAACAGCATCTGCTCTGCCTTTATCATCTGCATTTGGGTCCATCCCATGTTGCTCCGCTCATAGCAGCCGTGACAGTATCATGATTTTTAAAAAAATGGGCTAAAACACTGAACAACATTAGTGTGGTTGTTCATCTGTGCAAGCAGCTCACCTGTCTGCTGGCTGGTCTGACCTCTGTGTTGCTCATGGTGAACATCTTGGAGCTTTTTTCATAAGTACAGTAGTATCTGGTCCACACACTGCCCAACGGACCTGTATTACACGACACATTTTCTTGCAGGTGCCCTTGTGCATGTATGTGTTTCAATTCTGGCATTTGGTTTTCTTCACAGCATAAGTGAGGGAAAGAGACTGAAAAAATGTGATTTTTGTGTATCTCACGTTTCTCCTGTATGTACAGATATCCTTCCATGGTAAAGCAACTGGGGGCTTTGAAGTCTTCTTCTGCAGACCGGATCCTCTTCATCAGCCTCTCAACCTCAGCACGCGTACTTTCAAAGTTATTTCGAGCCTTTTTGAAATATAAACACACAAGAAACTGCATTGAAAAAAGGCATACATAGGCATGCACACATATTTAAATGAAACATTTGAAAAGGTTAGCCAGGGAGTGGTTACTTAGTACAGCTGAGAATGTTGCTACAAGTCTGAATACAGGTAGCTTTATTACTGTACATTGATTTCTCATTTGCATGTATTCATTCAAAAGAAGAAAAAACATCTAAGACCCTGAACCTTGAGATTGCAACAGTGATGTACACATTTTCAACTTATAAAGAGGTAAGACTGCATTTTAATTTAGACATTAAGGGACAAATTGGGGGGCAACTGAAAGGACTGATTGTGAATTTGTGCAAATTGGACATACCATGATTAATAGCCCAAGCCTTTCTTTGCCAAAATCACTGAGTTGACCCTGCCTATATATGGGACAGGCCTTTAATTCCTTTCACACAAAACTCTCACTCAGCAAAGATGTGAAATAGGCTATATACTATCAAACCGTTTATTTCAATATGATGTATGAATATTACTTGAATAAAAATTATTACAAATCATTCATGTGATCTAGCTCTGACAGACGGCTTAAGCACTTTTATTTTGAAGACAGCAAGGTAAGGAAAACAAGCACACCTAGCATCAGGTGCAGGATGCAGAGAAAAGTGAGGCAGAAGTTGGCAGACACAAAGTGCGAACTGTCGAGGCAGTAAAATATGTGAACTAGACAAGGCCTCGTTCAAACTGCAGCTAAAAGTAGTTTCCACTTTAGGACAGGTGCTGTCGGATTCATTCGGAAATGACAGTGAAATACTTTCTCTTAATGCCTTAAGAAGCAGGTAGACCAGCCATAACAAACTATGTAAAGATACTATTTACAAGTGGTATTAGGTCTAGATTGGCTGTAGAGCAGAGGTTGTCCAAGTGGCAGGCAGGCCTCCCCTGGAGGCTTCAAACTGTTTCAGGGAAGGCTCAGTGAATAGAAGTGAAAATATATTACATTATCAGAAGGAGATCACATAGAATAGCCTAAATCTGTGTGATCTGGTCAAAGAGTGAGTCCAGAGACAAAGTAGTTTCAGGGGAATGTTATTGTTTTTCCAACTTTCCACCTTAGGGTGGACTTTTTTCATGTGGTTGGTGTTATATAGTCTTAACTTATGTCAACAGCAATATTAGACTATCTTGGGTCAATTGTTGAGTGTCTATGGCATCAAATCACATAATCATCATCCCATAGGCATCCAGGAATTGAGCAAAACTAAGCAAGTAAAGTAAGGCGGGCTGAGGGGCACCCTTTACCAGTCTTTGTCTGAGGGGAGGACAACAGTCTCAGGCTTTGAAAACCCCTGCTCTAGAGCTTTGCAGTAAACATCCACACTTACATTCTGTAGGTTGAACTGAAGCTGCTGCTTGTAGGGTTCAAACTCACTGGCCAGCTCGTATCCTTCATGGTAGAATGTAAACAAACCCTGCAGGAAGGCTAATAACTGGAGAACAGAGGGAAAATGTTAGCTTAGAGCTTGTGAGTGTAGAGTATAATGAAAGGAGTACAAAAGAATGATTGTCAGTCATCTGCTCAATCAATCAGAACAGCCGCTAGAGGAGAAAACCCCCCGAACTCTGCCTGTTGTTTGTTTTGCTGCCCTTGTTTACTTTACAACAAAGAGTTTCCCTCTCTGTCAGCCGGAAAAGATCTCCATGCAGGAAGTGCTGCTACAGCAACAGGAAGCGGGCTTGACTGATATCCATCATTAAAACATTTTAATCACCAGCCAAACAGTGTGTGTAATATGTGTTTTTCAGAGCCTTGCTTAGATGTCTTTCCCCGATTGTATCTGTATGCACACACGGTCATTGCCAGCTTGGCTGCAATTATGACTTGATGCTGACATCATTGTTTACATGCTGCACAAAACAGACTCGTCAGTCATACTTTCCTGTGATGAAATACTGTTTATTGGCGACAGTGGGTGCATTCTAATAACCCTACTCCAATACTATTTAGTATGCCAGAAAAAGATTTTATATGTCCCAATGCATAGTATGTCAAAAATACCAGGATGTCCTACTACATCGCATTCACATTTTTCAGAATGCAAGGCAGCCTGCTTGTCTGGCTATTCTGTCCAACAATCCTCAGCACAGCATGAGTATGTACAAGAGGGATGACGAAAGGCGCAATGTTATGACAAAGGAGTATGTCCCAATTTTATTCATACTGCTGCGGCCAGTACGCAGTTTGAATGGGCAGCTGCAGTCTGTACTAAAAGAAAGTATGCAATTTGGCCAGAGCTGTGAAGGCACAGCAGCGTAGAAAAATCTAAAGGAACTGTGACTTGACACAGGAGGCAAAAAGGCTGATACTGATAAAACCTCATGTATTACATGAAATGCGGATCCCAGCATTGAATGACACACTTCAATTGTGACAAAGTTGCATACATATAAACATTATCATTATGTACGTATATGAACTCACCGGCTCCACAAATTCAAACTTCTTTCTCTCCTGCACTTCTTGGATCTTGAAGACATACTGCAGCGATGCATCATAAAAAACCTGCCTGTCCTTACTTATATGTGAATCAGCCTACAACAAAACACATACAGTACTTTATGTTACCTAACACATGTGGGAGGCATTTGGTGTGTATTTTTAGGAATCAGACAGTTTACCTCGTGTAGCTGTGACTCCTTCTTTTTGGAGGAAAGGCTGAGGTGTTTCTCCAGAACAGAGTAGTACCTTTCTGTCTCCTTGTCAAACTGCTTCTTTCCCTCCTGAGGGAGACAGGGATGTGAGGAGGATATGAGTAATAGATAAAAGCAAACTTATGAATTTTTACATGTGCTATTAAAGGTATATAAATTCACTTTTTTTATCTAACAGAGAGAATGTCACACTTACACTACTTTTGTACATCTCCCATTCTCACGCCCTTTCCTTTTCACTAAGGGTTAAAATCTTTAAATACCAGTGCCAATACCCAAGTAGCAATACCAGTGACAAAATTATGTTTTATATATTTTACTTTGGGGAATATCAATGTGTACCTAATAAGTAAATAAATAAAAGCAACAAGACTAAGAGTCTATAGCCATGCTGATGGCTTTGTCAGGCACAGCAGTGCTTTGAGGGAAATGCTAACATAAGCGTGCTACCATGCTCACAATACCAATTCTAACAGGCTGATGTTTACCATCTTACTTTTGTGTCTTAGCATGCTAACATTTGCTAATTAATACTACACATAAAGTACAGCTGGGGCTGATGGGAATGTCAAGGACAAGACTAGTCTACAGTAACGCTAGTGGCTCTTTGAGGCTGTACTTACATTAGGAATAGCAGGGCATGCTAACATGCTAATTGTGAATATGCTAACATGCTGATGTTAAGCAGGTTTAACGGTTACCATGTTTACCACCAATTTAGTGTTTTAGCAAGCTAACATTGACCAACCAATACCACTAGCTAGCTGCTCTTTGAGGTCTTACTATACATTACATTACTCACTTTGACTATGCTAACTGAGCTGATGTATAGTGGGTATTCACCATGTTCATCATTATGTCTTTATTTTTGCATGTATCTGGTTAAAGGAATATATTGAATATCTGTAGCGAATTTTACAGAAATCCAGCCAATAGTTGTCAATATATTTCTGTCTGGTACAAAGTGACTGGCCAACTGACTGTCTGACCGGAACTGGCACAAATCTGCAGTAAGGTTGATGCAACCCTACCTGCAGAACGTCTCTGTGTCTTATCTTTCACAAGTGACAAAAGTTCAGATGGTTATAGGAATGAGCTAAACAGGCTTGAGGGACCAAAAACCTATGACGAAGTGCGGTGGGACCATTAATAATAAAAATCAAGAGACGCAGCCAAACTATTTAGGACATCAGCTATTTTCCATAACAGCTGCAGCTCCAAACTCCACATGTCCAACCACACTTTCCTGCTCAGCAACATCAGTGTGAGGATGTGCTGCTCACACACTCCTGCTACATTCTGCAGGCTGAAGAGTCGCTTCGATCAACACTGAGAAATGAGCTGTGATTTCACTTTCAGGGTTAGTCATATCTGTGGCCAGTTCAGTTTTTGTTTTTTAAACCCTGCAGGTTTCTGCATAATATTGCTAACTCTGCTGTTATTTCAGTCTCAGAGAGAGCGACAAGAACAAAAATTAGATAAACGGAATAAGAAGACTTGAGACAGCTGCTGAAACCAGACACCAGGCTTGCTTTGTGTTTATACTGCTTCACTGAGACACTATCTCGCTGTCTGTAACACGCTCCCTGTCTTCCCTCCCAGCGTCCGTTCCCATGACCTTGTTACTGACACTGGACTGTGATCCATCGTTTATCTGAACAAACTGGATTCTCCGACCGCTGAATGAGAGACTGACTGGGACCAGACCAGAGCAGAATGATCTGTCTGATCACCACCCACAGTGTTAGATAACTAATATACGCAACATGTTTAATGAACTGAACTTTGGGGTTTGAATATCACCTGTGGTTCTATTATGTAAAAAAGCCATGGCAAGCTTTATGGGTTCAGTTACTTTGTGTTAATAATCTACTCAGCTTTCAAGTTACCCTCTGATTCTAACAGCTGCAGATATACCTTAACAGCTCCAATCTGCTCCTTACGAAACCTTTCAAGCGGTGAGATCAACACATCATCAGCGTTCTGGATCTGAGAGAGAAACAGAGGAACAGGGAAAATACAGCAGTCACCTCAGCGAGTCGTAACAGTAAACACCAGGCAACAGCAACAAAAAGACAACAGCCTGTTTCATGGGGGCTGCAGTGCTGACTTCAGTGTTTCACTTGTTTTGTCAAATCTGATGGCTCAATAGATGCTTATCTTTTGTTTTTCTGACATTTGTGTCTTAAAAAGACACATTTCATGACATTTCTGTTTAATTTAGAAGAAAAAGGGCAAATTCAATCATACAACTAGATTCTCTAGTTGAACATATTTCAAGTGAAGACATCAATATGATGTTAATCTATCACCAACTTCACAAATTTGTTGTGATTTACTTAATCTATTTGATGTTGATTTGATATTGATAGAGTATTGGAAGCTTAGATTAGCAAACCATGGTGCTTTGAGCTGTTAACATCAGAGTGATAACATGCCCACAACAAAAATGCTAACATGCTGATGCAAAGCAGGTATAATGTCAGAGGACCACCAAACTCATTAGAGTACATCCTCGGGGCCAAACTGTCTGCCAACCTACAGACTGAACAGCAGCTTATCTGCCACTGCTACAATACAGTATCTATGAGAAAGTCATGGCCCTCTTTAGTCATGAGTCTATTATTGTCTTGCTTTCTTCATTCTAGTTGATTTAGGCATTAGATTTTAAATAGCTTCCCAGCCTCGCGCCATGGCTTTACTTTCACCTAACTTCAGTTTAGTTCCACTCCAGTACCCAAAGAAAGGGTCTGCTGTCGTTGTACGTTCACTTTTTTCCACCATATATTACAACATGAAGGATGAAACTGAACACTAAGGGACCGAAGGGCGTTGCTGAATTGCAATAATAGTCCTTTCAGGTTCAACAGGTAGGTATTTCCCATTTGCTGGAATGGCCTTTTAACTCAGTAATGACAGTATTAGTAGAGGTTCAGACCTATGAGCAGCATTTGAGTGGAAATGCAGACAAATAAAATACAGACACAAACACAGACAGAAAGAAGGAAAGCAGGAAAGAAAGAAAGAGAGAGAGAGAGAGAGAGAGAGAGAGCAGACCAACCAACACACACACACACACACACACACACACAGGACCCTTTTATAGACTTTCCCAGGCAGTCCGGGCTCTGCTCACAGTCTCACAGGGGAAATGGCAGAATAGGTTCCACATGGTTCCTTTGTAACCACACCATGGAGACAGCCACAAACACACACACACATACACACACACACACACACACACACACACACACACACACACACACACACACACAGAGCTATGCATAAGGTACAGCAGTGTACTATGCATACACACTGCACATGAGTGGAGGTTTTCCTACGCACAGACTGTGCCAGACTCCAATCACTCCCACACAAAGGCCTCTGGTTGATGGAGAGTCTGTAAGGTAATAACGTCATTGCCGCAGGTACAACGTTTTCACAACAAATGAGTGAATCAGACTTGTGGGAAAACCCACTATGGGACAAAGTCAGCGTGGTACATCAAGTGAAGGTGCCTGACAAAGACTGAAATGCTGGTGACGTCGGCAAAGTTACACTTGAAGTGAAACAGAAATAGTGAGAGTGCAACACAGTTGGTGGACAGCCAAAGGAAACAATTGGACTATGGTGATAACAATTTGGTTTAGAAGGAGCTTTTGGTCTAATGGTCTATGAACGTCCCTAGAGGTCTGTGGTTTTACTTCCTGACTGAATAAACATGTATGAATCACAACCATTTTATTTAGGTCAATTATGCAGAGAAGGATATTGTACAGAGACAGAGACAAAGAAAGACAAAGAGTCTAAGAATAAATTTTGTTAATATCAATTCAAAGTTGTTGTTAGAGCAATTGTTTAAAAATAGACAGAAATATCTAAAGAAAAAGTCTAGACTCCTTAATCTCATTAATTAATTAGAACAAAGCTTTAAAGTGCTGATCACACTGTACCTACCACTGTATACTGTCAGCCCTTCGTTTTAACTTCACTTAAAATGGCCACTTTTCAAGGTCAATGCCCTCAATTTTGAAACTTTCCTTAGTTTATTTTAAAAAGCGTACAGCATAAAAGACCTGCATTTTGGTTTTCTCTCTCCATCTCCCTCTCTCTCTCACACACACACACACACACACACACACACACACACACACACACACACACACACACACAGGTTTTCTTACCAGCCGTTTTCTCTCCTCTTCCATGGTGTTCAAGAGCTGAGAGAACTCCTTCAAGGACTGAGCTGCAAAAGAAAATATACACCTCAAATGTGGATCATATTTTACATGCTTGGCTGTATCAGCTACCAGTTTTCTGGATCATCAGGGGCAGTTTCATCTCACCTATATTGATCTCATCGTCAGTCTCAGCATCTCCAATACATTCAAGCTGGAACTCCTGTAGAGACTGAGAGAACCGTTGAACAGCGAGAGAAAGACCTGAGAAAGACAGAGACGTTCAATTAATTACTTAAAAGCAGGTACAACAATATAATTACTGCCATTCCTTTGTTATGACTAATAAAACTTCACTAGTATTTCATGTTATGCACAAGAATGCTCTTGGCACGAGTTTGCATGCTGCCATTACCAGATTATTATTATTATTATTATCAAACACAATGTAAAGCTCACATTCCCCTACAGGCTACAAGCAGCATCACTTATTCCTTTCTTCAATAAACTATTACTGTATTTTTCTACGAGACTCTCACATAGAATCCACTGCCAAGACATGAGGTGTCAAAGTCTAATGTAAACAAACTGCCGCACCCTGCAAGAAACTCTACTTGACAGCCTTAGTCTCGGAGAACTTTATTTATGTGTCCAAACACCACAGCAATAACAGAGTTTAATACCACCTTTTATTCTCTAATGAATGAACACTTGGCACCACAAGGCTGCATTCTCCCTCTCACACAGACACATGTCTACACTGGTCTACAAGCCAGCTGCTGTAAGGCACTACTTCAGCTGCACCACTGCATTATACACTGGTGATAAAACCATTTAAATGTCATTTAGTGGCAGTTAAATACCTGATTACTGCCTGGAGATCAGGAAAAAAAAACTGTGGTCAGGTTCAGTGCAAGAAAGACAAAGGCACAGCTTTATCCCTTGCTGGAAACTAAAATTAGGTTGTATCCATATTGTTATTTAAAAGATGTGGACTGAATTGACTGACAGGATTTTTCATAAAAGTATTTAACACTTCAGAACAACTAGATCAGTATTTTTAATAGGGCTGCACAATATATCGTTTTAGCATCGCCATCACAATGTGCTCTTGCGCAATAGTCACATCGCAGAAGAATGCAATGTCAAGCAAGTCAAATAAGCTCAACCACCTCAACTTTTTTGCTGATGTATACAAAAGGAAAACTCGCACGGTTCTCATTTTTCATGACTTTTCTACAAGAGAAATCTGTCTGACGTAACATAATTTAATCCGATTTAATGGTTCTTGGATAAACAAAATTTGTTGCTAATGAGCGACAAGCAGGCTCTGCATGCACAGAGACCAGCAATAACAAGGTTGTTTAGCTGTAGTCAACATCTTGAAAACCACCTAAACTGTGGATTTGGTTGCAAAAAAAAAACTTTTGTAAAGCACTCAGGGGGTTGACGTATAGCTGCTCTTTAATTTATTTTTATCATTTAGTTAAAAAATATGTTGACTGCATTAATGCTCAAGAAAGGATAGTTTGCACTCAAAAAGCCTTCAGACCTACAAAGTCACCCAATAATTCTAGGATGCTTATTTCATTTCAAATAGAGCATTTGAAGTCATCCGGTGAAAATTCCTGTATTTTTCTTATCGCAATATAAATCGCAGAAAAGAAAAACATTGGGCACAATGGGAAGACATTTCTGTTTGAATATGTTAATGTACAGCAGTCAATATACTGTACCCTGCATGTTTAGTGCTGTAGTAATGTAAAGAGTTGCTGCCTGCAGAACTTTAATGTGTTTCACTTATTTTTATGATGTTTTTCAGTCTAAAAAATCCCATTTGCTGCACTGAAAATACTGTTGTGAGATGAAGACACTGTGAAAAGGCCTTTCACTTGGAAAAGAACATCCAGTCAGCAAAGGTAACATATGCTAGCACACCACGAATGAGCAACAGCATCGAATCGTGATAATATCGTTTCGGGGCGTCTCTGGTGACTGATATGCCATTGTTCTGTAAACAGTCTGACCTGTTAATGTAAACAATGCTGTGATTATGTTGTTTCACCCCCCGTGTGGTCACAGAACAGTCGAACACACTCAGCATCGTCTGGGTGTGCACGGCAGGCAGCAACACTGGTCACACTGATTACCTCAACCAGCAGGTGAGCCAATGAAATCACAGGCAGCCACAAAGCGTAGTGTGTCTGACGTGATCAAAAGAAATTCCAAACAAATGGGAGGTATCTGCTTTATGAGAGTAGTCATCAGCTGACAGCCACCATCAAACTGTGCCGCAGTTAAACACCAACATAAATGCATTTTATGAACGATTTCATGCCAACCAAATGTTTAACCCTTTATGTCATAAGAAGGTACCAAAGAAACTCTTCCTTCGTGGTAAGTTATTAAACGTCATATTATGCATTCATTACAACATAATGAGACTTTTTAGAACGGCAAGAAAAAGCAAATCAGAATATTAATATATGGTGATTACAACGCTATTACAACCTTATTTCATTAATTCAGGATTATGCTACATGCAGTAATAATAATAACAGTCTTAAAAGTACATTTTGACACAAGGACCCTTCTTAAGACGTGGATCAGGTCATAAAGCAGCAACCTCTAAAAGGACATTATCATGTCAGCTGACAATATAGCTGAAACTATAGCCAAGTCAGCAATTTTTATGATTGATTAATCATTCAAGTTAATTATAAATGCTTTTGGCCTGCATTTGCTGTTTCGTGCCTCTCAAAATGTAAGGATTTGCCACTTTTGTCTGTTTTAGATTATTGTAAATTGACTATTTCTGGGGTTTGTACAATTAGTCAGACAAAAAAAGCAATCTTAAGAGATCACCTTGGCCTCTGACAAACAGCGTGCTTTCTGAATCTTTTTGGATTACTCATAACAATAACCTACAGATTAACTGATAATGAAAAAAAATGGCAGATGCAGCCCTAGTGGATACTAGCACAAACAAGTTTGCCCCCTTGGTCATCCAGGCTTGCTTTGTGTTATACCAGAACCATTATGTGACAGATACCTCAGTGTAAAGCTGACTCAAATCACAATGGTTTTAATGAAATATCTCAGTTTTGATTGAAAATGGACACATTTGATCTTGTGTCCTCTTTATGTTACACCTACTTAAGTGGCATCAGGAGGACATGCAATTATTAATAGCAAATGAAATTTATTACACTGATCTCTAGCTTACACAACTCTTCTCTATAGTGCAAAATAACATCTAAAAGCAGACTAAGACATGGTAAGATAAGTGATGTCACGTTATCTACACTATAGCCCATACAAAAACTTCCATTCAGTGTAATAAACTATTGACTAGTCTAATCTGGGCTAAACAACGCTGGCTCTGTTTGAGTTGATGGCCTTGCTTTGTACCTCTGTTATCAGGCAGCAGACTGTGCAAGCGGTGCAGTAATTTACGCACTTTCCCCCCCGAAAATAAGTTATTAATTAGCGTGTGCTTACTTTTGAGTGCAGATACGAGCATGTTTCCATCTTTGATCAGGTCTTTTATAAACCTGTTGGTGCGCTCCAGCTCTATCTCATGACACTGCAGCCGGTCTCTGAACTCTGGACTGTCCAGGAAAGAGTCGCTAAACTCCAACGTCGGCAGACCCATCGATAAATGTATGAGCACGGATAGTTTATAAGACGGCTAAAAGTAAGACGCGTTCTCTGCCCGCTCGGTGAGATTTACAAGAGAAAACGCTGTTTCAGTGTGCTCGGAGAAAACTGGTCAGAAGTGTACTACAGTTCGCTTTTTTTCATGCCTTTCTCAGATTCTTCCCTCAGAACTTCCGGACACTAAAAGACAGCAGAGCCTCTGACAGAGAGAGTTAGACTAGGCCACACGACGAACATTACGCTGCTTCTCTGACTTTTTAGAAATAATAACGTCTCTTTGACTTCTTGAAAACTTCTTGATCGATACAGAAAACACGGAAAGAGAGAAACTGAGCTTAATTTTGGACGAATCAAAGAGTACTGCAAAAACTTGTGTTGCTAACTCTGTCTACGTACGGCTCTCAGTGAAGGCTTGTTACTATGGGAACGGGAGACTCCTGCTGGCGCTGCTGTAATCAGTGCAAAGTTTGCCAAAGTCTTCATAATAATAATAATAATAATCGGGACTGCATCAACAACAGTATTAATAAAAAATAATTAAATAATAATCCATTATTAAAATATTATGTTTTTAGAAATTTTTATGTCTTTCACATGAACGCCTATTTTAATATGTTTAACTTCCCTCAGGCAGGCTCAGTGTCATTAGGAAAAGGATACATCGTCTAAAGAACATTCTCAAGAGCTGTGGACATGCAGCTATCATGTGATTACTCACATGCCAATGCCAAGCAATGCCAAACTGTAAATACACACTGAAGGCACTTTATCTAAGCTGCAGGACCAGTTAGTTTTAATGCTATTATTGTCTTTCATTTGAATGTATGTTTTAGTGCTTCATTTTATTATTTTATGCAATCCTTTTATTGCTAATTTATTTATATATGCTATTTTAAAGCTGCTAAGATCAACAGTTTGATCTAAATCTAATCTATCTTTGTGTTGCAGTAATAGTTGAAGTTGAAGATATTAAAGCAATTAAGTTGAGGCACTGTAAGGTCTCAAAGAGCTTGAAAGTGCAAGTGTCAGTGCCAGCTAAAGTGAAAGTGCTTATTATTGGAAATGAAGAGTCAGTCGCAGTGTAAGAGCTAAAAATAAGTGAAATGTCAGTTGAATGCTGGGTGATATAAGAAGGATGGGTCAGATGAAAAGCAAATCCAAGTCAGTCAGTTCATCTGTGAGTTAAGAGTACAACTTAAGTTTAAGCACTACAAAAACAATTGAGGCATCCCATGAATTATGACTCCTGATTCATTTCTATGTTAAGAACGTTTTATAAAAAGTGTAAAAGATATCAAAGTTTTGAATAGAAGCACACATCACCCAAATAAGCTGAACGTGTTGAACTTTGAATTAGGTTTCTTTTACAAAGTGTAAGTTGGAGAGGGTGGAAAAAATGTCCAGGACAATTATAAAAAATAATAAAGATATAAATAGGAGTTCAACAGTGTGTTTCCCTGAAGTGATAACAGTATACACTTTTATATAAATAACTGTCAAAGAAAACATGTAGCTCTCAAATGCAAGTTTAGATTGTTATGTAGGTTTTATTTATCTTGTGCAGTGAGATTCAGTGGATACCTAAATTGTGAATGAGATTTGCTTTTCAAAAGATATCTTGTTATGATCTGTAGCTGCACACAGTAGGACATAATTCAAATTATTCAAATCACATACTCTGGTGAAAATATGCACACACAAATCTAAAAGTATGTGACAAATGAGCTTTAAATGATTTCTTACAGTACCTCCTACAGCCCACAACTAACATAAACTACAGTATTATCAATAGAAGACTTGCACATTTGCAGGAGCGTTCTCCACACACAGAATACCTTAAAACGCATTAAGTGAAATGATTTATGTACAAGTATAAGGTTCCCTACTGAAAGATTACAGGCCAAAACAGGCCCTGTAATGTGAAAAAATACAGTTGGGATTTATGCCCGCTGAGCACTGGGAGGCACAGTGCATTGCTGAGTGCAGGCCAAATGCTCTGGGGCAACCACTGAAAAGACAACATGGTTTCTTCTCTTCTCTTCTTTTTCTTTTTTTGACTAAACACAACTTCAGTCAAATGTATTTTATCATCATTATGCTTAGCTTAGTCATGCAATCTCACTGATGCAAGACATAACAGTTTAGACTTCTGGAAAAGGCCCAGGTCAACAGTTCTAGCTTTCTGAAGTTTCTTAGTGCCATATTTCAGAAGCTTTCATACTGGACCATGTCCCCCTTTAAAACCCTCTGTCCAAGCAGCCACTGTAAAGTTTCCACTCTCTGTTGGTGGCCCATCTGCTGTATTGTCTCAGTTGGTAACTACTATGTCTGTCACTCACTGGAGAATAATGGAACACCATGACTACTGCAGTAAACAAGCTTTAAGTAGCACTGTACACAGCCATAGAAATGAAGACAGTATAGGGGAAAACTGCAGAAATACCACAACCTGTGTTTTTTTCTACATGTAAGGTAAGCAACACAGTAAATAATATCTAATCTAAAAATATATATAATTTCTGCATGTCTGTTTTAAGGCTTTATACTGGTTGTTATTTGAAATGCATACACATTGTGATGTTTTAATCCATGCTGTGCAACTGTTTCTACGTTCTACTGCTAGTGAATACACTAAACCTCTGGTCACTTTTACAGCATTTGTTGTGCCAGAAACCAAAAGAGACAGAGCTGCTGGTGATGCCAGTGAGCCAACGGCACAGTCAGGAGGCAACAGACAAAATGTTCATCAGAAATGCCAACCTACGACACCCCAGTCGCTACCATGAATTATTTCTGCCTAGTCGACCCTACAGAGGGGAACCACCGACGGTGGCAGGTGAAGGTTTGCTGCTCGTCTGTCCCATCAGATAGTGTTCCTGATGTTCTGAGATTAATCACTGTCAACTTTAATGGAGCCAAATGATTCTGTTTTCATGAAATGTAGTTGTTTAATTATTATGTGCTTCATTACTATTATTTTTTTTGCTGCATTTAAAGTAAAGGGACCTAAATGAGCCAAGATTGACCCCACTGACCCTTATGATTTAAACAAGGATAGCCTTTTGACTTGGGGAGATTTCCAACTCAAACACTATAATAAAAAATTCCTGATTGGAAGTATTTGAGCAAATGTTAAGTGGAGTTAGTCCAGCTGTGATGTGTTAACTGGAATTACTCCAAAGTAGTTTGCTAAAACAGAAAGTATTATGAGAACAACAATAACTAAATTTCACAAAACAAATTTTAACCATGCACAGTACTTTGAGTATATACATTTAAAACTAGAAAACTGTTGTTTTCCTATAATCAGGCACTTTTAAAGTCCACTTTTTACCCTCTCTGTTATGGTCCTGACTTCCCCAGGATTTCTCCTCTACCCAGACACTCCTGCTAAAATGGAGACCACATCGCGAGAAGCTTTCTGCTTTAGACCCGTCCCACAACAAGACAGAGGCAAAGGTCTGCAGTTTTTCTCAACCTTGGGAGTAAACTCAATGTTTCAGTGTGTTGCGGTTCGTAGATATGTGTTTTTATTTGTTTTGGAAAAGGTTTGGGCTGTGTGTGTGCGAGGGTGGAGATTCGGAAAGTGATTTATGAGTTTTTTATTTCATTTAAAGGTTTAATCATTCATACTGCAATATAATTACTACACTGTCATTACACTGAAATAATAATAATACAGTAATAAAGTAAAACTTCCAAATACGGTTAAATGTAAAGATGCTGTTTCTTGTACATCAAGAAGGAAAGCTAATTTGGATTTTACTGACCCAAATACATTTTAATTATTTGCTAAACATTGCTAGCAAAGTACTGGCTGGAACTAATGATGCTGTAGCAGCTGTCTTATTATAAAGTCTGAAATTGTTATTAAGATGTGGCATTTAGGTCATAATTACAATGTATAATATAATATAATAATAATAATAATAATATTAATTCAAAACAGAACATTTATCTGAATAAAAAATACTAGTATCACAGTGTAAGATGGTTCTCTCATATTTAGGACAGCAGACACTTATAGAACATATTTTATGTTTTAGACAGAAAGAAGGGATGTTTCATGGCATACTTCATTACTGTGTATGAAATTAAACCCATCCAAATGTTATGATTACCTCTCAGGAGACCGTGTCACCCAGAACACAAAGCAGGAGTCCCATCGTTCTCCTCCCACGTCCTCGAGACAAACAGGAGGAGGAAACAGCAGCAGGGACGGGGGACCAGGGGAGGACGAACAAGGAGGAATCTGTCGTCAGACGACTGCAGTGAAAAATGAACAAGATACAACAGGGATGCAGTCTCAGTATCAGAAGGATTTCCCTCCTCCGTCCTCCTGCCGCAGGAGGCGAACACCTGCCTTCCCACAACCGGACAACATCGGCATCAACCCCGCCTTCAGGTGAGAGCGAGTTTGTCAGTATCACAGCCTGCAATAGCTTAATGTAGAGAGCAGCTCACCAGTGTCTGTGTGTGTTTTGGCTCACAGGATCGATTTTAGCACGGTCCAAAAAGAGACTTACCCGGGCTGGCCCATCAGAAACCCCAGGTGTGCTGGCAGGCTGGCAGCGGCCTCGTCCGGACAACCAAACCTGGCTTCTGAGTGATAGCCTTCATCAGCTTACACGTGCACACAAGTGTTTGTCACACCTCCTCACCTCAGACTGCTGTGACATGCCACCCTGCTCATCTTTGGCTGTAAAAAATGAAAATTTAATTACAGTATAAATTAATAAATGTCAAAATAATGTCTCTTACTTTTACAGACTTTCTAATTCAATCACATCAACCCTTGCTTGTTATAATCATACAACACAGTGCACAGTAATAAACATTTTATAAACCAGTGAACAACAGTGTGTCTTAACTCAAAAATAGCACTATAATGTGGGATTTTTAAACTTACTCTTCAGTTCATACATAACTGGAGTGAAATAGATGTTAAGAGGTTTGAAACAGAAATGTTGATGAGTTCTCCATCCTTAATCGCATCCAGTAGTGTGTGTGTGTGTGTGTGTGTGTGTGTGTGTGTGTGTGTGTGTGTGTGTGTGTGTCTGGAAATATAGGCCTATAATTTATTAAAGTCTGGAATTTAAGTGTAATCACATTATTTAATTGCTTTTGTTTACTGTTACATCAGTGTCACAAAGGGTTCAGTTCTTTCCAGCACAAACACTTTTGTTTATCCAGGTACCAGGTGATGAATTTCTTAGCAGCAGGTCAGTCTGATGAGCTGATGGACTGATGACGTGTAGCCTACACACACCAGGCCATGAGGTGCATGGAGTCACTGGATGAGACCTAATGAACTAATGATAACACCAGATGTTTAACGTTTCAAAATGATGACTTCAGACATACTTGCGGTCAGTTTGACAGAAAACAATCCACCCAGTGACTCATAAGTGAAACAAGTTCACATGAGCAGAGGGCTGTTTCACAAAACTAAGATAGCGGATAAAGCTGGGTTTTTTCCAGATACACCTGGCTGAATTTAGCCTTGCCTCGATTTCACGAAAGCAGTAGCACATAAGTTACCATGGTGATTTATTCTGTGCAGCTAGCCTGCTGTACATCAGGAGACCGTAGGAGGGCAACAACCCAGCAGCAGGACCGCTATCTCCGCCTTTGTGCAAGAAGGAGCAGGAGGAGCACTGCCAGAGCCCTGCAAAATGACCTCCAGCAGGCCACAAATGTGCATGTGTCTGCTCAAACGGTCAGAAACAGACTCCATGAGGGTGGTATGAGGGCCCGACGTCCACAGGTGGGGGTTGTACTTACAGCCCAACACCGTGCAGGACGTTTGGCATTTGCCAGAGAACACCAAGATTGGCAAATTCGCCACTGGCGCCCTGTGCTCTTCACAGAAGAAAGCAGGTTCACACTGAGCACATGTGACAGACGTGACAGAGTCTGGAGACGCCGTGGAGAACGTTCTGCTGCCTGCAACATCCTCCAGCATGACCCGTTTGGCGGTGGGTCAGTAATGGTGTGGGGTGGCATTTCTTTGGGGGGCCGCACAGCCCTCCATGTGCTCGCCAGCGGTAGCCTGACTGCCATTAGGTACTGAGATGAGATCCTCAGACCCCTTGTGAGACCATATGCTGGTGCGGTTGGCCCTGGGTTCCTCCTAATGCAAGACAATGCTAGACCTCATGTGGCTGGAGTGTGTCAGCAGTTCCTGCAAGAGGAAGGCATTGATGCTATGGACTGGCCCGCCTGTTCCCCAGACCTGAATCCAATTGAGCACATCTGGGACATCATGTCTCGCTCCATCCACCAACGCCACGTTGCACCACAGACTGTCCAGGAGTTGGCGGATGCTTTAGTCCAGGTCTGGGAGGAGATCCCTCAGGAGACCATCTGCCACCTCATCAGGAGCATGCCCAGGCATTGTAGGGAGGTCATACAGGCACGTGGAGGCCACAAACACTACTGAGCCTCATTTTGACTTTTAAGGACATTACATCAAAGTTGGATCGGCCTGTAGTGTGGTTTTCCACTTTGATTTTGAGTGTGTCTCCAAATCCAGACCTCCATGGGTTGATAAATTTGATTTCCATTGATAATTTTTGTGTGATTTTGTTGTCAGCACATTCAACTATGTAAAGAAAGGAGTATTTAATGAGATTATTTCATTCATTCAGATCTAGGATGTGTTATTTTAGTGTTCCCTTTATTTTTTTGAGCTGTGTGTGTGTGTGTGTATGTATATGTGTGTGTGTGTGTGTGTGTGTGTGTGTATATATATATATATATATATATATATATATATATATATATATATATATATATATATATATATATATATATTATTTGTGCCCTGTTCATTCATGAAACAAAAGGGAAACGACACAACAATGTGTTTTGATCTTTTTTCTCCCTGGGATCACTCATCTGCTGCGAGCTTGGGAAAGAAAACAATGATTAATACATTGTATTACAGTCATGCTTACAGTGTGCATTGAAATGATAATTTCTCTTTCTAGTTTCTGGATTTCCAAGTCAATTTACTCAGAATCTATTTTTATCTCCATGTCTAGGTCCAAGTCCTGCTGAGGTTTTTGGTGATATTTTATTTTGTTAATTTTTTCAAGTATGTGCAGTTCAGACATCTGACAGTTTGTAAAACACATATCAATTAGCACAGCAGGAACTGTTCACCTGTATCCACAGGTGAACAGTCCTTCATGTTATACTTACTACATTGCCAGACGGTCTGTCATACTGTAGGACTACAGCCTCAGGGTCAAGTTACAAATATGATACAGTATTTTCTATGAGCACCATATATTGTTCTATGTTAAATAACTGAAAATGCTTTTAAAATGCTTTAAGAAAGGAAGGAAGAAAACATGCAATGCAATCATAGCAGAAACAAATGTACATTGACCAAAAAAGTAATTTAAGCTAAAAGAACAAGCTACTGATTACTGCATTATATTTTTATATTTTAAATTGTCACCTGCCAGCTGTATTTTGTGTTTCCTTTTATATAAATAAAGACATTTCCATCATAAATTGTTTCAGAATATTTCTCCAGAAGTCAAGAAATTTAAGTGTTTAATGCTCAAAAAACTGTACATAAAATAGAAAAATAAAATAAATCAAAATAATCCTTTTTCACCAAGCAAAATGCAATAACAATACAGGATAATATTAGTAACTTATGGAGAGGGAACAAGAAATGTGACACACTTTTGTTAAAATAATTCTTGTTTTATTTGGTTTTCTTCACTCTGGTGAGTCAATGTTGCACAAGCCCTCTTCATCAGTAAAAACATGTATGACATAGAGAGGTTATGTTGTTAAAATGCCCACCTTAGAAAATCTTGTTTCAACACTGTATTATTCCTGCCTCAAATAAAAAACAGAAACAGATTGGTCTTACTTACAAAGGGAGAACATGTGTAACACGTTCAATCTGATTTAAATGAACTTTACAGGTGTATCATAAAAATAATGGCATTTTGTCCATTTGATTCAGCCTTTAAAGCTTGTGTGATTTACTGATTTTAAGGCTTCACTTGGCTGGACAACATCAATTTGTAAAACAAAAAAACTAAATTTTTACATGGCGAATTAGTGGAGATTTACTGCCTTTTTTATACTACAAAAGCCTGTATAAACCAGATGTTCCTGAGAAATACTGACTCCAGGACGACATTACCACACAGTAGAATCTGATGAACATCAACCAGGAAATTTCCTTCCCAATCCGATAGGCTACCATGATACCTTAAGAAGGGCATCTGCAATTTTAATTGTTTATTCTTTCCAGTTCCCTGACAGCAAACCCCCAGCAGTCACACTCTCCTTCACTGGCCACTTGGCTTAAACTGGCTCAAATTGAGGCAGGCAGCTGGACTGTGGATCTGTGACGGACTTCCTTTGAATGGGTGAGATCAGATCTCCAGTTTCATCTCCTGTCCCGGTGCCTGCTCCTGTCTCCGTGTCTGCGGTCCTCCCGATCTCTGCCTCTGTCCCGGTCATCTCTCCTCCCTCGGCTGCCCCACTCGGGCTCTCTGTGTCGGTCCCGGTCCCGAACCTCCCTGTCTCTCGTCCCCGGTCTGTCCCACTCCTTCCCTCCACCTCCCCATTCCTGCACCGGACCGACTCCGAGGTTAATGGGTTTACGGAAAGGCCGGTCTCTGCCGCCAAACCGCAGCTGTCCGGACTCTTTCTTCCCCCCCTGCCCGCCGCCGAGCCGCCGGGGGACCCACCCTTTGAGGGTCCTCTCCTGTTCAAAATCCACAAACAGTTCGTGCTGGTCTACCACCAGCTTGTTGGCGTCTCTGCGGGCCCGGACAACAGATCTCTCCTCCTTGTACTCAATGAAGGCGTATCCTTTGGAGAAGCCTGTGACAATGTCCCGGACCAGCCGGAGCCGCTGGATGTCTCCGTACTTGGAGAATACTTGGTGCAGTTTGTCCTCTGTTGTCTGGGGGTTCAGACGAGCCACAAACAGAGTGAGCAGTGGGTCTCCAACAACGCCTTTGTTGGGTTTATAGCGGGCACCCATAGCCCTCCACACCGCCCGGTCATGGGGGTCCACGTCCGTGCCGTCGATACTGCCAGCTTTCAGCGGGTCGTACACCTTCGCTATCGGACTCCAGTCCACCATTTTTACTCAAAATTAAGCTACAAAGTTCTCCTTCTTCAATATACGAGTATTGGCGACAGTTATCTCGCAACATGAATCGATACTTATCTACAAAACACCACGTCACGCTGAATGTTTTACTACTAAAAATTACACCAGCTGAAGGTAGCCAGCAGTCCCGCGTGCATCAAGAAAAACACTCCGTACTGAAACGAGTACTAGCCTATGGCGTTTTAAAGGTTCCTACTTACTCGCTAGACCGGTTGAGACCTTATATAAACAGTCCATGGTTGAGACCAAAGAGGGGGTTCGTACTGAAGATACTTAATGCCTGTACTCACTTGAAGATCTTTCTGTGATATCCTTATTTTTCTCTTTTTTGCCGTTTTGTTATGTTATTATACCCCCTAGCTATGTACACTGAACAAAAATATAAACACAACATTTTTGTATCTGCCCCCATTCATCATAAGCTGAACTCAAATATCTAAGACTTTTCTCTATGTACACAAATGGCCTATTTCTCTCAATTTTGTTTCCAAATCCGTCAAAATCACAGGTGTGGCATGTCAAATGATGATCAGACAGCATGGGTATTGCACAGGTGTGTCTTAGGCTGGCCAGTCTATGGCACACCTGTGCAATACCCATGCTGTCTGCTCAGCATCTTGATATGCCATATGTGAGGTGGATAGATTATCTCGGCAAAGAAGATACTCTCTAACACAGATTTTTACAGATTTGGGAACAATATTTCAGAGAAAAAGGCCTTTAGTGTACATAGAGAAAGTCTTAGATCTTTGAGTTCAGCTCATGATGAATGGGGGCAAAAACAAAAGTGTGTCTGTATCCCTTATGTCTTGTATTTGACACAGTTAAACATAATAACTAGAGAGTAATCTGATTACTGTTTCATACAATTAAACCTGATAACTAGAGTAATCTGATTACTGCGTTTAACACAATGTAACTTGATAACTACAGAGTAATCTGATTACTGTGTTTCATATAGTTTAAACCTGATAACTAGAGATCTCTGAACTCTCTATAACTAATAACTAATGTACTACTCATTAATATTAGTTGGCCCACCTCCCACTTTGAAAACCTCTGGCAAAGACTAATAGATGGTAAGTGCTGTGCAATGCCAGTTGTGGTAATGAAAATGACAAAGACTTGTTAACGTTTGTATTTAAATCCAGAAAAATACGGGATAATTGTGACCCAGGGACAAATCCAGAAGAGGGCAATGAAAATACTGGCCTAACACTTTTGAATTACTCCACATTTCAGACCTCTGATTCTTAAATCTGGAACCAGGATATTTATCTTGGGCCAGAAGCTGTTAAAAATGTCCAAATAATATACATTTCTTTTCTGTATGTGAACACTCATGACAACACTTTACAAAAACATTATTTAATAAAACAATGAAAAACACATCTGTTCTGCTGGTCCTGATTGAGTCAATTATTACAAAATCATAAAGATGCTGTCAATTCACTGCTATTTACAGTTATGTTTGTAGCTGATATAAAACTGCTTTGGAAAGGTGAACAACATTTTTCTTTTTCAAAATGTCAGGTCTTTTGAGCAGATGTCTAATCTGCAGTTGTTTCAACAGCATGGATTCGATATTCTGCTTTCTGCTCTTCAGCTCCCTGATCCATCAGTGTCCGACTGCCATTACATGTCCTCAACACTCCATTTATAGGCTGCGTCCTGGACGGCTTTTTTATCTGCCATCCGTGTGTAGCGTTTCTGTTCAAAACCATTTGACCTGCGAGACACACAAAAAAATTAAAGTCAACTATTAATTCTGCAATCACACCTTCAACTCCATCTTTGAGTTGAATACTGAACCCTATCAGCTTCAATCTAATGTAGACGCCAATATTGTTTTTATTGTTATTACTGTACCCAAATTTGACATTTAAGACATTAGTATAAAGTACAGATGAGCTTAGGGCTGCGCGATGTGGCCAAAAATGTTACGATAAAAATAAATATAATCATTCGATATCAGTAATTATCACAATAAATTTCTTCCTGAGTGAAAGTTGAAGAAACCAAAAGGTTAATTGTGGTTTTAAACTATTCTTTATGGTGAGAACATGACAAACACTCTCTTAACATATCAAGTAGAACATTCAAAACAATTATGGTGAAATCTTCTTGCAAGAAATAAAATAAGTAAAATCTTTTCCTCAACAAAATAAATATCTTAATAAAAAAATTAAGTGCTAATTCATTTGTGATTTAAATTAATTAATTCAAACATTTATTGAACAATTGTTAAATTGTTATTGAGGAAAATTATATTGCAATAATTGTCATTATCGTTTTATGGCCCAGCCCTAGATGAGCTATATGTATTAAAAAGGACATACAGTCACATCGCAGTACAAATGCATCCCATTTAGTCACCCTTTCCCACGCACTGTACCTGTCAACTCCATCCCATCGATAGCCTGGTTGCATATTGAAGCGGTTTGGAGGTGGTGCTGGGCCTTTATATCGAGGTTTGTCTGCAAAACAAAAATACATTGGTTTACATATGACATATTTTTAAATATGGTATCAGTCAACTCAGGGAACAAGGTCCACATATGTAAGTCTTAAAACCTTGTGTGTTCGTGTTGCGTTCCTTTTTCCGTCTGAGCATTGCAGCCATTGGGTCTCCCTCCCTTTCCTGCTCTCTCAACATGCGGTCAAGATCCTCATCATCGCAGTGACGTGCCAGCGGCTTCTGGGCTTCATGCAGGGCATCCTCAAGTTTCTGTTGATGCATCTGGCTCTGGGCCAACCTATAAACATGAGGTGACTTTCATCATGGAAACAAATCGGCACAAAAACCCATTTGAAGTCTTTCTGTGGTCACACTTGAAGCGTTCGCTAATGTGTGAAACATGTTATGCAGACTTACCCTTTCCCCCACTGTGCATATTTCTCATCCTTTGCTGCTTTGATTCCAGCTTTCCTCTTCTGTTCTTCTCTCTCTGTATCTAAATCCCTCCTTTTACCGCTCTTGTCTCGGAACACCGTCTGAGCATTGCGGGATTCATCTAAGTCATAGCAGGAAAAAAAGTATAAAATCTTTCAACTTCACAAGAACTAATTACAACTTTGACCAAATATATATGTAAGCATTTGAAGTGCATGTATGGGTCATGTAGAGGATATGAGATGGAAAGTCCTGTGAAGGAAAAGTTTCCTAAAAAAAGAAAAGCCGAACCAACCTTCTAGTGGCTGGTTGTTTTTTTCTCTGCGTCGGTTCTCCTCCTGCTCCTTTCTTAAAACATCTACAGAAACCAGACCTGCCTTCCCACCAGAAAGCATCCGCGGACCCTCAAAGAAAAGCAAAAACAACATGGCTTTGATACACTGGAAAAACCATACACACAGCAATGTGAAACAAAACACAATTTTCTTACCTGTGACTGACCAGGTCTACGAGGTGGCGACAGATCTTCATCCGAGTCCTTTCCACTCTGTGGCCGCCTCCTGGGTGGCGACTGGTCAGAGTCTGAGCCTCGTTTTTTTGAGTGCTTCCGAGGAGGAGACTGGTCTGAGTCTGAAGCTTCTCCCTTTAGTGGTTTTCTTCGTGGAGGTGACTGGTCCGAGTCTGAATCATGCCTATTTTGAGCTCTCTTTGCCAATGGTGATCGATGAGCATCAGGGGAACGTTTTTTACTTGATGATGAGCTGGGCTTTTTTCTGGTGGGTGATGAATCTGACAAACAAATAATTTTTTATTTTAAAAGTGTTCATATAACTAAACAATTGAATCAAACATACTTTCCTTATGTGCAAGAAGTCATTAGGCCAGTTTGATTGAGAGGGGAAGACATTAAAAAACCTGAAGGGATAAAGTTTACCAATATATGGATACATACGGATTCATCGTTTATCACATTTTACTGTAATGATATTGGATTTTTCATACTATGAATCATGATACACAATATTATTTTCCACCGTAAGCTATTACTAATTTATAGTCTTCCTAAATGACTTCTGAAATACTTATAATAATAGAGTTCCAGCAAAATAAAAATTACGTTTTAGTTTGATTGGTCTTCCATTAATAGTGCCCTGCCCAATGTAGAAAGTGACCAGGTTCGCTCTCAAAAATAACTTCTCACCACTCACCTTTACTTTGAGCCTTCCCTGTTCTCCCTGACCGTTGTCTAGGAGGTGACAAGTCTGGTGAGTCATGGCGTCCTCTTCTTGGGGGAGATACGTCTGGAGAGTCATGGCGTCCTCTTCTTGGGGGAGATACGTCTGGAGAGTCATGGCGGTTCTTTCTGACAGGAGAATCATGTCTCCTCCTCTTTGATGACAACTCAGGCGAATCGTGGCGACTCCTGCTCAATTCCGAAGGCTCTGAATACAGATGCCCTCCTTCCCCATCTTCTGTGTCTTTAATTTCATCGGCTATTGGGAGAGTAGAGTCAGATTAAAGAAAAGTGTTCACAGCAAAGATAAATATTCTCTTGACTTCATTCACAAACACCAATTACCTCCAATCACCTTCCATCTATTGCTGGTTCTGAAGGCTTCCATCTGTTTCACTTCCTCTGGTCTCTCGTCAATCATCTCAGCAACCTTATTAGACAAATGCAAGAGTTGACGTTTCAAGAGAGGGTTGGGCAGAATTCCGGTATGAAATATATATTGGTATTTTCTGCTAAGCGGGCTGGGGAGGGGGGGTGGCGGTTTTAGGGGGTATGTTTTTACTACTTTTAGTAACTTAGCTTGTTTCTTATTTCACCGTTTTAATTATATTTCATTCTACATCTTAAGTGTCACTCGTTGAATTTGTCTCCTTCAGTTCTCTTCACACTCACAGAACAAACATAATAATTAACTCAACATCAAACTATATCGGTATAAACAGTATCGTCTAATTTCATCTCTCTTTTGAAATTATAACAGTATACATTATATACTGATATACCGCCCAGCCCTAGGTTGGGCAATATGACAAAATATTTGACAATCATCATATATTTTGCCAAGCTACCTAAACAACAGAAGCTATCTCCTTAATACCTCTGCTTGTATTTCAGCATTATAATCAATGTTGCAATTAGTAGGACTCTATTATGGCAATATTTGTATGACTATTGCATCATTGTGATGATGTACCTTGATTTTCCAGACAATTAACAATATCACATTTTGCGCTGAAATGATTAGTCATTTTTCAAGCAAAAGGCCAAACATAAGCTAAATGCAGCTTTTAAATTGATAGGATTTGCTGTTTTTAATGATCTTATCCTAAATTGAATATTTTGCTATTCTGGACTGCCAGACAAAACAATTGATTTAACTTTAGGCTTGAGTAAATTGCACCATTTTCTATCATTTTATAGGCTAAAATCATTGTTTGCAGCCCTAATCATAATATATATCGATACCTTTTTGGAAAATGACATATGCCGTGACAATTTTTTATCCATATCGCCCACTATCTTAAGATATACTTGTATTTTACAAAAGCAATGCGGTTTTGACATTAGTACATTTCTCTTCATTTAAACCAAGATAAACCAACCATAACACAGCTTCATTGAATGGATGAAAATTACAGAAAAACATGTACACGGCATGTTTTTTAAGGTGTACACGGAGAAGTTAGCGGGCTGATCACTAAGTAAATAAATGAACACAGGCTAGCCAGCTGCATAACCTTAGCCAAGTTCTTACCACTGGCGCTTCCTCTTCATCCTCTTCAATCTCCTCCTCCTCTTTGGCCAGCTGTTTCCAGTCTATGTCATCGTCTACTATTTTAAGTCTTGAATGTCAGAAGTAAAAGTGAGTTAGTATATACACTTTTCACTCGTAAACAAGGACTTTAAGGCACCGAGTGGCGCTAAACAGTACCAGCGACCCCAGCTAGCTTAACAGCTAACACACATGCACTACATGCCCGGCAATAACTTTATTAAAAAGGACCCGCCGACTCACCCTTTCTCAGGAACCTTTCGCCGTTTCTTTTTAAGCTTCCCCTTTGACTTCTTGGCATCTTTATCCGCGGATAAGTAACGTTTTAGGTACTCGGCTTTAGATAGTTCTGGTCCTTTACTGCTAACGCTACCAGTTGAAGCAGCCATCGTTATGTTGTCAGACACTACGGATGGCACCGAGGGTCAAAAATGCCCATTTCGGCAAACTCTGCCACTCTCACTTTAAAGACAACAATGGGGTATGGGCTTTTTATATGACAACATAGAGATGTTCGTGGAGAATTAGAAACATTAGGCGTTAAATTAATCATTTTTGGAATTTTAAATAGAAGATGTTGGCCTGATTTATGTAACAAAATGGGCGTTGATTAGTGTCAGCTCCCCTGTAGTGAAATTATGAAACTAAAGTGTAACTGGTAAAAATGCCATTATGATAATAAATAAACCGACTCTCATTTTGAGTTTTAATGATTGATTAAATTGATTCATTTATATATTTTACTCTCTTCATAGGATTATTTATTTCATATTGGCATATCTATATCTAATATTGAACACTTTGGGGCTCTGTAAAGTCCGGCATTAATCACATAAATTAATTAGATTAGAGGACAGGGATTATTAAATGTCTTTGAGTGACTGAACAGCCTTTTCATTTCCAGCCACAATTTCTTTATTGACTCGTCCACTCCACTCCGCGTTGTTGTCATTTTTAAGTTTAGCTTTATGCTTGGGAGGCAAAGCTGTGGCTGGTGAAGACCCTGCCAAATATTGTTATGCACAGTCATCAATCTCTCCTCAGCAGTTGTTACAGGTGTCTTGTCGTCATCCCTCCCGAGTCTCCATGCACACTCACTCAGCTTCCTGCTGTGTCATACTCCTTTCATGTCTTAATGATTACTTTAATGATGGAAATGCTCCTTTATTCATCCCCTGACTTGTGCTCTTCAATCACCTTTTCACAGAGTTTCTTCGAGTGTTCCTTTGCCTTTATGGTGGAGATTTTGCCACAATGATGACTCACTTATGGGTCTAAACTGCAATCAATTAAACTCCCTGCCTACACACTCTTCATCTCCATTTAACTAATTATGTGAAGATGCAGATTCATTCATTCTCCTGGTAGGCATTTCCTACTAAAGGTGGTGAATGCGTAAAGGGTATATGTACTTTACTTTATATGCACTGTAGATCAACTGGAGAGCTCTTTGAATTATACTGTTAACCACCCTACACGAAAAATTCACATATGTTGTCTTTCTAATGATGTAAAACATTTACTGTCATCATTAACATTAGTAGCCCTTTTCTCCAACATGTTGGAGCTATTGTGCATGCTGTTGCTTTAAACAATGATATTTCCATCTGTGTCGCACTTCTGTCCAACTATTATGAACAATGAATTCACAAGAAGACCATGTCTGACTTTAAACTGCATCCCTTTATTGAAAACAAATGCTGCAGCTTCCAAAGTAATATTTACAAGCCAAGTTACTCAGTGTATTCATACGCATACAACTAGGCGTGCCTCTACAGCAAAAAGTACATCTATAAACATTTCCTTTGAATCATCTTTGAGTCATCTTTATTCTTTCTCGTCAAAAAGAGTTATGAAAACACTAATACCATTTCAGTGCTTTTGGGAGGCAGACAAGAAAAGGAGGGACAGTTGCAAGCTACTGACAGCATCAACATGTGGGTGTTATTGTGGGGATGTTTGTAGATGCGGATAGATGTGTATGCATGGTTAGATGTGTGACAAGCCTGCATGGTTGTTTTGTTCTTTTTAGCTGCGTGTTTGACAGAAGAAGAACAGCAAACAAACGATCCAGGAGCAGGAGCTCTTCAGGAACACGCTCACAGCTGAACACGGAACAAGTTGCTCTGCAGAAGAAGAAAAGTGAGATGCAAACAGTTATGTCGTATATGTCTCCCACTCACTTAATCTCATGCTCACTCCCCCAGGTCCACACATACACACAACACAGTGGATCCACCTACGTTTCTCCACTGTGACTATGGCAGGCACCCCAGATATTTTGCACATGTAGGTGGTGTTGTGTGGGAGTGTGTCTGTGAAGCCGGTCAGGGTCATTCTGTAGCCGTGTGGCTCTAGCTCCTCCACTTGGCTTTTGCCACTAAACTGGCTATCTGGGGATGAACCAGACACATTGGTGTGAATGAGGGACTCTTTGGTTCCAGTGGACCAAGAGAACTCATAGCTGTTGATCGTGTTGGGCTTGGGCTCGATCTGACAGTCCACTCTCAGGTCTCTGTCATCTTCAACACACACAGAGATTAGACCACACTTTGCTGGGATCAGCAACACTGTGGGGGAAAAAAACACAGGAGGACATATGAAAAACACGGAAGGGACGAAGGGACGAATATGTAGACATATATTTCATTCAAAACCCTTTTGTATGCCTTTTCACAATAGTAGAAGTCTACAGAAATATTCCTCACAAATAATTCTCACCTCCCAGCACTCCATACAAAAACAGAGCCTTGAGCATGATGTCAAAGCACCCATCCACCTTTAAAGAAAAAAGAGGGGAAATGTGAGAAAGAAAAGAAAATTACAGAGAGGAGGATCAACGAGAATAAAATGTAAACAAACGCCAAATTTAGTTATGATCTGCTCCCCAGGCTGTTGTGAGGTCATTTTGGTGAGGTCATGATTTACATTGAGTTACATTAAAGTACAAAGACAAGAAAACACTGAAAAGCTACCGCAGTAAACAAACTTAAAAGACTGAAGCACAGTCCACCTGTAATCTAATGACTGTACATAATTTAGAGTGAAAGATGACACAGTTCTTTTTCTTCTCTATTTTACTGCCTGCTTATTATATTATTTCTCACATTTCTCCAATGCCCTTGACACAGTTTTGTATTTATCACTGTCTCAAGCCTAATATTAAGTCAGTTTTTGATGTTAAGTCATAGGCTGACGTTTACATATCTGTACATGTAGGTATTTTCTGCACACCTACAATTCTAGCATATTCCACGACTCCCTAATATGACTTTAGTCCTCATATCTGTTCCCCCGAGCTGCAGCTGAACAGCTTTAAGGAGTCTTACCTTCAATGAGGGCTGGATGATGTAGCAGTTCCTGCCTGCGTGCTGTTTTTGTGCTGGGGAATAAAGAGCTGGTCGTATTTGTCTCGGTGTTTAGCACTGCAGAGCATCACACATCTGACTCAAGGTAGGGGCGATACAGAGAGGTGGATTGAGAGTGGGAGGGATGAGGGTGGACCAGAGAGTGCTGATTCGTCTTTCTTCTCTGCAGTGCCTGGTAGAGGACAGGGGGCGGGCAGGGACTCTGAGGCAAAACTCGGTCAGCATCATTGTTTTATGACCTTGTTTCCTTTCCTCGCTGGTCCTTGCCTCTTTGTCTCGTGTCCTGATTTGCCCTTCATGTTTGTGTATATGGTAGCCTCCCTCTGATTTACACTTTCAAAGGTGCTCTCATACATTATAAATTACTTCCACAGAGTTCTTGTAATGTACTCTGCATATGCCTGTATGCTTATTGTGGTGAAAAGATTGTCTACCTTAGATTATTATTTAAAAGAATATAAAGAAATATGTCATTATGTTGACATCCTGTGTGCACAGTATAAATGCATACCACCACGTGGTGGATGTGCAACCCCCTAGAAATTTCTAGCACATACCAAATACCAAATGACTCATGTACAGTGGCTCAGTGTCACCACCTTAAGACCAATAAAAGCAATTTCACAATATAAGTTGGATGCAGATTCATGGCATCACAAGGTGCCAGTGTTCATCAGTGATTACAAAGCTTAGTGGTTGCTGTATATTGATGGATATGAAGCACAGTACAGAAACTACTGTGGAAGTAAGGGTTCACAACATGGAAGCCATCTGTATCATCCACAGTTTAACTTTGTGAGAGTGACAGAGCAAAATGCTAAAATGCAGATGGAAAAAAAACACTTAATGATCAGAGATGACTTTGCTGTTCCCAGCATACTCGGTGCAGAAGGCAGGAAAACATCTGGTCTTGTTCATAAAACAGGAAGATTGATGTCGAATTAATAAATTAAAAATAAATATTACACAGTAACATCTGAAGAGTTTTGATTTTGTCTGAGACAAATCTACAAACATAAGAAGCTGTAAAAAAAAAAAAAAAGTGGGCTTGCCTTATTGAAGACTGAATAAAGGATATGGAGCAGGATTTGAGGTTAACAAGGTGGCTTCTGGATTGACCCTGGGTTTTCAGTCCTAGCACAGTGGTTCACTTCTTACCAGGGTACATCACTATGGTAACTTATGCTGAACACTTATGCTTATGCTTGCAATAAAAGATGAACGGTATAAAAGGACCACCTACTGACCAGTAAATTCTCTTAGAAAGCCATAACCCATTCTTCTTGACAATGAAGTGCAAACAAAATATAGCTCAATTATTTTTAAAATCATTGATTTTCATAAGAAATATTGTGTTACTTCTCATAATAACATGGATACCCTGATCTTCCAGTGATATTGCAACCAAACTATATATGAATGAGGTTCCTATAACATCTTTTTGTGGAAAATGAATGCAACCTGGGACACATTTCTCTTCAGCTTATAAGACAGATGTGTCACAGTGCCTCCTACATCATTTTTTTCTCTTTCATCATCTGGCCTCAAACTCTTTCTTCTTACTTTCAGTGTGTTCAGCAATTATCAAGTTTCAGCTTCTGTCATTTCTCACCCACCTACAGTCTCGACAGATCTTCTCTCCTCATCAGATGTCCTCACCTTTGGACGTATCATTTTGCAATTATATGTCCTTTCTCCAGCAGTTTTCTGTGCACGTGAACATCAAACTCTTATGTTGCCATGAGCTGTATGTAAACTGTTCAATGTGTGCCAGTTTTGTATACCACAGGGCTGGATATTTCAACATGTTCTAGCCAATCTCATGCTATACAACGCCCATTAGTCCACGTAGTGCTTGTGGAAATTCTGTTGGAATAAACAGCCAACACAAAGAGTTGTATTTTTGTAAGTTTATTCAGTCATCAAAAAATGTACTCAGCAGCAACTCACATACATCAGAGTACATGAACGTTTGGAATGATTAAGAGATGCAGGCAGTGCGTCTTTATCCTGTTTGAGGGTCACGCATTATCTTAACACCAGCCTGTCCCCCAGAAAAACAGCCTAACAGGGTGTTTGTGCAGCACATTATTACGACCCATATTAACAACCCATATTTACGTTTATTGAGGCAATGATTTCTAGTGCAAGATAGTAGACAGTAGCAAGATAGTCCACATAACAACGTGGATGGGGTAGATGATGGGATGGATGGTTGTGTCAAACCAACCCAGGACTTTCATGCAGGAGAGTGGCGTTTGAGTCCCATGTGAAACTCAGTAAATGGTGAGTTATTTTGATTTTTAGGTTAAGTTGCATTACTGAATTCTATCACGTGAGCTACGTGAGTTCCATCGTATGTTAAATCATGTGACTGATGTACTTATTTTAACCCAAACCACAATGTTTTCCTAAACCTAACCAAGTAGTTTTGTTGTCTAACCAAATTGCAACAATTTAACAACATTAACCAAGTGTGTTATGTGACTTGCCATAACGTAGTTAACATTCGGTCCCCTGTCGCTGGGCTGGTACGGGAAAATGGATAAACTACCTATGCTTTCTGAAAAGCGTTTGCTGCCCTCTCCAAGTGTGGAGGAGGCAAAATGTGAAATGTGATATTAAATCAAATGCACTAATTAGCACAAATTTTTTAATTGTGCATATCCATAACACGACCTAGGCTAATCATCCATTCATTTAAGTCAGCCAGCAAAACAGATCAGGTCAGGGCTCAACACTCAGTTTCATTAGCGGGTGGTAGCATCAGGACAACAAACAGTGTGGAGGGGGCCACTGGGAGCTAATTCCTGTAGCTTCGCCCCTGTCTGGGCCCCCAATTACGTCTATTGAGTCTGCTCATTTAAAATAGCCTGACTGCGCCTTTTTCTAATTGTGCACTACAGACTGCGGGCGGTTTGCTCAGCTCAGCCCTCTCACAGTGGCAGATAGTTGTAGGTCGGGACTGGGGGTAGGCTATCTCGGAAATAATCTGCCCACGCGTTAAGCTGCTTTATCCCCGGCAAGCCTCAGCCGGACAGAGACGGCTGCAGCTCCGTTACCAGCCAGAGGGAAGTCGGAATTAGAGTGGGAGAAAGAAAAAGTGACACAGGCTGCGGAGACAAGTTTGAAAAAATATTTTCAGGGTGACACAATCAGAGTCAAGTGTGCGCTCGGTTTGCAGCATACATGGAGACCTGACTGGACCCGGACCGACAGACCTGAAGCTGAACCGGCTGCCGTGCGTTAAGTCTGGGAGGCAGGAGACATAAAACAAAGTGCACACTGGGAATTTAACCACAGAGAGAAGCTGGCACCGGTGGTTTGGGCATGGACAACACTGGATTTTGGATATTCCTGATGACAACTTGTGTTATTCCAGGTAGGCTGTTCTGCTTTTCTCAGCACCTGTTCAGTAATAGTGATGTGAATCCAGGTGAAAGGCTTGTGAAAGGTGATTTCTCTGTATCAAATCTGTAGGCTACCAATCACAAAGGAGGAGATACAGACAGAGGGAAGAGGTGGCAAAGTAGACTATAGAAAGATTGTGCAGAGAACGATTCAATGTCATGTAACTATTTGTACATTCAGTGTACAGAGAGTATACCCATCTCAACTTTGTCTGACAAACAACAGGTCAGTTCGAAGTAGAAATCATAGTTAATCACCTAATCATCTTTTGTATTTACCAACTGTATCACCTGTTCATTCCCTTTTGTATCATGAATTTTTATGAGCATACTGTTTTTAGTTTTAGGCTTTTATTTTGGTATCATTTTTTTTTATATGCAGACTATATTAATAAACAGTGGTAATAATGTCTTTTGCCAATTTTGAATTTAAAGACTTAGTATCACATGTAGCACACATCATTGTCATGTAAGTAGAAGTTTCTGATAAGTCACCCATAATTAAGGGTTTTTGTGTTGTAATTCATTAATAATGATTAATAAATAATTCACTATGATTGGTTAGACCTGTTATAAGCTGTAAAAATCCCTTTGGATGGTTGTGATGCCTGCAGGTATAAATATTAGTGATATCTTTCACAATCTGGCAACCTTAAAGTTCTTATTATTGACTTGCAACTAATCTATAAAGCATCATGATTTATTGACTATTACTAAATCCATTAGTTACAACTTATAAACCCTTTATAGTAGATGTTTGGTGATTTTTTCATTTTTATTCTAAAAAGTGAATTCTCAGTATACTGTAGGGTATAGGTTCATTCATTTTCTAGCTGCTTTCACTCATGTTTGTTTTAGATTCAGTGCAACTCTGACACTTTCAGATTATCAACCTCCTCTCATCTTCATAGCCAAATGTTTTAATCTCTGACACTACACGACTTTACTCTTGATCAGTGCAGAAGCCAAATCAGACGACAATGTCAAAGTAAACGTCGTCTGGTTTCAGCAGGTGCAGATGGCATCCCCACATCTTACAGCGTGTGTGTTTGAATTAATGGACTAACTCTTGCCTCATTGTAACAGGTGCAGCTGTGTGACCACACTAAGCTGGGGCCAAACATACAGCTGGCATCAGAGTCATGGCTGTGTAATAAAAAAGAGGCGGTGGTGTACGTATTGACAAAAGTGATTGTGGCAGCATACGGATGCGTTGAGCTGCTGTAATTGCTTTTTTCACTCAGTCAGTGTTGATTACCCGCCAGAAGTAATTTTCTGGTGTGCATACATGCGTTTATATGTTATTACTAAGTGTGAGGCCGCACCATGTGTGTAGGATTGTCATGTTGAAGGATAGAGCAGTGGATTAGAGTTGCACAGGGAGCAGGAAGGGTGTAACAACATGTTAGCTGCCAAGTCCCAGCCTGCTGATTGTTGCTGAGTGTCTGTCTTCTACTGGCTGGTGTCAGCCTCTGTAGACTGTCCCAGCGTTTTTCCACTTCACATAAAAGTTTGCAATCATCCACTGCAGAAAGACACAGAAAAGGCTGACTGAGACTAACAGACAGACATCCTCATACATTTTTGCATAATCCACTGTCCACAGCTGGAACACACAGACGCTACCCCACAGAAATAATCCAGCACAAACACACAGCCCTTCTGTTCCTCATCCTCTTTTGTTTGTCTCTTCTTTCTGCACCGCCCTCTCCAAAGTTGGCCCATTTGACACCTGTCTTTTCCCCCTCTCATTGTCTGTCAGTCAGTTGATCTTCTTCCAAAGCCTTTTTATTTATTTCTCTTCATCTCCTCTCCCTCTTTTTATGCTCCTCTCATGTCCCACAACACAGACGCAGCAGCAACAGTCATCATAATCCTGTGAGCTGCCTGCTGAACACAGGCCAAGTGCACACTCCACGTTCCTGCAGTGCCACTGAGATTACACACCCACACAAACACGCACTCATATACACGTGTTTGCACATGCAGAAACCCCAATCAAAAACAATGAGAGATTATCATTGATTTATGGAAATGTGAGGAGAACAAGTGTTTTCTCCATTTCAATCAGGCAAAAGCAGAGAAGAGCCGACATAATTTTGCAAAGTGGATATCCAAAAGTCAGTTTCCGTTGTTCTTTGCTGTCCCACTGTGCAATCTTCTGGTAAAGAGCAATAAAGACAGATGCAAAGTACAATAACTAGTCACAGGTATATAGTCGGATCACAAAGCAGATGCATCGTGAAGGTTTTAGTTTGAGCATTGTGTGTGTGTTTTTGTGCATGTGTCACAAGTCACAAGTCCAAAGGCCAAAGACACAAACACAGTGTGTAATCCCCGATCAATCACAGATTTGATGGCCTAAAGATTAAACAGTTAATCTGTCCTCTGCTCTTTCTCTCTCTGTGCTTTTCATTTCCTCGTCGGTTGCATGAAGTCAGTTCATTTGTATCTGCGCCCTTCTGGTAGCCAAATGAGCGAGGCTGAATGTAGATGTATTTTGTTCAGCCTTGAAACGTCGCAGCTTAATGTGATGATTTTTACTGACAGCACCACTGCAGATAAGTTTAAATATTAAATATTTTCAGTCTCAGACACATACTTGAAGAATAAATTCTTGAAGTACTGATTTGGTGCCAATTTGACAGAACAGTTCTGTGATTTTCTCTCATCTTTGTTGTCCAATTTTCAATCAAATGTTGCCAAACCCTAGTCTGTACAAATAAACTGATGTGGATTTTGATTCAAATAACTTTTTTTAAATAAATAGTGTGTGTGCAACATTTTCAGATTTAAGACTCAAACTTAAATCTGCCCAAATAACTATCAATTTATAGCTGTTGGTTGTTTAGTGTTTTTGAGTTGTTATATGTTAGTCTCATTTAGTTATTAGTTCTTAAATATTTTTAGCCAGACAAGTGACATTGCAATGTCTGTCTGTCCATCTGGACTGAAATATCTCAATGTTTTGATAGATTTTATTGAGATTTTGTAAGTTTTTTGTAAAGACAGTAATGGTCCCCATAGAATGAATCCTAATGACTTTGGTGATCCCCTGACTTTTCATCTAGCGCCACAATGAGGTCGACATTTTGTGTTTAAGTGAAAGGTCTTGACAACTATTTGATGGATTTCTGTGAAATTTGGTACAGACATTAATGTCCCCCCTCAGGATGAACTCAACTTTGGTGACCCTTTAACGTTTCATCAAGTGGCATCAAGTCAATAATTTTAATTTGTCCATTTGGTTCATCACCAGATATCTGCAAAACTAATAACATTCCCATCAGCCTCAGATGTACATTGTGTTTGGTGCCAATAGGCAAATGTTAGCATGCTAACACACTAAACTAAGATAGTAAACATGGTAAACTGTAGCTACACCTGCTTAACATAAGCATGTTAGCAAGCCAATGTTAGCATAAAAGCACACCTGTGTCTAAGTACAGCCTCACAGAGGTGGCTTGCTGTAGACTGTTATTGTTTTACACAGCTCTTGGGTTGTTTAAAGGTGTCATTTAAGTTATTTCTCGGGTTAAATATTTGATGATGATTATACAAATTATATATCTTATATTTTAGAACATTCTTATTTTTTATCACAAAGAAACTTTCACATTTAATTAAAGGTTACATTTGTATCATATCTGAAATTTGTATTGGTGTATGCCCAAATCTGTAAACTCTATAGCAAAAAGAAATAGCTTTGATAATGAAGCTTCAAGGTACCTTTTACCATCTTTTTCCTAACAGCCTACAGCAAAACCTGCCACTTCCTCCACTTCCTCTCTGGTGGACTCTCAAACACACGGGAAAAGGTTAAAATGGCTTGTCACATAATGAGTAAGATGCTGAAAGATGGAGGATATGCATTCAGGATAAAAATAAAAAGCCCAGCACCACACTGCGACGCGCCCGCTGTCCTTGCATGTTGCACATTCAAGTGTGAAACAATATTGCTATTGTTTTGTTACGTTCCCATGGTCTTCTCGTGCCTGTGCATTGCCTTTTATGGATTATTGTCATGAGGACTGGTGAGGTCATTTCCCATAGTCTAAACAATAGAAGAATGTGAATGGAAACATGGTGGGAGAGATGACGGGTCAATGAGATACGGATGTGTGTGTGTGTGTGTGTGTGTGTGTGTGTGTCAGAGACGTAGGCTCTGTCTGTTCTGCCCTCACCTAAAGCCCCTAATCAGCTCAGCAACAAAAGCTCAGTAGGGGGGACTCTCAGTGGGATACGTGTCTGTGTCTGTGTGTGTGTGTTTGTGCGTGATGGATAGAGTTCAGACAAAGAAGTCAGAAGCAAGTGAAAGGTATTTTACCTCACCGAAGAAAATTGAGAATCGGAAGAATGTTGCAGATTAACTATTTTAATAAAAGGCTGAAACCGATGAAAGTGACTCTTACATAAACAATAGACTCCTATGATGCATTTAGTAAGTATTACAAATCTACTAATCTAATACTGATTATAAAGCTACTACTAACTACTAAAGTTGTTTCTTACAGGCATGGAGGCAGAACACAATTGCACAATCCACAATATTTCAGCAGTAATTGTGAGCTGTCCATATGTACAGCAGCAAATGGACAATACATTATCTGATACAGATGCACTTTAATATCCAAAATGCTGTAATCTACTCACACTGCTGGCGTTCTTCTCCCCCAATGCCCCGCAATAACACGCAGAATGGTTTATAAAAGTGGGCACATAAGTCACAGTCCTCTAATACAAAACTACTAAACATATTGGAATAACAAAACACATATGGCTCAGGTTGTGTTTGACTTCATGTGATGATGTTGGACATATTTTTGATGTTCGATGTCAGCAGAGCAGATGGCTCCTAAGAGGTCTATCTGCTTTTGTGTCTGTTTGCATGCATAAAACATGCACGAATGTACCATATACCAAATACATTTTTGCATATTAAATGCTTTATCCCGTAGTTTTACATCTTTACAAAAGATGAGACCAAACAAATCTATTAAATAAATGTATTCTGTAATCACCATTATCTAAATGAGGCTTTGTGTGTGTTTTGGTCTTTCAGGTGATTTTATAGCTCAGTGAAACATTTTGCAGGTCTTAGGAGGCGGTAAAGCAAACTTGTTGCTGTTTTGAGGGCACAGAGCGGCATGCTTCACAGACTTCTGACTTGGTGTTTGACCTCACCTCCCCTGGTTTATGGGAAGCTGAAATATATGAATCTGCTTGCTCTGTGTTTAGAGAGATTTGAGAATGTGCCAATACCATGACTCTTTACTGTATTTCAGAGCTGCTTGGCTTGTGTGTTGCTTTCTTTAACATAAAGAATTGATATAAATAAACAATGTGGCCGAGGGCTTGTGGGTATGTAGAGAACAGGATTGGACCCAGGATACACCCCTGGGGTGCACCAAGTCAATCAAATGAAATGACAAAATATATCATTTGTAATTGCCCCCAGAACAAAACATATAAGCCTTTTTATCATTTGACAGTCCCCTCTGTTGCAAAAAAGTTTTCTGATCAGACACCTATGTGGTAAAAAGTGTATTCCACCAATTTAGCATTGCACTCCTATGACATTGGTGGACTCATGATGGACAGTTTAAACCTGGCACCTACATTACCTACAATGCAACTTGACCACAGACAGTTTAGTCGGAGATTCAGGTGTGTTACAAGCACCAGCTAACATAGCCTTGAGTCGCTGGCAGAGATGATGAGTGAGCTACAGAGCTCACTTCAGCTTCACTTCTTTCTAAATCCACACCTACAGATAAATGTTTTTTCAAATTTGTAGTTACAGGAGGAAAACCCTCAGACCGGGCCAGGGGCCTTGAGGTCTCCACGCTCATACTTAGTAGTTCTTGAATGAATCTTATAACCCAATCAATGTAAACTGTTGTCTTTTCAATGTGAATTGTATTCCTTCCAGTGAGACATGGAATTGAACAAAGTTCAAATCAACACAAGTTTAGTGATAATTTCAAATAAGTGCAAATACTAATACACGTGTATCTGAGCTAGTTCCAGGGAGCAAACACATCAAACTCCTTCTTGCTCCTCCTCTTGTGGATCTTAAGTTAAGACCCACCTTCTCCCCTTCACATCAATATTAAAACAACTTGCCCTATGACAATTCTAAATAAAAATAAAGACTGAAATGCAACATATATCAATAAACATCATTTTGGTGAAAGGAAAGTATTCCATATGCACAAGTCAGTCAAGTGCATCATGTTCGTGTGTCGTATCGAATGCTGACCTTCACCTAACTTGTAAGAGCAGCAGCCTACCTGCAACATTGTATTGCAAAAAAGTGAAGGCCACAGACTGAGAGCAAAATGGTAAAAAGGCTGCAAGCTGGTTACACATTGTCGGTGCATTGACCATGACTCTAATAAGTATGAAACACCTGTAATTAAAATTTTAGAAGAAAAGGAGCATTGACTCCACTTCTGCTAGATTTTGTGCAACTGAAATTTAACAAACTTAAAATTACCACAAAAAAACCTCAAAAACATTATTTATTATTTTGCCTTATAATGCCTCTTAATACTGGTGCCAGTGCATCCACAATGCATCGCAAGACAACATATGACAATACATTTTAGTATTTATAAAATATCCTTCCTGAATAATTGTCAGAGGGAACAGCTTTAGTTATGAAGGCTGCGCTGTCAGCCTGCTGTGTTTTTGAGTGGTTACCCCTTTGATAGAGACTGGACTAGAATGCTGATGGACCGATCAATATTCCTCCATTAATAACATGGAAATATTGGACTGCATGATGGCCCATGAACCATGGCACCTCATTATATCTGTTTTTAAAAAATACAATATGCCAAACATGGAAATCACCCCTGGGTATGGGTTACATTCACACTGTCGTCATCTTATAATAAAGTTTCCAGTCATTTGGTTTGTGACATTAAATGTTTGAGAAAGTAAACAGCTGAAGAAAAGTTTGCAGAGAATGAGAGCAGCCGATGTTCTGTTCAGTGTACCATCCTTGTTCTTTATCCTGCAATTTATTCTCTATGAATTAAATATATAGATTAAATATGACGTTAGTTATAGTGTATCTGAAAACACCCAAGTAAACACACGTCACTCACGTACACTCAGGAAGTGACTCTGCTGTGGATTTGTTGAAGGGGATCAGTAAGTCAGTGGGATCAGTAACCAAACAAATCGTGCTTATTTATACCTCACTCTAATCCAAAACCTTTGCCCTGAGCTCACCCCTCGCCCTGCTGAAATGTATCACCTTTGACAGCTCAGCTCACTTTATCAGCTCAACATGCAATGCTGACTGTGAACCACTTAGAGTTTGCCTATCTGATGCTGCCAACATGTGCGTATTTGTGTGTGTGCGCCCAGCGTAGGTGAAAGCATGTTTACGCCTTTAACTGTTGTGTGTTTCTCCTCCAGGAATAAATGGCCAGACTGTGGAAATGGATGACGGGAAGTGGGGGTATGTTGGCTCAAAGGCCGATCTCCGCTGTCGGTTCATCAACAGCTCCCCGCCGGTCAAAATCTCCCAGGTATTCAGTCATCCACCTGAACACATGGATTACACCCAAGTGTATGCAGATTAAAACAAACAATACATAACAATCACAAAAGCAATACCCACAAGACATGCCTTCCATATTCCACATAAATCAGCAGAAACACTGCCACTGCGTTTATTGCATTTAAGTAACCTGGTTATTTTCATCTTTCTGAAGGACTTGATTTCTTAAGCATCCTGTGATGAATCCGGTTGAAACAGTTATTTATATTTTTTTTATAATAACTATGTATTAAATGTCAATGTGAAAACAATGTGACAATGTCACCTCTAGTAATGAATCTGCAGATAAAGTTAGGAAGTAGCTGGTGAACATAGTGGAGCATTGGGCAGCTAAAGAGACAGATATTTCCCTCAGGAGTGGGTAGAGACCAAAAACAGCGCAAATAGAGAGTGAATATCGGACTTACATTCATCAGGTGGCCAGAAACACAACTAGATAATGTTGCTAAGTAGTTTGTGATATTAATTAGTGTTGCATTCACAACTTGTTTCCGCTGCTCCCAAATTATTTAGGCTGCATGTCATCATTAATGCAATTAAAATATGCAAGCTTTGGTTCAAAGATGTGGTAGGGGAGAAAACTGACTTAATAGTTTTAATTTCACCAGGTTATGTCAGTGCATGTATGTTATCTACCAGATCTCGTTATTAGAGAACCATTAGCCAGTTTCTGTTGACAGAGGCCACATTCAAAAGCATCAGATGTGTCACAGGAAAGAGAAGTAGAGGCTGGATTAGCCTACACATGAATTGTATTCTTGTATTCTTGCTTTTAAGGACACATAAAAACATAATGTCAAAATTTGAGATTTGACCCAAGTATGCACAGATATTCTAAAACAACCAGTGACATTTTTATTTTTAAATCCACTTTAGGGACCATTCCAGCAGTTTGTCCAACCTGTTTAAGCCAATTAACTGGCAACAATTTCTAAATCAATTACAACTTCTTCACCATCTAGGAAGTAACTTTCATTTCAGTAAGACAAGAAATCAAGAAATGTCCCTGCTTTGAACTGCATTACCACTTAACGATGATGTAACTTGGGCAGAAAAAAGGCAGACTCTGACTATTGATTGTCTTTGTGAGCTGATTTTCATCCCATAATTTTTATAGGAAATCAATCTTAAAACTTGAAGTTTGCCTTCGACCATTTTTAATGTAAGATATAAATATAAATATAGAGTAGCCTATACAATGGGTTTGGTATAATTGTGTGACTGCACGTAAGACTGAGGACATTTGATCAAATATACAGAAGCTAATATATTTCACATTAATCTTGTTTGTTTACTGTTGGCCTACTCAATATTATATCACTAATATAATTGTGTCAGATGTCTGTGGTTCATATCAGAGCTCCTCTACTCTTCATCCATCCTTCTTTCTCAAGGTAACATGGCAGAAACTGGTTAATGGCACTAAGCAGAATGTGGCGATCGCCAATCCCTCCCTGGGTGTGTCCGTGGCCCCGCCCTACAGGGACCGTGTCACTTTCAAGAACGCGGCGGTGAGGCGACGAACTCCGACTCTTGAAGACACTACAATCACCTTCTCTATGCTCCGCCTCTCTGACGAGGCAACCTACATCTGTGAATACACCACGTTCCCCGCAGGGAACCGAGAAAATACCGTAAACCTCACTGTCTTCGGTAAGCTGTACATAACCCCCCCTCCACAAAACCACAACTTGTTGTTTTTACATTTCAGTTTTTGGACAAATTAAACAAATGAAGTATAAAGTGTTGTTGTGATGTAGGTTAGCAGCAGTTTCCCTCCGTTTTCAGTCTTTGTGCTAAGCTAAGCTAACCGTCTCCTGGTTCTATCTCTTTTACCTCTCAGCTTAAAGCAAAATAAGCTTGTTTCCCAAAAGTATTGCTTTAATGTGTTGAATGCCACATATGCAAGTCTTCACTGATTTAGCAATGTTCTATTTTGAAGGACTAATTAAGGATTCATTTTTTTTGTCAAACTACTGTTTCCAAGGTCAAGACTTCACTTTCACACACATAAAAATACTGAAAACTGTTTTCTGAATCCAGAAATATAGAGATTTTTTGGGAAAATCATATAGAAAACAACCAATAATGTGAAAATGTAATTTTAATTGTTATTTCACCTTTTAATTTTAGACTTTGAGTCATAACTGCACGGTGGGATGAACACTACCTGTAGATAATAGATAATGAAGGCCAAATTTTGACTTTATAACCAGCTTTTTTAGAAAATGGCGTAATGATGTGCAAATGGATTTTGTTAAATGGAGTCTAGGAGCTGATGAAGGGGCTGCTGTTCATCTTGACAGCTGAGTCAAAGTTATAGCTTTACCCTGTTCTTGAACAGGCTGTCATAAGTTATTTACGTTATATAACATTATACTATATTATCATGCTTTAAAAACATTATAGCATTAGATCAACTCAATGCTTTTTTAAAATTCCCTTAGTTCGCCCGACAACTCAAATGAGTCTGTCCACGCCGACGCTGGTGGCTCGTTCATCCAATCTGAAAACACCCGTGGCCACATGTGTCTCTGCCAATGGAAAACCACCTGGTACCATCAGGTGTGTGTGTCTGCTTTATTGAAAGCCAAGGAGTGTATTCTCCCTTGATTTCATTCTAGCTGAGTTTTACCGCAGCATGTTTTGTGATTTGTTTGGTGTCAACACTACTCTAGTTGTTGAAATCCCACAAATCAGCTCACACTGATGCATCTCTTTGTCGTGAAACTGTTTCCTTGTTGATGAGAGCAGGTGGGAGACAAGGGTGCCGGGAGAGGCGACCTCCCGAGAGTACAGAAACTCAGACGGGACATTCACCGTTCAAAGTGACTACATTTTGGTGCCCAGCAAAGAAACACACAAGGAGACGCTCACCTGTGTCACCACCTACAACGAGGAGGTCTTCACTGACAGCGTCACCCTCGATATTCAGTGTAAATCTTTCTGACACGTAACAAGTATATAACTATACAGGTAAAATAAAGTACACAGGCTAAATAACAAGCTGTTTGTCTGTGTACCAGATGAGCCAGATGTTTCAGTGGATGGGTTTGATGGAAACTGGTATCTGAGCCGAGAGAACGTCCAGCTGAGCTGCCAAGCTGACGCCAACCCAGCCGTCTCTCTGTATCAGTGGAGACTGTGAGTACGACTCCATTTGTTTGTGTTTCACTCAAATTTACTGTCAAAGTGAGAACGCCCAATTACAATCCATCAAGGAGGGTGTGATGCATCTTTAAGTTGAGAAACTGAGATTCTCTTAAAATGGGTCACTTAAAAACACATTCTCTGCTTCCTTTTAGTTATAAACGCAACACTTTTGTTTTTGCCCCCATTCATCATGAGCTGAACTCAAATAACTAAGACTTTCTCTGTGTACACAAAAGGCCTATTTCTTTCAAATATTGTTCACAAATCTGTCAAAATATCTGTCAGTGTGCACTTCTACTATGCCGAGATAATTCATCCACCTCACAGGTGTGGCATATCAAGATGCTGATCAGACAGCATGGTTATTGCACATATGTGCCTTAGGCTGGCCACAATAAAAGGCCACTCGAAAATGTTTAGTTCCATCACACAGCATAATGCCACAGATGTCGCAAGTTTTGAGGGAGCATGCAATTGGCATGCTGACTGCAGGAATGTCCACCGGAGCTTTTGCCCGTAAATTGAATGTTCATTTCTCTACCATAAGCCGTCTCCAAAGGCGTTTCAGAGAATTTGGCATTCAATTTGGCATCCAACCGGCCTCACAACCGCAGACCACATATAACCACATCAGCTCACGACCTCCACATCCAGCATCTTCACCACCAAGATCGTCTAAGAACAGCTACCCGGACAGCTGCTGCAACAATCAGTTTGCATAACCAAAGAATTTCTGCACAAAATGTCAGTAACCATCTCAGGGAAGCTCATCTGTATGCTTGTCGTCCTCATCGGGGTCTTGACCTGACTACAACTTCACACAGCCATTGAAGAGGATTGGACCAACATTCCACAGGCCAAAATCAACAACCTGATCAACTCTATGCAAAGGAGATGTGTTGCACTGCGTCAGGCAAATGGTGGTCACATCAGATACTGACTGGTTTCCGGACCCCCCCCAGACCCACCAATACAGTGAAACGGCACATTTTCGAGTGGCCTTTTATTGTGGTCAGCCTAAGGCACACCTGTGAGGTGGATGGATTATCTCAGCAAAGGAGAAGTGCTCACTAACACAGATCTTGACAGATTTGTAAAAATATTTGAGATAAATAGGCCTTTTGTGTACATAGAGAAAGTCTTAGATCTTTGAGCTCAGCTCATGATGAATGGGGGCAAAAACAAAAGTGTTTATAATTTTGTTCAGTGTAAATTGTTTGTATTGTCGTAGGTTGAAACTGGATAAATATATAAATTAAGTGTTCAAATAATATACTTTTATTGTCACATATACAATCATACACAGTACAACCTATGAAAGATTTATTCTCTGCATTTAACCCATTTGAAAGAAGCCATGGGCAGCTACTGTGCCGCGCCGGAAATATTCAAGAAGCTGAATTCACCCTAAAAAGGAAATTGACAGAATGTCCCCCAAAAATACTCTGTATTTTTCCTTTTTATGTGAAAATTGTGCATTTTCTTTGTTTGAGTACTTCACAAAAAACAAACAAGTCAAGTGCACATCAAGGTCACGAAGTGGAGGGCAATGCATCTTTAAATGAAAGTTATTCACATGGACAAAATGGTGATTGAAGAGACAACTTATTTTAAGTTTTATATTCTATTACATTCTGCAGGGTTAATGGCTCCATACCGAGCAATGCTGAGATCCGAGACAACGTCCTGACCTTTAAAGGGCCAATCACATATGACGTGCAAGGTACCTATGTGTGTGATGCAACCAACAGCATCGGGACACGATCAGCCTCTGTGGAGGTCAGCATTATAGGTACGTTTACCTGAAGTCTGGGGTCATTTGATCTGATGATGAGAGCAAATTTCAAGGAATGTGATTGTTTGAATGTTTATTAATGTGTGTGTGTCTGTGTGTGTTTTCTTTGTAGAAAAGCCATTACCACAGATCGCAACAGGTGATGTCATCAGCGTAATCGCCTTATTACTGGCTGCTGGAGTGCTCATGGGCATTACTATCACAGTCCTGGTGCTCAAAATAAAAAGTAGAAAAGACAACTCCTCGTACGTAATCAGTCCATTTAATTGTTGGTTGTCGTCCTTTGTTTCACACGCTTGTTTGTCCTAACATGTCTCTATTACCGTCCTCATCACCTATCTTTCATGTTCTTTTTCTCATTGATCAGAAATGACTCTCCGTCCAGAAAACTGTCCCAGCCGATAAGGAAAAGACCAGGAGATGATATCCAGGTAACCTATGTGTAGCGTTTTAATTTACATATCTAATGTTCAAAATTTAATGAAAACAAAAACTGCTATAACACAAGAGCCGTATCACAAAACAGCCATAGGCTATCTGGCCCAGTCTGGAGAAACTCCTAAAAATAAGCGGATGTATCAGTCCTAACTGTAGGATGTTTTTGAAGAGCAAAATACTCAAATCATTTTAGCTCTAAAATTAGCTCATAAAATAGAATGAAATTGAACTTTTAATCCATATTTTGGCATCCATTTAATAAGGAATAACGAATCGGCTCACCAAATGGAAACAATCCAGTAACACCGGAGATGACAGTTTTCAGCGTGGATGAACTTGGCATCAGCCATCTGTCAGACTTATCTATCTATCTATCCATCTATCTATCTATCTATCTATCTATCCAAAGTGCATTTAATTTGTTCCTCATGCTCCTGTGTATTCTGTGTATGGAAATTTACTCATGAAACATGATGTATTTCACTGTGCCACTGGTGTTTCAGTTTACAATAACTCACCAAATCACATTGTGTGTATCCAACAAACAAATGTGTTGAATTAATTTCCTTCCTAACAAAACATTTGCAAAGCGGATTTTTTTGGAAATTTTTGGAACCGACATTGTTTACATCCTTGTTTACTTACAAGCGCTCGTCTTCTTTTTCTTGTCTTTGTTGGGGCAATGCTATGTTTCTTGGCACGTTACTGCCACCTGTAGATGGATTAGTGTGAAACCATTGGCAGGACTGCATCATTACATGGCCTCTGAGCTTGTGCATGTGCACAAGAACAAACTAAAGAAAAACATTGCTCCATAGCAATACTAGAAGGTCAGAAACTTCACAGGGTATCTACTATACATACAGTATGCATGCATGCACATTATATCCAGCACATGCCAGTTGAAGAGTGTTTGTATTGTTTCTAATTTGGATATGTCTTTAACATGTCTCTCATTTCTCTACAGCATTCAGGACGGTTTTATGAAGAGCTTCCAAACACAGCGGACTATGTGAGCTACAGACTGGCCTGTAACAAGGAGGACTACCCAGAGCCCTACTCCCCTCCCATTAACCCTCCTCTCTCATTTCTGCCCCAACAACCCTACCACTCATCCCAACCAACCACTGCAACCTGCAGCAGCAGCAGCAGCAGCACCACCACGTCAAAGAACACCTTCTCTCCTCCTTCACATACCATGGCCATCTTTAAATACCCCTCGGTACCGGGCCTGTCTTCTCCTCCCCCAGGAGTAGCGGCGTACACTTTTCCCAAAGAGCAGTACGTCTGAACAGACACTTCATCACAAACTGAAATCCCTCCAGCGAGCTTAGATGAAACTACCTGATTTAAATCCAATTCTTTCCTAAGAGGAGGTTGTTGTGTAACCCTGGACTATCAGGTAGTGTCTCTGCACTGTCTGCACCACTGTGGATGGCTCTGGAAGTCAACAATGCAGCTTTTGTTTTTGGACTTGGAATTGATTCCAATTTTGAAACAATTTTGTCTCTTTTGACTGTTCTTTTATTCTGTTGTTTATTATTTGAAAAGGGAAGATTGTTGAACCATGTTGCAAATGCCACAAAGTTTTAGGATAGAGGACGGTCAAGTTAAAGAAGACTGGGGAAACATATTAAATGGTTATATAACATTTGATTGGAAAATACTTCGAACTGACTAGATGGGATTATCTTTTGATGTCCAATGGTGGACCCCTTATTTTGTCCTCTCTGGAATCATTTTGTAAAAAAAAAAAATGAAAAAGAAACAAAAAAACAGATTATTATTTCCTACTTAATCTCGAATACCCACTCTCTTTATCCTGTGTAGTATACACTGACAATCCCTTCAGTGAGGACCAGCAGACCTCACCTTTTGGTTTTACCTCCTAATCTGATGTAATACTTTTTCTGTGCTTGTGTTTTGTATCATTTATGTTTTTCTTTGCAAAGGAAAAAGAAACATTTTTATTTACTAAAGACATTTATGAAATCGATGTTTTTATTTGTGGTATCTGTGGGTTTTAGTATTCATTGACACTGGTTGTTGCATGAGCCTTGACTTTTTAGCATTAAATAAAAATGATTATGTAAACTTGTATCAACAGTGACTGAAAACCACAAAACCATACAAACTCTTCTACACTTACTGGAAGTTACTTCATTCAGGGCCAGCATTAACATTCACTATACAATATGCACTAACAATTAAATGTTGACTGTACACTCGTTCCTCAACAATGCTTTAGAGTAATTCTGTTGGTATTTTTTGGTAGGTGAGTTTTTAATTACGCAAGCAGCATGGCTCGATGGCAGTGTTGCTCTGTCCAACATTTTGGTCCAGACTGAAATATCTCAACTATCGGAAGGATTGCCATGAACTTTTATAATGATGTTTGTGGCAAGTTTTCATTTATCCAGTGCTCAATAGCTAAAACGCTGAAGTAACACAGTGAACATAGTAAACATTATACCTGCTAAATATCAGCATGTTAGCATAGTCACTGTGAGTATGTTAGCCTTCCACACTAACATGTCAGTCTTGTGTTTACAGCTTGTTTCTGCTGCACCCAAGTGGTAAAACAAAATTGGTTATTGCATGAATTAAAACTGCCTTTAGAACGGTCCACCTTAATGTCCACATCACCAGCAGGACAACTAAACTGAACACTGATAACCAACGTGATACATCACCTCACTGTCTTACATCACTGCCAATTTCAACAATTACTAACCTAACAGGCAAGGTGCACCATATTATATAGTCCCGTATCTAAATTAATAAAGAGAATACAAATGGCATATATGTAGTTACCATTGATTAAATTATGCACATTATTTAAATAAACATGATAATGCACTTTGTGTAAAGATGAAATCCCACCCAAACAATATTCCCATACATCCCAAGCAAACATGTAGCTACAGAGCTACAGCGTCCAGCTTTCATGGGGCGTTCACAGACTTTTCAGCCTTCATTTTCAGCTTTAGGTTCGGCGGCCAGCTCAGCAGTCCCGACTTTCCTTTTTTCACATCCTTTTCTTTTCATTCACTGCATCTGAACTTTATATTCAAAGTCTTGGAGAATATCAGATCACTATTGGATGGCTGGTGCTGCCTGTGGTGGACCAGAGAGTGGCTGGTTAATGTCTTCTGCTCTTTTCTCCTTTTGTCTTCACAAACTGGGTGCCTGTTTTTGCATGAAACCATTTAGATTTACTACAGAGCTCTCCACCAAACAGAATGTAAATGCGTGTCTGATAATGTGGCCATGACAACTCCAACTAGTGACATTTTACTTCTACAGGATCAGAAAAGACTCACCACCTGATGTTCAGAGACTGAAATACAGTGCATCACTCACACAGTCCTGCTTTCAAGGAAGGAAACCTATACAGTCATTGATGATTTTTTAATGTGCATGTGTTTTGAAGGTCACACATATTTTGTCAAATTTTCTGGTGCTCCATTATAAGGTATATATACAGAAGATATCTACTGTCACAAAAAGTGACATTCGTATAAAATTCAGTACATTCATGTAAAGCGGTTGGTTATATAAAAAGCATGTAATTGTTTTAAAGAAGTGAATTAAATCAGAATAAAAAGGACGCTGCATCGCAGTGTGTTAAAACCACAGAAGAGAAAAACTTCTGACTACATCTTCCTGTTTCGGGCGATTATTATACTTTTTTTAAGTAAGTTCTCTTGATGGCTGTGTCTCTGGTGTTATTTTTATATGGTTATGACTGAGGAACTAAACCCTTCTCGCATCGTGGCTTCCTCAGAGTCTGATGCATTTCAGTCCTAGTCTCTGCCAAGTGAGGAAAACCGATCTCTGTCCTGCAATCATTCATGACACACTTCTCATATTACAGGCTTCCACTTAACAGTTGCGCTCTCTCTCTCTCTCTCTCTTTATTAACACATAAACTCAAATTAGGAGTCTTTAAAAACACTGGAGAAAAAAACCCACAATTGTTCCAGGGATGAGATTGTGTGTATGTGCAGGATCAGCAGCTCATTAACTGAACATTCCGGCTTTACATCTTTAAATGGTCACAGCATGTTGTTAGGGACAACACAGACCATGTCTGCAAAATGCCCGATTTCTGGTTCTCATGTGACCTCTGAATTTAAAATATCAAGCCTTGAATTTCACAACTCACCCAAGATGACTACTAAGGGTCTGATCATACTATAACTGTATAAATGATTGTTTTAGCTCAGCTCATCGTCTCCTAAATTGATTTGAAACTTGTCCACAAGATCATTTTGTCCTTAAGCTTGTACTGTAACAAACAAAGGCCAATGAAAATCTAAGAAGATATGAAGCCTTTTAAATCAGTTTTCCATTCCTCATTTTTGTGCGCATCCACTGTAATGCTGGCTGAACACCACAACACCACAGTTTGAACCCCATGAATATGAAAACATTTTCTATCCACATTATTTTCAGTGTTGAATGCTAAAATTAAGTGCAGATTTACATGAAAGGCCTGTGTGGAGGAATGTTTAGATAGATGTCAGCTATTAATTAATGTGCAGGTGTGTGTCTGTGTGTGTGTGTGTAAGGCTACCTGTCCACCCATGCGTCTGTCTTGTATAATAGATGAGCTCAGTATTGCCGTGTTATTCTAACCCTGCAGGAGAAAGAAAGATGGAGAGAGGAATAGAGAGAAAGGAAAAACATATGAATAATTGAGCCCAAATCAGTTTAGTGGCCCTCAGTCCCTTCCTACTCTCAGTGTAATGAAGTCAGTGCCCGCAACTGGATTCTCCAAGAAACTTCTGGATCGGAGAGAAGAAAAGACGCAACCTTGGGCATCTGAGGGAAACCAATACATTCTTCCAAAAGCTTTACCTTTTGATTATCTCTATGACATTTTTTGGAGTAAAGAGCTAGTTGGACTCATCATCATGATACCATGGTGGCCCAATTACTAGGGCTGGCCTTTCTATTTCTACCTACCAACCTGGTCACCTTTACTACATATGGTAAGGGTTTTCCAATGTCTTTGGATTCATTTACACTTATCTGAGTTGCAGTTAAAAATTGGCTTTCTATATAACATGATTTCAATAGTTGATGAACATATTAAGACAAACTAATAGAACTGCTGATAGGGCTGGGTGAAAATGATTTATCATCGACTTTTAGTGGAATCTGTTGTAATTTTCTTTTACAAATTTCAGATTTGAACTATTGCAGAAACTTGATAATGGACGCTGATATTAATATTTAATACTGAAGTTACATAACAATACATACATAAATATATATCTGAGATGAGCAAGTATATGGATATATATATTGTCCTGACCAATTTATCGTTTGATTTTGTTTAATAATGTGTAACATTGGAAAACAGTTAATCGCACTGAAAGTCAATTTGATTATGTGATATGCGATATTTGCACACCTTCTGCCACACTAGGATACAGTATCTCACTTAAAAATATTTATACCAATATTGCGATATTTATTTGAATCGTATCGCCTAAAAGGTCTGTGAGAAGAAAAAAAGAACAGCTAAGGAAGCAAAAGATGGTTGATAAATTGAATATTCCAGGAAATATAATTTGACTAATCCAGTTATCTGTTTTGGAATCCCTTGTTAAACTATTACACAGTGTCTGAAACTTATAGTGTAATCAATCCCGTAACTGAACACTAGCAGGGCACACGACACCACCATCTCCTTTTCCTTCGCACACATAATTTTCCCTGCATGTCTGTGTATCCTCTCCCTCCTCCAGCGGTGCAGATCGATAACAACAAAGGGGAGGTGGTGTACCAGGACACCAGTGTGTATGGGGTGGTGGGAAAAGCGGTAATCCTTGAGTGCGGTACCACCTTACCTGACATGTACATATGGAGCTTCACCAAGCCCGGTACTGAAGCTATAAAAGCTGTGGTGTATGATTTGGGGTATGGGCCGAAGCTCCAGAAGCTGGCCGAGACACTCGGACAGCTGACAGTCATCTCAAACAGTGCAGCTGTGAGCATTGAGAAACTGCCTCTGGCTGCTCATGGCCTCTTCACCTGCCAGGCCTTCTATGACATAGAAGTGGAGCCCAAAGTCTACTACTACTACGTGCACCTCACTGTCCGAGGTAAGAATCCCTACACTGTGGAACACTTTGTCTGAAACCACCCTGTTATTCCATCTTTGATAAACAAAATCTGCATGTTTCCAAACACTACTTAAACACACCTGGACGCTAGAGCTCAACTAAGGCCAACACCCATCCATATTCAAAAACCTGAGAACAATATATCAATATTATTTTTTCCTACTTAAATGCATGACATAAACAAACTTTTTTGATAAGGATCCAGGTGTGATGAAGAAGTTCCCTGATACTCACAATGACTTACACATCACTGTTTATTGACACTTTGCTGAAGAGACTGGTACCCGCACACAGCGTGGAAACAAAACCAAATCTCACAAAACCATCTTTTATTTCTCCCTCTGTATTTCCCCTAGTGTCTGTAATTTTTTCCTACCATATCGTCTTTAAATTACTTAAATCAGAACAGCCAACTGACGTTTAACTCAAGTGCGTTACCGTCTAATGAAAACTTTTGGTCTCATGTACAACAGAAGAAGCAGAAGAAACAGTCTGACACACATCCGATGAGCAAAAATAAAATCATTCCATTGCAACACAGTCACCACCAAGTTGATGCAGATGCAATCACTGTTGATGGCTTTGGTATCTGGGCTAAATATGTATCACTTCCAAACAATGGGTGGAGTAGTCAGTTCAGGCCTTGGTGTAGCTCGGCTGTGACTCTGCTGAATGGTTTTCTTAATGGAATAGTTCAACACTTTAGAATAAACACTTAAAAGGTAAAATGACATACATATATTTTCTGACCATATGTGTTCTTAACCTGCTTTAGAGACAGTAAACATACCTAAGCGTGTGACTTTGTCTTGAATACAGTTCCCGTCAGTAAACCTTACCTCTTGATCAGTGACGCATCACCAGTGGAAGGATCTACAATGTGGATGCGCTGCAATCTGGACAATGGGACTGGACCGATCCAGTATGTGTGGCAGCATGAAACACGCAGTGGCAACATCTCAACCTTTGCACAGGGCAACACCAGCGTTGTGAACATAACCGACATCAACCGTGACCACACAGGCTGGTACCGCTGTGTGGCCAGCAACGCCGTCAACAGCGAGACCTCCAACCGGTTATGGCTGGACATCATCTGTGAGTATTTTTGCGCTTGGGTTTTCTAACTTTTTGTACAAGGTTAACCTTTTTAAAGAGACTACATGTATTTATAACATTAATAGATTATTGTGCATATTTGTTTCCCTTTTCACAAGTTGTTCAAAGGTTTTTGTCAAATTTCAAAATATAAGCCCTCTAATGCTCATTAAAACCATGGCACCAGCAGGAATTGGAGATGAGGCAGACATGAATTGTTATGCTTTGATGGCTTTTCCATCTAATGCGGAGCTTTCTTTTCTTTGGCATTTGATGTGTGAGTGGTAATCAATAAATTGCGAAGACATGCATCTTCAGCATTTGTCACACTCAGAGAAAATGTCACCATGTGACATGTCTTGAATGACGAGTTTAATAAATCATTACTCACACTGTTTCATGTTTTAGTCATATGTCAGCTTTTGTGGACAACTCTATACTTCAAGTTTCCATTTATTTAAATTCATTCTCTTTTGTTCTCTTGGCATTTAAAACACAGTGTTGTATTCTTTCTGCTTTGGCTCGTATTTTCAAAATCTGTGTACTGTATATGTAAGTACTTACACTCCAGGATTTTTTAACAACCTGTATAAAATTTACATATGCTGGATATTTTGTACAGTATATTTAAATCCGACTGTTTTGTAGATTTGGTTTGGGTTCACTTGTGCATTTGTCGAAAGGGTCACTGCAAATCAATACACAGAACTTGTTTCCGCTGACCCTGAGGGGCCAAAAATATCAGTCATTGCAGGTTTAATGACCACACAGGTATGGTGGTGGACCTTGTTATGGACACAGTGTATAACAGCACCATCCCATCAACATCAGTGAACACACACATGCACATGGACACAATTCACATTCAAATATCCAACAAAACATCACAATCACAGGTGCACATTCACTCAGGTTTGGAGGATTTAACAGATGGAAGGGGGTGCTAATGATATTGAGGACGTACTGACAATAAGAGTGTTGCAGTGTAGGATGTGTCTCACTATAAAACGTCAGTTCTAAACATCAGGTTACTCAGCTGTGTGTACGTAACATGTCTGCATCTTTCACATCTGGAGTGTGTTCATGTTCTTTCTCCTCAGTTGGCCCGGACATTCCTCAGATAGACGTGACTCCGTACAGTCTGACAGAGCGGGGATACTCGGCCCTGGAGAGAGAGACTGTTTCTTTAATGTGTCAGGCCCAGTCCAACCCGGTCAGTCAGTACGTCTGGTTCTACAATAACTCCCAGGTCTTCACCGGGCCGCAGTTCACCATCATCAAGATCCTCCGCATGCACACCGGCGACTACACTTGCTTGGCACAGAACACCTACCTCAACACCCGCTCCAAAAAAACCATCAGCCTGACTGTCTACTGTGAGTGTGATCTCTGACCTTGGACCATGCCACCGGTATGACATCATATTAGGGCGATTCTTGGTGAAACAATAATAACTACGGAGCCAGGTGAGGGGGGTAATATTTCAAGATTAAAGTCATACATTTATGAGAAAAAACATACAAATTTACAAGAAAAAAACTAGAATATTCAAGATTATACATCATAAATTTGCAAGAAAAATTATTTAATACTACTTTTTAGATGTGATTTTGTCTGTAGTCTACTGAAAAGGTGGTATGCAGATGTTAATAACAACAGCTGTCACATCTAAGCTACTTTCACCGACCAGTATTTTGAGATATTTCCTTCTTTTGAAAGGCCAAAAGCATGAACAACTGCAGAAGAACTGCAGATATTAATAAATGACTAAGATGTGACACATGCTTTCAAATGGCTTTGTTAGAATCGCTCATATCTGCCTAACTGTCTGAAAGCATCACCTTTTATATTTGCACTGACTCTTGTCTTGTGTTATTAATGACTGAAGAAAAAACCTTTTCTCGTAAATTACCACTTCCCCAGCTCTGTAAAAAAAAAATCTACAATGGCCCTAATATGCTGTCGTACATCAGTCCTCCTGCTCCTGTCTAGTCAGTCCCAGCCTGTGTTCTTTTGTCTTTGTGCTGCAAATGGCAAAGACTGAGATTCAGACTTGACATTTATGGTACAAGGCTAAGAGAACAAAAATCCAGGATCGTAATCACCTCCTTTCATCTTGAATCTCCTCCTTGAATACAACTCACTGATCATTTCACTTCCAACTGTTTTCAACCTCCTTCGATTCTTCTGCTTTAAACATTACTCCATTCAGTCCATCACCTCTCATATTTCAAGCTCTGTATACTCACTAAGACTTCAAAACAGACCCAAAAGGTTGCAAATGCACATGCACTCACTTACACGCCAAGACACACACAAACAGCAGAGTGTGGAAGTGCTGCAGACCTATTCTCCTGTTCAGGCCATCTGGGAAGTTGATGGGACTCTCTGGCAGGTATCATGCTGTGATGTCACAGCCATGGCAAGTGTTGGTTGGCTAGAAGGCCGGTGCTTGTCATTCTGCTCTCCTGTTTGGTTTTGCTGAGTTTCTGCATTTCTGGTAGTCACTCAGATCATGTGTCTGATCTAAAAGGATACATCGCCCAAGAGAGATAGATAGCATTCCCTTTTTATGCACACCTTTCACATTAGAAAAGACAGGCTTTGTATTACTGACTACACATTCATCTGTGTAATCTAGCTCTATCACAAGAAAAGGTTTCAAGTGAAAAGACATCCAATGAAAAGCATATTTCTTCGATCCATTTTGTAAGATGATTCATACTTGTCATCCTGGAATACTGTAGCCCCACAGGGACTTTCTCTGGCCCTGATGACCTCATGTAGCCCCCACTATGCACATCACTGCCTCGTTACGCTGTATCTTATCCCCACAGACCCGCCCGATGGCTCCCCCTCCTGTTCTGTGGAGCCTGCTCTGAATTACACCTCTCTGAGATTGCTCTGCTCCTGGTCCGGTGGATTCCCTTCACCCTCCCTTAAATGGACCGGAGACCTGAAAGGAGTGGGACAAGACGAGGCAGGCGCAGGGCAACAAACAAATCCACTGACTAACACTGCCATTGTGTTGCCATCTGAAGGCGTGACTATCAACAACAGCTTGTTTACATGCACGGGCTCCCACGTGGCACTCAAACAATCGACAGAGTGCAGCACACGCACATGTAAGCAACAGAAAGAGAAAGTTTTGCTCACTGATTACAAAACTTCTCGCATCTCATTAAAACGTCTTCTCCTCCATCAGATATTCCCCTTGCAGAGCCAGTGTGTTTTGCCTATGTGACTAACAACAACCAGTATCTGATGCTGTCCTGCTCCTGGGATGGAGGGGCCCCGAAAGCCTTGGTGTGGTGGGAAGGCCCGGGAGGCCAAGGCAAAGGTGGGGAAGAAAACTCCAACATCCTGATCATTCGCTCTGGCACCGCCCCCAGCGGGAAACCCTACACCTGCTATGCTAAGCATCCACTTCTGGGCCAAACCAAGACCTGCAGGCTCACACTGGGTCAGTTTACATTGCCAGAAACACCTTACAACAAATAGCAGATATGGTTTGTTAATGAATTTATACCTTGTCACCTGTAGAGGCTCCTGTATTGCTGACACAGCGCAGAGTTGTGTCTGTATACGAGGGGAGTGATGTCCAGCTCACCTGCAACCTGAGAACCAACTACCTTCCTGTCAGTGAAATCAGCTGGTTTAATAATCGGGGAGTGGATGTCCAAGGCACCTCGAAGTACACACTGCTGCGAACATCTGCATGGGCCAATCTGACTGTGAGAGACACACGTGAGACTCAAGACAGCGGCGAGTACAGGTGCTCCACTTCCAACGCAGTGGGAGGAACTGAAATCAATGTCACTTTAGTGGTCAAGAGTAAGAGTTTTATTTTTCACCTGTATTTGTTGTCTTCCTGTCAGAGCTTTCACAGGGATACGTATCAGACTTTACCTGGCCAGTGAACAGAGTGAGGAAAATGTGGTCAGATACGGGACTTTTGGCAGACTTCCTCAGGTCTTGTCAGGCAACAAACAGAGACTCAAGGAAGTCATGGCACCCAAACAAGAAATAGTCCAACAAATAACCACTTGTAAAAAAAAATAAAACCAATTATCATTGTTACACTTTAGCACAAATTTAAATAAAGAAGAAGTAATGTATTAATTGGTGAGCTTTAGATGTGCTGGTAGTAGAAGGAGTTTGTTACTTTTGGAAAGAGCCAGGCTTGCAGTTTCCCCCAGTTTCAAGTCTTTATGCTAAACTAAGCTAACTAGCCACTGGCTGTAACTTCATATTCACTGCACTGACATTGGGGTGGTATCAATCTTCTCAACTCTTAGGAAAAAAGTGAATAAGCATATTTCCCAGTAAGACTAAGAGTATACAGCTTCATTTGGGTTTTTAGCTGAATGCTAACATGCTCATGGTAAGGAGGTATAATGTTCACCATATAAAAATGCTAAAAATACATAGCACTAAACAAATTGTACAACTGAAGCTGAAGGGAATGTTTTGGATATATTTTGGATATTTGGTGACGAAACAAAATACTGGACAAATTACAGTATGACCTGATGGTGGTGCTAGACTGAAAGTGAGGGAGTCACCGGAGTAATTACAATCCATCAGGAGGGACATGAATGTCTGAACCACATTTTATGGCAATCCATCCACTAGTTGTTGAAATATTTCAGTCAGGTGAAGTGCATATCTGACTGTTTGTGTTTTGTCTTTTTTTCAGGGTACCCAATGCCACCCAATGCAACCCTGGTCAAGACAAAGTACAACAGCCGACAGCGTAACGAGGTGGACCTGGAGTGGCAGGTACAGAACGAGACAGATGGAGGTTGGACAGGTTTCATCCTGGAGCACATATGGGTGTCAGAGCGACCAGGAAGGAGAGGCAGCAGCAATGATTCAAAGGTGACGATCAGCCCACCAGTCTGGTACAGTAACATCATCAAGGACCCAGACATCAGGAGTCATACAGTAGGGAGTCTGATACCGACTGCTACCTACCGGTTCCGCATCACACCTGTGAACCACCGCACCATCGGACACCCCTCTGCAGCAAAGACTCCAGGTATAGTAAGTGAACAGAATGAGGAAATGTGGTCAGATACAGAACTTTTGGCAGAGAACTGAGCAAAGACACAGGCTTGAGTCAGGGATGTCTTAACAAAGAGATGGTTAAAAATGGGCAAAGGCAGGAGAAACTTTTAAAGATGTGACATGTGAGTTAGGTAATATTCAAACATTCAATGTCAGTGTCTTGCTGTGATTGCTGTTTTGATGACAGTCTAACTTATTTGTTTTTCTTTTTTTGTTATCCACTTAGGTGAAAGACTCACACAAACTAAAAACACATACAAACAGTTACACACACCTCACAGCTTCACAACTTCCACTCACTTCCTCTTTACCTCCTTCTCTGACCTGTTCCTTACCTACCCTCAAACTGGCCCTGTGTGCTACGTTTTGTAAATTATTTGTGTTAATTGATTGCTCTAACCAAGCCAGGTGATTGTTTTGGGTCTAGAAAGGCTTGTAGGTCAGTTGTCAGGGTAGGAAAGGCCAGTGGTTTTCAACCCCTGTACTGTCAATCAGTCAGTTCAGTCCACACCTATGCTCAGTTCAGCATACATGTGCATACAGCACAGCGGCCATAGTGGCCAGAAGTGACAATCATAAGGATAATGGTAAATGCTAAAAGAAAGTTTATCAGTACCACAAGCAAAGAAAAGCCACTAGTCAGCAACCTGACTCGGGAATGTCAGTTAAAAAGCAATATCTTCATAAAGTTTGCTAAATTAGCCACCATGGAGTGTACTAAACTGAGCAATGGTGTTTTATTGCTTATGAATTAAACTTTTTAATTGTAAGAGGAAGAATGTGTTGTTTCCTCTTTCAAAGGTTACACAGTCTTGCTCAAACCTAATTACTTTGTCAACCAAACCTAAGAACAAACACATTTTCCCAAATTATTTTAGTAATTTACAGTGAAGCTAACATTTCGAACATGGGTTGAGAACCACTAAAGGAAGGTGAAAAAACAACATGAGACATTTATTAAGTGCAGCAACTGTCTGTGTTTGGTCAGAGGTGTACTATTTTGCAATGTGTAACTCTGATGTGTTGCAGCGGAACCACGCTACAATTTGTACCCTGCTGTGATTGGAGCAGTTATAGGCGGGATGCTCTTTGCAGCCATCCTCACAGCGCTGCTGTTTGTGTTCATAATTCGCAATCGCAACAACAATCCTCGTGAGTCCCACACACAAGCACCGACATCATAATGACTTGAGCAATAAAGCCATTGTCCCGATATGTTACATAAATGTTCTGTGTTTCTTCCTCCAGGACTACATGACATGCTGTTTGGTTTGTGAGTATCTGTATTACTGTCTATATACTATATACTATAAAAATGTGCAGTTTGTCATAATGTTGACAGCCAATGTGGTCTACAGACATGCTATTAAAACGGTTTCTTCTTTTGGTATAATCCAGGCAGCACAGCCAGTCGAGGGAAAACATCAACATCCCAGAGGATGAAGTAGTAGGCGGCTCAGAGGGAGGAGTAGAGGAGATTGGTGGATTATCCAGTCCAGGCAAGATGAACACAAATTAAACGCAGTTTCGTGAAAATCTAAAGATGAACTGTATGCTTCAGGGTTACCAAGCAGGAACCTCTGGGTCTTAAACCTGCATTCTTTCTAATAGCAATAACAACAGTGGGCGACTACACCTGTTGCAAAAAAAAACCCAGATTGTATAGAAGTCTATGAGAAAATTAACATGATTTATTACCTCAGTAAACACTTTCCTAATGAGTTTATGGTCTCAGTTGCTAGTTTCAACTCTTCTTCAACACAACATGGTGTTCACTTAGTAAATTACGCTCCAATAAAGAGTAAAATAGACAATAAAGCAGGGTACGCTTTAGGGAGTGGCTACACTGTGATTAACAAGTCACTACCATGGTGACCTGTCACGCGTAGCAATGCATATCAGCACCTCCAAATATGGTCACTTCTGGTTCCAAAAAAACAAGATGGCGATGGCCAAAATGCTAAACTCAAGGCTTCAAAGGTGTAATCCAAAAACCAATGGGTGTCACGGTGGCTAAATCCACTTCTTTTACACAGTCTGTGGGTTACGACACTTATTTGGACGTCAATATTTAAGAAATGTCACTTTGGTTAAATTGTCTTGTTGTCTTCACTCATTGTCAATCTTAGCAGCTATTTTGTTAGTCTTAATCTCTGAATGAAAATTCTTATTTGTTTCAATGACATTTTTATCTTTAATGGTTTTAGACCAGTTTTAGTCAACGAAAAGTCATTACATTTTAGTTCAAATGTTTTTTCTCTTTAAACTAATTTAATTAGGCCAATACAGGTATTGTAAATTGGAAACTAGGGTCTTATGCTCTCAGCAATCTTCTTTTTTCCCTAGGTCAATGCCATGTTCAATATATGTTTCCTTGGGTCAATATGTTGAAATCACCCACCTATAGCTTATAGCCTACTGACGTTATACTCCTTTAAATCTACATCCTCAGATTTGTGGGCATGACAGGTTTCTTGTCTTTAGACATCGATATCTCTACAGAGACTGAACAGATTTTTACCATTCAATCAAAATTTAAAATGTCCATCTCCCTTCGTTGTTTCTCAAGTTCAATTTCAATTGCAAATATAGCCCTTACTTCAAGCCCTTTGACAATACGACCCTGGGAATACAGGGATAAGCCATGCATGTTCAGGGCACGCAATCAAGCATTTTCTGGTAAGGACAAGTAAGTAAAAACGGATTGAGCATAATTACAAGTTGCTTGTCCAAATATATAAATAAATAAGCTTGCACTCTATAAACGTTATAGCAGCAACACGTGATGTGCATTTAGACACAATGGAGAACAGGTCTGAAAAGACAACATTTGTACCAATGTTTCACTCAAACGATAGCACAATACATTATAAAGCATTTTACCAAAAACGTCACTTGTCCCAGACAAGTTATAAAGTTAATTGTCAAGCCCTGCATGTTTCACTCACAAGTTATGAAGCAAGCAAACACATTGTGCAACCAATGTTAGCTTGGAAGCCAGGGTCATCTGTTCATTTGATTCAGCAAAACAAAAACTATTACAGTAAGAGAAAAAGCTTTTTTTTTAACAGACAAAAGGCAGTTGGCAAGTTAACATAGACGACTTCCCAGTAATATTGACTTAATGTTATCAAAAGTATGTGCTAAGTTACCATTAAGACTTACAGTTAGCTCATTTAACTTGGCATAGATAGCAGGGTGGTAAGCCTTCAAGTGTCTCCTCAGGTTGATTGTATTCTTCCTATCTATTTAAGCTACATGGCATCTATCTCCCATTACTAGTGTATTGTGTGTTTCCATAGCTCTATTCTTTTTTTCCGTCCAAGCCCTTTTTCCGTTGCAGCAGTTACTTAACCCTTTTTTCTTCTTTTTAATAGCAAACAATATTAACAATACATTTAAAATAACACTGACATGTTTACTGAGTGCATTAATGACTAAATGTGAATTTAAAAAATTGCATCTGGCTTTTTTGCAAGCTAGTGATGTATTTAAGTGTTGAAAGGCCCTGCACTCCAAACGTGATGTTTTCAAACATTATCATTGGTCTACCTGATGCTGACCCTTGACGTTGGTCTTTTACAGGTCCGACCATGGCTATACCCCGGGCATCTTCACCCCTCACCACCTCACCTGGGAGTGCCATTCCCACTATCAGCCAAGCCCCTCCCCCTGGAGATGACAATGAACCCGTCAGCGTCACAATCACCGTCAACGTTACAGACCCATAGTCATCAGACTCATTCAGTTATAATGTAACCTGGAATTGTTGTTTTTGTAGACAGTAGATAGTTTGCACAAGCATTACAGTGACTTTGATTCAACTACAATAGTCATTACAAACTCTCCTCATGCAGTATATCTTTCGCTAAAAAAACATTGTCATACTGTAATTTGAAGCATAAAAATAAGTGATTCATTGATTTCTACATTAAATTATATGTATGTATACTCCTTTGCGGGGGGTTTTAAACAAAGAAAACTGTTTTAGCAGGCTACCTACCTACTGTTTCCTTATCTAACAATTTCACACACAGAGGATAACATTATCCTTTTCTGAGTCAGAGGTCATGTTGATTATATGAATCATGTCTCGCAGAACATTTGACTTACAACGTTGGTCTTTTAATAATTTATTCAAGACTTTGGACTATATCATGTCAGACATCAAAACAAGTCAACATCAGTCTTTTTAAAATGCAGAACATAGACAGACACACACACACACACACACACACACACACACACATCTATCCCTTTGTGTATCTACCTTCAACAATAATTACATTCTAACATTAATCTAAACCTAATAACAAACCCCCTTAAAAAAGTATCTACCCTCCTGAAATCTAACATTTAACTGCTTCTCACAGGGATAGGAGCAAACAAGAAAACAAAAAGACACAGAAGAGCAGAATACATTACAATACATCAGCGGAACAGCTAAATATATACAGGTCCATAGTACTGTGCATTTATTTGCAGAGGCAGCTCATGTGATCTTCTGAGTGCTGATGATTTCACCGAGCTTCTGTTTTATTTTCACAAAGAGACGCTTGAACTCCAGACCGTCACCCTGGTAACACACAGATACACGTCAACATCTTGATGAAGGAAACTTGCACTGAGATAAATGCACTCTTAGGCAGACCCATTAGGTGATTTCTTAATCCTTTTATTAAGTTTAATTAATACTGCTAAAGAACACTTAATAATGTGATGATTCTCAGGCAAGTTCTGGATTTATAAGGAGCATCTTTTTTCTATGATTTATAAGCAGATTTGTGGACATTTATTTGCAAAGGAAATCTGTGGTGTTTGACACAAATTGCAGCAAATGGCCCTAAGGGGTTTTAAAATACCTTGATTGCCTCCATGAGCTGTGTGTCACAACCAAAGTTTGAAAACCCCTCTTTAAAGATAAATACGGCTGAAAGATGTAACACATGTTCTAACTAGATTTGTCCTAGGGTTATACCACAGTTGACTATACCCACCTTAGACAGTCTGAAATCCAGCAGCACTATCTGATTCAGCTCTAGTAAATGGACTTTGAAGATGAGTTTGTTGTTGCGTTTGTCCAGTGTGCTCACTGTCACCTACAGGGCAGAGAGGTTAATTATACTAAACTGTATTATGGTCTATAGAAGCTGAAAAAGGTTCAGGATGTTAACCTGGTCAGGTGTCAAAGAATGTATTTCACCTCTTTATAATTTTGAACCCTGTATACTTGAGTACAGATGTACCTGTTTGGTGCAGCTGAGTTTGAAGCCAAGTGCCAGGCCGTCACAGGCATCTTTCAGGGCCGATAAGGAGGCGTCGGCATTCACAGTGGTGAAGAAACGCGTCATTCTCCGCACTAATCTTTGCCACGGTGACTACGCACAGAAAGTAAGCAGAAGTTAAAGACAGCATTAACGCATCAATGCAGCATTTTAAGGTAGGATTTCAACGTAAAACTGCTTTTGTATAGGAAAACAGGACCCTGTGCCTGTGTTGCGGGAAATTTGTCAGATATCTTCTATAAAGAAATTACAAACTGATGAAGCACTGAATATGTGAATTACCTGACTGGCCCCTGGTGTGCCCAGAAGCTGACTACCCAGCAACATGTGCTCTGGCTTGGTCGGCTGAGAGAAGCTGACCTGACCTTCGGTTTGGCTGATTAACAACATGGCTTCCCAGCCACCTGCTGCAAAATCAGGCTGAGAGCTGGAAAACAGCATCCTGTCATCACTGGAGGAGGGAGGAATGTTTTAAGATTATAGGCACAAAAAGAAATACACCATTGAGTTAGAATAAGAAAGAGAGCTCTGACCTGTTGGCCCGTGATACAAGTCCCGCATCTGATCGAAGTTTTTTTCCTCCTGAGCACAGAGGCGGCTGCTTTACACCTGCAGGAAGACACACACAGACATCCGTCCAGTGAACAATAAACTTTGAGTTGAACTGATTTTATTACTAAACAAATATTAATACTTGCCTTGAGTAAACCAGCGGTCTTTCTTTATGTCTGCGATGGTGATCCGTGCATCTGGACTGGCCAGCAGTAATTTGGACAGCAAACCTGAAGAGAGAGGTTGAATGTGAATTAAATAAATCTCCACGACTATTTGGAACTAAGTATTTAAACTTATATACTTAAAAAACATATACACTTATTTGGGACTTACTGAGAGGCATTGGTTGTATTTTCTTCCAAGGAGGTAGATACGTTTTCTTTTGAAGCCAATCTGAATACTCTTGACAGCTCTCAGTGGGCTGGTCCCATGGCAACTCTAAAAAAGAAGCAACACAAAGACGGACACAAAATGTTTTCCCACATCTACTGCATACAGACAATGCTGCTGCAAAACCTGAAGGCTCAAAGAGAAGAAATAGCCCAGGCCAGTTGCCTTCTATACATCTATATATGTAGAAAGCTCAGCTAATGTATGAATTCGTGGAAATGGTCAGTGTTGTTGAGGTCACCGCAACTGTTGTAATAATTCAGCCCTTTATACAATGAACATCCAATTACAATACAATTCTAAAAATACATATTTAAAAAAATACATAAATATTTTATAGTGTCATATTTCCTTATTTTATTTATATATATATATATATACACATAAATATTTTATAGTGTCATATTTCCTTATTTTATTTATTTATATATATATATATATATATATATATATATATATATTTTTTTTTTTTTAGGGAGATGATTTGGAACCAGCCTGAGTGTTTTTCTGTACCTTAACTATATCATTTATAATGAAAAAGAGACCCTGGATCTGGATCAAATCAGCTCTGTAGTAAGATCTTGTGAAACAGTCACTGCCGCCACTCAAAACATCTATTGATTGTCACAAAATCGTTTGATATGCTTATACTCAGGTTGTCTTTGGGATGGTTTATGGAAATCAGTAGTTCAGGGGTTTGTCATAATGTTGTGCCTTAGTTACCTGTGGGCTACAACTTCAGTCCTGTTTTTTTTTATATATATATATATTTGTTGAAATGTTGTCAAATATGCACCACTGAAGTACACCAAATTAGCTATTTGTAGTTTCTTTTTGCAGTGTACCCATGGATGTACTGACAACTATCGCTGGATTACTTTGATACTGAGGAAAACTTAACGCAATGATTCTCAGGAGAGTTCTGGAGTTTATTTCCCATGATTTCTATAAGGATTTTTGTGCATGTTAATTGACATCGGAGATGAGAAAAGTGGATATAATATGATATCACCCCCTGTAGCCTAAACCCAGACTTTGTGAGCTTACCTCCAGCCAGCATGGCAGTGAGGACTATCCCACAAGCCCAGATATCTGCAGGTTGAGCTTTGAACTCTTTCTGGCTGAGAAGCTCCGGAGCCACGTATGGAAGCGTCCCACAGAGTCGACTCAGAAGACGCTCTCGTCCTTTGAAACGAAACATGGTGGCCAGACCAAAATCTGTCAGCTTCAGGTTATCTGAAAGGTAAAAGAAATCAGCAGATGATGCTTATAATATTTGCAAACCAAAGTTATTTCTTCAACACCTGCATGCACATTGTATTTCCTCACCTTTGTCATCCAGCAAAATGTTCTCTGGCTTTATGTCTCTGTGGGTGATGCCAGTAACGTGGAGGTATTCCTGCAGAAGTGCAACTGAGAATTTAAGAACAGCAGAAAGGTGTGATGGGCCAAATCAACACATAGATTTACTTCACTCACCACAGCCGCTATTAGCTGCTGGAAAAATCTATGAGCATCTTTCTCCGCCATCCCCACATCAGGCTCTGAAATAAAAGAACCTTTTAATAATCTGCACGATCCATTTTAATTTGAAGAGCAAAACACAAGAGGGCACATATATCAAACTGATGATCATATTCATCAAACTGTCAAGCGAATTTTAAATTAAATAAATTTTTAAAAACTACTAAGTAGCTGAAGACTGAATTGTTGGGTTAAAAATAAAAATTGTTGCTGTATCACAATCCTTTTCTTAAAAGCAAGTCTACACCCTTAAGAAAGCAAAGACCCTTTATTTAATTATTTTTGCACATTTTCTTATCCCATACTTTATAATGAATATAAATATAAACTGGGTAGAAACATTGCTATTCTTGCATTGCTCACTATGCTGTAAAACCCACTAAAGAAAATGTGTGGTATTGCTGGAGTGTTTAAGTTTTATTTCATTGTCCAAAACATTGAATCCATATATTGATGATCGTCTGCCTCACCGATTCGGTCGAAAAGCTCTCCTCCGGTGCAGTACTCCAAGAAGAGGTACATAGTCTGACCTTCCTTCCGATGGCCAAAAAATCGTACGATGTTGGGGTGGTTGAGCGTCTACCAAACAGTAGCAAATGTCATGTAAATTCAATTTTAACATTTCTGGTAAAATAATTAATTTCAAACCACTAATCAGAACTGTGGTTCCAGTCCACGTTAATGAATTTCCAACAGTTGCAGCAGCTGAACAATGTGTACATGTAACATGTAAATACATGAATCATATTTTACTTATACTTGCATTGAGGGATTGTTATGTACGTTAAAACTAAAAAAGTATTACAAAGTCATATTTAAGGCAACAAATTGACAACTTTACTACAACTTAACATTAAAATATTTTGTTTCTGCTACTGTGCCATTAAACCCAGCGTTCATACCTCCTTCATTATCCTTTCACACTTTAGGTCACACTCAAGACACTGAAGGTGACCTACCTTATGGACGCAGACCTCCTTCTTGACATTTTCAGCACACTCTTTAGCCTGAGAGGTATCGATCACCTTCACTGCCACAGCCTCCTCTGTCTGTCTGTTCACCAGCAGCCTCACTCTGCAACCATGAACACAAAGAGCAAAGATGGATTAGAGCACAAAAGACAAGAGAGAGGTGAAGGAAAGTGAAAGGACAAATCGAGGCTGTGAGGAAGATGGTCTTTCAAACATGGGAAAAACATTTGTTGCTTATTGGACTTAAGTGCCAGTACAGTACTGTGCCAGAGAAAAAGTCACCAAAGTGTATCGGTGGTCCATTTCAAGCTCTGTTAAAATAGTATTCCTGTGTTAACTGGGTAAGTAAGTACATATTTACAAAATCAACAGTACAAAATGTACAAAAACAACAGTGTCAGCAGTCCGCAACTGCTGTTAACTCTTCCAGTAAAATTTAATGCGAAGCATCACAAGAGCACTGATCAAATAAATAAATAGTGTCAGTTGTGTTAGAAAAACTGTAGGTGAATAGTTTCTCCTTTTGTTTGATTTTGCCCTTGATGTAGTCAAACAGAAATATTGCTTTGCTGGTTTTCAGTTCAGATTTCAGGTGCATAAATTTGTGCACGTGCGTGTCTGTGTGAAAGCAGCTGGAGATGCATTGCTTTGAAATATGGCAAATTAATAAAAATTATTAATGATGATGATGATGAAGGTGGATTCATACTCTCCATAGGCTCCTTCTCCCAGTGTCTGAACAAGGTCCCAGTCTTGCACAAAAGGCACAGCCATGCTATAAACAGAAACACACATTCCTTGTCAGGCTGTCATAGAAAACACACACTCACATTTTCCAGGCTAAAATTTACCATATAATTTTTTTTACTTCAGACACATACGGTCTTGTTCTGTAACGTTTATCTTGGAAGATGAAACGGCGCTGTTAAATGTCATTAACTTTACATGCCGAACTAAGCTAAACGAAACACAATAAACAAGTTGAAAAGCAAGATGTCCCTGACTCGTACTGAAATAATGATCTTACCCGCACAGCCGACCGCCGCCAGCAGCGTTTTCCAAATGTCTTCACAAAGATTGGACTTTTGTGTCTCAGAGAGTTACTGGAGTGAATGTGACACAAATTTGGCGCGTTGTTGTTTTCCTGTCGATAACTTCCGTTACGGTCGTCATTTCCGCTTCTTCTTCTTCGTGTGCGTTTTCCTCATGGACCTTCATGATTATCGCCTTTCCACTATAATTTAATAAATAAAAATAATTAATTTTATAAATCCGTAAATAATGCTGGAACTCTTTTCTTTATTTTATTTCTGTGTATCTTGTTTTTTCTCATGTCATGCCTATGTCATGCGAACTTCAACAACATAGCCTTACTTATTTTTTGTTAAACATAAAAAAAAAATATTATTATTATTTTTTACTTAGCCTGTCATTCGTAAATTTTTGTTTCCCTCCATGTTGTAGCTATTTACCGATGCTCATCAAATTATAATCACAATGTGGGCCCATGTAGGCTATATGTTGACCATATCTGCTAACCCGCATTATACATCTGTTATATAACTAAGCACAATAGCCTAAAATCAAAATGTAGGCTAAGAATTACTCATTAATACCAATAAATATAAAAAGGACCGGGACAAAACAATCGTTTGCAAAATTTTAAATTGATTTCTTAATAGTAAAACTTGACCTTAAGTTTAGAAAGATTTTGTCCTCCCCTTCATATGTCTCACAGTGGTTTGGTCTGCCTTTATCAGACCATCAGTGAGAATTTTTCTAAAAATCTCTCACTCTGAGATATTTTTATTGTCCCCACAGTGACATAAAATAAAAAATATCTGCCCTTGATGGACTCTCTACTATTTACTGAAGTCTGTGACAAGTTTATAAGAAAGGCTGCACTGTTTAAACAGTCCTTTAGTGCCTAGACCTACATGCCAATAGTGTGTTTTGTCCAGACGGTGGCGCTAGAGGAGAGGCAATTGTGTGAAAGGGTTTATGCTCTTGAAAGCATGAACATGCTTTGATCAAATCAATTTAAATACACAACTCAAAATTTAACAAACGAATCAATCTGTATTAGAATGGGAACAGGCATAATTGTCACTGACCCATCCTCAGTTTCTTATATGGAAAGCATACGTTTCACGAAGCTTATTAAAGTAAACACTACTGTGTGGCTGCATACCATCTCAGCATCAATACAGTGACAAATCCTAATCTGGCCTTGATCAGTTGAGATATCATCCCTCTGAGAAGCTGGAGGCACACCTCAAACAAACTTGTGAATGCTGTGCAATTATAAGTTGCATTGCTTGGAAACTTTGAAGGAAGGTTTATTTTTCAAGTAACGTGAACACACCTGGTCCAGGCCCAGGTGGGGGCCCGGGGAGTCAGCGGAGCCTTGGGCCAGAGCCTCTGTTTTAAGTGGCATAGCATTTCCAACAGGTCAATCAAATGACTACACTAAGACACAAAACAACTATAAAGAGACACAAAAAGAGACACATTGCCTACAACTTTACTGAGACGCAAAATGACTGCAGAGACACGAAAATGATAACAAGGAGAGGAGAGGGAACATAAACAAAGATCATGTTGTCCTCTGCTGACGTTTCAATATTTTAATTTATTTGTTTTTCACTAACTCCTCACAGTGGTTAGTGAGTCTGTCACACAAAGTAAGGAAAAAGGAGTTAATCAAAGGACTGTAAGGGTCAGGGAGAGCTCCAGTTAAATCAGTCTGGTATGGCAATGTTCAATCAATACCTGAATCAACTTGTCAATAAGCAGGTTTTGGGAAATGATGAAGCAAATGTCTGCACTTTGTCTTAGTTTCACAATTACCTTGTTTTTTCATACAACATGTGACTGTGTGTACACATGCCGGGAAATCCAGGATCAAGAAAGGACAGGCTATGGCCTACTTAAGGGTGGTACACACAAAACAGAGTAATTTGGACTACAACAATCAAAATGAACAGGTAACCTGAACTGCACTGATTTTAATAAAATGCTCCAAATCTTTCATGAAAAGGGACAAGCATTGGGAGTAGGAACTCAAGATTTCTTTTTAAATTAATTTTTTGATTTTCATGAAGTAAACATATAGTTAATTAAAAGTTCCTTATTTCTGCATTGGTCAAGTTGATTGAAATTGAATTATTTTGATCTCCCTGCTATGAAAGACTGAAAAAGTTTGGGTTTTTTTCTGTGACACACACTATTGATTTCCTTTTATTTGCATTGAAGTTAATAAGTACCAGGATGGTCTATGTTAATCCAGTCCCTCTTTCTGAACATCACTGTCCCTTTTGAAATAAATGTACGTACAGCTCCTGTCATTTTATTTTTATATTGTTCCCCTGTTTAAGGTTCAACATGGGATTTTCTGTCCACTGGAGTTGGCTTGCTGTACTTTCATGTCTCCTCTATATGGGTGAGCTACTTTTACTTTAAATTAAAACATATATTTTAAAATTCACTTTATATTTAATTTGGAATTTCCAAATGTCCAAAATGTCCATGTATTTATATTTACTGTATAAGTCAAGCTGAGGTTTTGTAACACAGTCAGACAAAATAGACTTGTAAATGCTTTTTTCTAAATGTTTTAAACAAAATTCACATTACACTTTTTCAAAACAATTATGTGTAATTGGTAAATAGATAGTTATTAACATCTGTTTGTTTGAACATTAAAAGAACAATTCAAGTGCAAAAATACTATCCAATATTTTATCTCCGGTCTGAATGTTTGTTTTCTGAAATTACTTGACATAGACTAATGTGAGACAAGACTTTGCTGCCAGCTTATTTTCTGGATGTAAGATGGAATTGTATGTGTTTTTTATTGTGTCAAGTCGAAACAATATTTTTTTCCCCCTTGAATATAAATAGGCTAGTACAGTCAAATATAAATATACAACTTGTATCTTAAGCCAACATATATACTGACTTCTAAACAACAATCTTAAAAGCTAAAGACACCTATGTATTAAAGTGTCATTCTGTGAGTTGTACACATGAAGATGAGTTTAGTCATTATGTAGGCCTAGTAGTACTACTCAGCTTGTGAATTCAATATTATGATGTCTTGCATGGCTCTGGAGGGATCTTTCTGAAGTCTGCATGCATAACTAAACCTCTAACACCCAATACGCTCTTTTATTACTCAGGAGATGAAGTTCGGTGTGATTGCACAGAGGAGAATATTCAAATTGAAGGAGGTCAGTACACATTGACCAAGCAGCTGGTGAGTGGCAGCCTGTTGATCTACTCCTGTCCGGAGGGCTACTATCCACACCCGACTCTGACCCGCGTGTGCCAGCTAAATGGCACCTGGCGACCACCACCCAAAAGATTTTTACCTCAGAAATGCAGGAGTGAGTGAAGATCTTTCTCACTTGGCCTCGGGCTGCCTGTTCTTCATGATAACTCAGATCCTTTTGTTTTGCTTTGCAGTTGTTGAATGTCCAGACCCCAACGTGCTGGAGTACGGTAACGTCTCCCCTCCTCAGGAGAAGTATTTTGTGAACAATGAGACCACGTATGAGTGCTACTCTGGATACACAATGCGAGGCTCATCCAGTCGTGTTTGCTTACCAAATGGGAAGTGGAGCGGCGCTACTCCCATCTGTAGCCGTGACTGTAAGCCCTGAATAGCAATCTTCTTTCTCCCTCTGCTTTCTTTTTCAGGGATTTGGGAAACATTCTCAAATAATGACTGTTTTGCGATATATCTTTTGTCTTTTCTGTTTCCACAGCAGAGAATAATTGTCCTGATCCTGGTATCCCAGCTGGCGCCTCAAGAACAGGGAACACATTTGGAATTGACGACACAGTGAAATACACATGCAATGGCAACCTGTTTTTGGTGGGGTCGAGTGAAAGAGTGTGTCAGGAGAACGGCCAGTGGACTGGCAAAGAGCCAGCATGCTACTGTAAGAATGATACCTACAGCTGTTGATATTCTATTGTATTTGATCAAAGCTTTGCCCTGAAAAGGTCTGCTGGCAGTTGTAATTGAAACAATGCTCAATATTTACACCTGCAAAAGGGAAGCTGCAACATTCAAAAGTAATGACTTAGGTTGTGAAGTTAATTTAGAGAGTTAATGTCACCTGAACAAAAAATTACAAAGGTTAAAACTAATGTGCAATAATGTTTGATTTTTCTTTTTATCTATAAATCCATCAGTTTTTATGTGACAGTCAGTAAGTCTCAGTCACTGAAATAGCTGAGTCAGTTTCTAGGCTAAACAGTCCAGTCAGTGGTGTGTTCAGACCTTTTTGACTGGGGTGGCCCAGTTAGAGCACGAACCTATACAGGTGTGGAATACATCGCTGCTTCTCAGGTTTAAGACTGAATGGCACCTATAAATGAAAGTCACTACTCATAAACAGTTCAAACTAGGATCCCCCATCTAACCAAGCAGAAGACCAATCATAGCTGCAGATAATGGAGTGGCAACCGGGATGGCCAATGAGATTTCAGGCGTTGCCCATGTCATGAAAAAGATAATTTGATAGCATTACATGTTAAAGTCCCTTCAGTAAACATTATAAAATGTGGTCATCTTAATGTTCAAAAACAATGTTTAACAGTCCAGTATTTACATGACATTTATTTTGAGTATAGTTCTCAAATAGTAGTAATCTCTGATTGGTGGGGTAGCAACTATTTTCTGCTCAGTCATGGGACGTACTGACCCAATTAAATGACATGCTTTTTATTAACAGTGTTGATCGTCAGTATGTTGTTTTTGCTTCTTGCAGACAGACACACCTTTGACACTCCACTGGAGGTTTCACAGGCATTTGGCAGTGCAATCAAAGACAGCCTCACCACTTTAGAGCCCATCGGTAAGTCCCTAGCAGCATATTTGTCTTTTTGTTAACCCCATCAGCATGTATAATTTTAAAAAGAAAAATGTGGTATGAATGTTTCTGCCCTGTAACAAATTCACAATTCACTGTCTTTTCCTTCCTCATACTGCTTTCTCTACAGAAAAAGTTATATATGCAAATGGTGTATAATGTATGTATGGTTATTGTTGTGGATTGTTTAGATGACACACAGGAGGGGAGAACTATCAGGATATTAAAAAATGAGACACTTAACATCTATATCGCAGTAGATATTTCTGAGAGCATCGAAGAGGACCAAGTCAATAGTGCAAAGAAAGCTGTCATAACACTTATTGACAAGGTAAGTAATAAACTGTTTTCCTCTTTATTAAAAATAAGACAAAGGGAATTTTATCCTAAATATATGTGGTCGAAGTTTAATGGTGCTTTTTTAATGGAGAGGGCGATCCCCACAGAATTGCCTCCCTTACAATATGCTGAATTTGCAAACAGTCAGCAACATTGTGCTGGGACTGGAGATGTAAGATTGTTTTTGCTGATTGTGAGCTCAGTTTAAAGGATGAACATGGGGTGAAGGGACTGCGCTTGATGGATGCTGGCAATAAATATGCTGAGTTGTTTAAAATCTTTATATATTTATGAGTTAGTGTGACTAGTCTGGACATTTTATCAATTAATTTATTTTATAAGGAATAAAATTACATGTTAAAGTTTGTATTGGGCATGGCAGAGGAAGATAAAGTAATACTTGTGCATCAGAAATATCTTGGAGATATTGAGAAACTTCAAGTACTAAAACATTTTCTCCCCAAATGCTCATAGCTCAGTGCCCGCTCATTCAGATCAAATCACTGTCTTCATTTATAGACAAAAACAAATGAAATTGTATTTAGTAGAAAAAGCAGCACATTTTATTTTGAAATAAAATCATAATGAGCTGAGTTTTAAACTAAAATGGTGATGATGGTTCATATATTTTGTCTGAAATTTTATCATTATTATTAATGTTATTTGTTTTTTTGTTTGTTTTTTTAAGCATATAAATACTTTTTTTACTGCATGACAAGAAGCCATTTAGCCACTTCGCCATCTTGCTATCCATTATATAATAATTTATAATAATTTTTATGGGTCTACAGAGGGATTAGCTATATATGTTATATTACAAATCCCTTTTGGAGTAGTGGATTTCATTATTGTAAATCATACACTTTATCGTATTTTTGGTGTGAGCTGACATATTAACCTTTTAAGATGTCTGACACACTTCTAGAAGCACATTTGACACATTGTACACATAACATGTGCAAACATATTCTCATCCCATTTGGCTGCCAGCACAACTGCCCATTAGAAGTTAATTTCATTATGAATTACCCATCATAATCATGACTGATGCTTCTTGGCGCGAGTCCCTTGGCTTGTTGTCAATGCACACTACGGGATTCTCTTTCTGCTGATAAATGAATCTATTACTCAACAAAACAACAACTATAAGCAGTTTGATACATAAGGAGGTGTTGCATTAACGATCCCAACAGTTCTACAAATATGCATGTCTGCAAAGTTGTCTAAAAACTTCATACAGTGCTAAAGATCATCCACCTTGTAATTAACTGATTTCATGTCTCCACAGATTTCATCTTTTAGCGTGACTCCAAACTATGGTGTCATCTTTTTCTCCTCTGAAGTGTTTGAAGTTGTCAAAATTCTTGATTTTTTGAATGGCAAAGTAGTACTAAACACCATAAAGGATGAAATTAACAAATTTAAAGTGAGCGGTGAGTCAAACAGATCAGAGATATTGTTACAAATACAGTTATAATACTAGTATAGTAGTAATAGTTTTACTGAGTGTGTCTGTTTTGACTCAAAGACAGAAATGCTGGAACAGATCTGAACCTCGTCTTTAGGACCTTCTTAGAGCGAATGGCTGTCATAAAGCAACTAGCTGGAGACAAGCAATTTAAGGAACATCGTCACGTCATCATCGTTTTTACAGATGGTAATTTCAGCCTCTTGGTATAATTAATGGACTTTCTTCAGCATGTTTTCACTGTTGGAAAATTATGGATGGACCTTATCATGCTGCAACTATTTGAAGGAATTGTTTGGAACACTTATTTGCTTTCTAAAGGTAAAAAAGTTATGAGTGGTGATCAAACAAACAAGAGATGTCTTAATTTGTGAGCTTCAAGATGGTGGTAGGCTTGCTTCATATTTACTATACTGATAAGATCTTCTCATCTAACTCTCAGCAAGAAAGTAAATAAACATATTTCCTAAAATGTCATTAAACTGTGTTCTTTCTTGATTTCTTGATTTATAATGTCTGCGCTTTTAAATCAGCACTAATTTAAGATGATAGTATGTAAATATTTAGCTTGTATAAAGTATCATTAATATAGAAAATATGTTTATGTAAGAGCTGAAAGCAAATGCTTAGATATCAAATGATCTGTTCTGACTGAAGCTTAAGTTGTTTGCTTTTGTTTTGATTGTGTTGTACATCATTTCAACACATTGGTTTCTTCCATTGCAGGTGCTTACAATATGGGCGGTTCACCTGCACCAACTGTGGAAAAAATAAAGAACATGGTATACATGAACCACACTGTTGAAGGGGAGACTCAATCAAGAGAAGAATATCTTGGTGAGTTTCATTTTTTATTTGCTGTGCAGATGTCTGTTGCGCTACTGATTTTCATCATTCAGACTTGTTGCTGTCACTAGGATTCTTCCTAACAGGCACACCCTATATTGTCAGTTACATTTTATTGTTATGCAGTAAGAATGTGTTTTAATTTATAATGTTATCTTGCATTCTGTTACAGATATTTATGTTTTTGCTATTGGAGCTGAAATCTTTGATGACGACCTGCAGCCCCTCACAGTAGGGGTCGGTGGCAAGCATTATTTCAGAATGAAGGACATTCAAAATTTACAACAGACCTTTGATGACATAATTGGTAAGTCATCTTTGCATTTGTGTTAATTTCTACCTTAGCATTCATCTCCACTCTCCAGTTTGACCTAAAGGAGACATATGACCATAACTACAGGCCAGAACATGATTCGTGTATTTCCTAAAGTACTTAGTGTAAGAGCAGGCAGAACTGAAAGTCGTCAAAGTACAAGGTAAACATTAAGTTAGATATATGATACAACACAATTTAAGAGTCACCACAATTTTCACAACATCACATTATAAAATGTCTTTGGTGTAGACTGAAAAATCAACAAAATAAAAATTCTACTGCCATTCAACTTTGCACAGATATTCATGGTCCACAGAGGATGAATCATACTGACTTTGATGAGCACCTGACTTAACTTCAGTGCCACCAGCAGGTTGACATTTGTGGTTCAGAGTGAATTTCTTGAAAACTACTGGATGTGTTGCCATGATATTTGATTCACACATTCATGTTCACCTCAGGTTGAATTGTAATTACTTTATTCCCTTAACGTTTTTTGCTGCATCATCAGGTAAAAATTTTTATTTGTCCAGTGTTTTGGTTTATGACCAAATACCAGTAAAACTAATTCCCAGCAGTCTCAGCTCTTTACTTTATTTTTAGTGCTGATAAGGAAATGTTAGCATGCTTACACACTAAATAAGATGGAAACGTTTTACTACATTGTAAACGTTATACTTGCTGAACATCAGTATGTTAGCATTGTCACTGTGAGCATGTTAGCTCATTTATTTCATTATGACATAAAGATGTCAAAATGTTTTGCTGAAACATTTTGCTATAGAGGTTTAATGCCCCTATTGTATGTTCCTTTGGATAAATGTGATGGGTCCAAGAAAACCTACACCCCAAATTATTATGCTATACTGATATAACCACAAATGTATTTGCATTCATAAACATGAGTAACATACAATTTGTTTTTTTATGCAGATGAAGAACAAGTTATGGGTCTGTGTGGTCTTCACAGGGACTATGACGGACACACAGCCAAAAGCAACGAAAGGGCAATGCATCCATGGGTGGCATTCATTAATGTCCAGGTGAATGTTTCAGTATTCAATTTAACTTGCAAGGCTGACTATATGGATCTCACAATGGCCAAAAATCATAACTGCTTATGCATCAGTAAAATCTGAGGAAATTATTTTCCCCCTAAGGAAAATAAGTTTGTTATTCTGAAGTATTGGACTTTGTAAGAACACAGGGCAGTCAGACCTTCATGTGGAATTTCATGATGTAAACTGTTTACTAATTACTACTTACTAAACTAATTATTTACCATAATGTTGTTGTTTTTTTTTACAGCGGTGCCAGATGTTATGTTGAGTAAATGCAAATTGCTTCTTGCTTCTGCATGTTAAATAACTACTAAACTATATTTAATATCTATTTATCATTTAAAACTTAAGGCGGAAGGAAAGTCACAAAAGAAATGCATCGGCTCTCTGGTGACCCCTCAGTTTGTCTTGACTGCTGCTCACTGCTTCACTTTTGGAAATTTACCTGAGCACGTCACAGTTGACATTGATGATGGACGGGGCAAAGGTAATAATAAATGTTAATTCTATTGTTTGATAATAAGGAGGTGTTGCATTTAATCTGGTGAAGTTATTGGCTTTGGCAATGGATATTTCTATTATGTATTGTTATATATTTCAACATGTATTTTGATTTAAAAAATGTGTGACTACATTTTTGTGCTATACACTAGTCCTGATGGCAGCAACAATAATACTAACACTCAGCTGTGTCTTTGACAGTGAAAAAAGTTCGAAATTTCATAGTACACCCAAAATACAATATTAATGGTAAAGCAAATGAAGGCGTGAAGGAGTTCTATGACTATGATGTGGCTCTCATCCAACTGACAGAATACGTTGAAATCTCCATTAACGTCAGGTGAGAAACTGTTTTTGGTCCCTTAATTTAATGTTAGATTTCCTGTCCTGGGGATTCACTGATAAAACAGTTCTTGCTATGAAGACACTCTCTTCTTCTTATACAAACACACACACACACCTGCAGACAGATTAATTCAGTGTCCTTGTGAATGTCCTTGAGAAAATGTTACATTTGCAATACTAATTACAAAAATAATTATTCAGTGTTCAAAATGATCCACTTGGAACATCACCCTCACCATGTTGTATTGTTTTTGGTATCTTGTTCAGACCTATTTGTATACCTTGCACCAAGCAGACCAATGAAGCTCTAAAACTGGGTGTCGATTCCACCTGCAAGGACCAAGGTATAGAGCAGATAAACACACTGTTTAATCAATTCCATACACATTAATTCTTAAGTTTTTGGTTCAGAAAAATCTTTCAAACAATTTAAATGCGAAAGATTGCTCTTACTAAAGCCCCATGCACACCACTTCACATGTGTAGTTACGGTTGCTGAGCTATGGTTAGACAATTGGTGTTCAGGTTTAGCAAACCATTGTCTCATCTGTTTGTTCTTTTTATTGAATAATTTCTCGTGTAAATATCTTCTGATATTCCCAGTAATGATATTGTCAGATTATGAGAGATTTAGCATTTATAAGCACTATATAAACACTTAATAAATTGTTGATGATACATACATACTGTAGGTATGTTTTAAGTGCTTAATTATGTATTAATCAACAATTATTACTTTTCCTATGAAACATCCATTACTGCTGTACACAAAAGTTAATCAGACATTGAAAACATGGTATAATACAGCTGTAATTTTATGACATGAAATATCATAACATGGGAACAAATCATACCTTTTGGTATCAGCAGGGTTTGTGTCATGAGAGTGAAGAATGAATAAGTAAACAAATACAGATTTCATAAAAAAGTAAATTAAGTAGTTATTTAATACATTCAATATTATTTTGTTAAATTTTGTTAATATATAATTAATAAAAAAACAATACTTCATACTTCTACTATACTGTTCATACTGTAATGTTATTATATATTAATAAATGTTGAAATGATATACACCTAAGAAATATTCTCAACAATAAACACTTAAAATGTCCTTATATTTACGTGTACATTACAGTGTGCTGCTTATTCAAGACCTTCTCCTAACTTGTCACATGGACGCTTGGTCAAGACCCTCTGGCCTATGCTTTTTGAACGCCTGGGTACACTTCACCTTTAGCATAATTTTTTGTATTTGTATGGCTCCACAGTCAAGTTAGCGACACTAAATATGCAAAGAACGTAATTTCAAAATACAACTAATGGCTAATGTTAACTTATGTAGCTTAACAAAAACAATGTTGTCTTTTTGCTTCACACGGGAAACAAACTACAGTGTCCCAGGTAAAAGTCCGGTTTCTGGCCCACCTGTTCACTGCAACTACCACCTTACTTTGATTTTTCTGATATTTATAATGAACAGCTGTTTTTAGAATTCATTAATGATACTACAGGGCTTCCCAGTATGTTCAACTATGACCACTGCCTCGCAAATGACATCAATGGGGACTGGACCATGCGTCCATATGGGACGACTTCGGAGTGTGAAAGGGTTGGCTAATTAATTTACACCGCTTATAAATGCTAAAGAGGGCAGAGGTTACCTGAATCTCTTCAGTCAATTGAGTGGCCATGCAGTTAAGATAAAATATCTGTAGAGTCTCACTGTATTTTTGTGTTCCTGAAATACAGAGCAGCTGCTGTTAAAGAGTCACCTTGAAAGACTCAGTTTCCTGACAAGGACGGACAAGTGGGTAAAGGAAAAAGATGCTCACGCTAAGCTTGGCGACAATGTGAGTTTCAAATTACTGAACTGAGTTGTGCCTTGCATGTGAGAGCCTGCTTTTCTTCTTTCACTCAACACCTAAAAGTCACCTTGAGCAATGTTTCATCTCCAAACTCACCAATACAGAGAGATGGATGCATCAAACATGCACTAGAGGCCCCTGGCATAACAACAAAGAATCCAAAGGATGCTGTGACTGATATCTTCCTGTGCACAGGTGGTCAGAGCCCCCAACGAGATCATGTAGCATGTCCAGGTATGTTCCCTTTATTATATACCTAAGTTATTTTCCTGCTTTGAGAAGAGCTGCTAGTTTTCCCATAAACAAGGTTATTTCACCAACACACAGTAACTTCAAACTGCAGTGCAGAGTGGCATCCATGTGTTTGTCTGATTTACACTAAGTGAGGAAAACACCAAAGAATATCTCTTTAAATGGGCAAAAAACAGGCTTTTAATTTCCAATGTCTTTAGCCTTTTGAGTGTCAGTCATCAAGTAAGACACCAAAGCTCTTGTTGTTTTGTTTGTTTTTCTGATCTTGATGTGTGATGAATAGTGGGTGTGGTCATTTTAAATGCATTTTATATACTAAAACATGAGCACAATGGTGCAGATCAGTAGCTGAGGCCCATTATTTTGGGTGTGACCGTGTGTGTGTGTGTGTGTGTGTGTGTGTGTGTGTGTGTGTGTATTTGTTGGGACAGGTGACTCTGGAGGTGCAGTGTACAGGAACTATGAGCAACGCACAATTCAGGTAAATAGCTGTTCTTTTCTGTGTCTTATATCACCCATGTGTGTCACCTGGTGGCAAATGTAATGGAAAATAAAACTCAAGTGAAATAAATGTGATGTAATTTTATCACGGTAAGTTCTTGTTGAATGTGTAAAGTAACTACCAATTCCTTTCACAGGTTGCATTGGTCAGCTGGGGAACCAAGGATCTGTGCAAGACTCGTGGTAATATGGCGGAGTCAGATGACACCTCCAGAGATTTCCATATTAATCTTTTCAGAGTTGTCCCTTTTCTCAAACGTTACCTTGGAAATGGCACCCTTGATTATGAACCACTTCCATTTTTGGAGAGTTGAATGCATTTACATACCGTAATTTGTTTTGCTGTTTCAATTATATGACTGTGTATACCGTATGTTTAAAAGCATTTGATGCACTGATGATTTAATTAATTCAATCACTCGTTCAGTTTTTGTCAGACTATAAGTTCATAATGACAAAGATGCAATTTTCAGATGGCATGTTCTCATCAAAAGCATACATACTGTACATACACATGTTCACAGAAAAATAGTATAATTTTGCATAATAAGCTCATCTGTATCAACCATTCTCAAAATGTGCAATTACAGTCATGCTAGTCTATACTTTATCTAATGCACATACATTTATTCTTCATTTATTCAGCAGTAACCTGTGTCTTAATGTTTTTGAAGAGAAGCTAATCCAAATCGTATACACTCTGAATCAGGGTTAGCAACATGACAGTAGTATATGTGCTTGCTGACTGTTACGCCATTGTGGCAACTGTTTCTAAACAATTAAAACGGCTTAATGGTAATATTGAGAATTTAAATAATTGTTTTAATCATTGTGATAATTAGTGGTGGAAGAAGCATTCAGATCTTTACTACAGTAAAGGTATCAATGCCACACTGTGAAAATACTTCACCGTGGTTGCTTTATCAATACTGATGCATTAATGTGTTGCATTTTACTGCTGTAGTTGTTTAAGGTTGAGCTAGTTTTAACTACTTTATCTACTGTTTGGTAGTTTAATCTACAGCTGTTAAAATGGGATATAGTCTAAGACTGCGGGCCTCCCCTCAGACAAAGCTTGGGAAACGGGACCCCCCACTACATCTTTAATTTACTTGGAAAGTTTTGCTCAATTCCAGGATGCCTGTGGGATCACGATTATATTATTTTATCCCATAGACACTTGACATTTGAGCCAAAATAGTGTAATATTGCTGTTTGACATAACTTCTGACTATACCAAATAGTTTAAAAAAGGCATTCATTAGTAATTAACAGTTTCTAAAAACTACTGTATCTCTGAACTCTCACACATTTAGGCTATTCTATGTGATCTCCTTTTGATAACTAATGTAATAACTAATGTAATATTGTTTCACTTCCATTCACTGAGCCTACCCTGAAACTGTTTTGAGCCCCCATGGGGAGGTCCACCTCACACTTTGAAAACCCCTGTTCTATACGATCATCATATGTTTATAGCATTGCAGTCTTCTGAGAACCACGTATCTCTAAAAAGACTAAAACTGATGATACACAGAGCAACTTTTAGAGCAATCGTGCAGGGCAACGTTGGCGTCAATGGTAATGAGTAAAGATTACTACCGTAATCCCCTTCCCCCACCACTTCGCCACCCGAGCCCCCCGCCGCTATCCGTTCAAAACATAGTTGGACTTGCCACTAGCAAGATTGCCCAGCAACATAGCTCAAAAAGTTGGCCTGTGTATCATCAGCTTTAGACTTTATAAACAGACCTGTTTTCAGCTTCATGATGAAGCATTTTCCAGCTAATCTAAGGAGCATTTTAAAATATTTTACGTAGCTTAAGAAGAATGTGTTGTTTCCTGTTTATCAGACACAATTCTATTTCCAAATCACAATAGGCTATTTGGAGATACATAGTTTTCACTGGATAGGAAGGGTATGGAAAATTGAAATCTCAAAAATAACTAGTAACAAAGCTGCATAAAATACTCAACTAAACTACAAGTATCACTAATTTCTGCTTAAGTACAACACTTTAGTGTACGTAGTTACGTTTCACCACTGGTGGTATTTGTCAGGTAATAAATTCACTGGTTCAATCAAAACAGCCATTCATATCATTCTGTTTTATCGATAAACAGTCCCTTCATAGATTTTCCAAAAACAAAATAATGCTATATTATGATATACAGTATATAAATAATGTAATATGAAATTGTCCATACTGTGATATTGATTTTATCCATATTGCCCCTATCTTGGACTATCATAGCAAACCAAACAACTGTTACTGCTTTGTAACAGATTTAGGGTTTCATACTGAACAAGTCACTCACAGGTCACAACTTAACCAAACAAAAAAAAACAAGACATCAGCTCCTGTAAATGACAACCAGCTACGTCTCAATTCTCACATGAATTGTTACAAGTATGGAGAAGTCAATGAGAAAATCTGCAGTCCTGAGTGGTGAGTGCAGTGTGGTGTCCACTGCTGGCTTTATTTATATACAAGTGAAGATATTTCCATACAACTCTGAATGTGTGAGGTAAGGACTAACATCTATAAAGTTTGTTTATTATATTAATACAATAATGCAGACATAGCTATCCTGCAAGTTGCAATTGCTCATTGTATCTCTGCAGGAATGAAATAAGGACCCTTTATTTAGAAAATAAAGTGTTGTAATGCTTTACATGACACACTGTTAAAACATTCACAATTGCAGGTTATGCAAGTTACTTCTCTCAGGCCTCTTCCAACAGCGCTTAAAAAAGGAATGACTAAAAGAATTACTACAGCACTTAAAAGGTTTCATCAAAACTCTTTTATGGATCAGCGCTGCTGATGGAGCCGTCCAGCTCCCCCTCAGGTCAGTGACTCAGGGCCCATTTCCAGCTCTCTGTGCAGGCCAGCGCAATGCGGGCACTGAGTCTGGTAGCGTGCCAACTCAGATCATTCAAATTGAATTTAATAGAAAGTTAAGTTCTTTTCTTTTCGGTAAGTAATTACCTTTTTCCTTTCTCTTTCTGGCTTTGACATGGAAATGAACTGAGTTTGTTATTCATTGTTGTGTCTTTACATCCCACAAACAAACCAGACCATTGCATTACAAATGATTTGTTGTGGTCAGAGCAAGTTTATGGCTTCAATTCATGTTATTTTTTTACGGTCTAACTATGATCTGTTGACCATTATGCTGTCAGGCACCGCTTTAGTGTAAATTTACATTTAACAATTCTCATCACTAATGCATACTGGTTAGATGGCCAAACATCAAAGAACTGTAGTGAATTTTCAACATCAATGTTAGGTTTCTCTAACATGGTGAAACGCCTACCTTGTGTGGTGTGTTGGGTCAGTGATGTACTGGTTTCCCATGGGAACATTCATCTGGTTTCCCTTTAACTAATTGGGAGAGAGGGATGAAAGGTGGAGGCAGAGTCGGAGGAAGACAGACTGTGTGAGAGGCGGGACGAATGGAAGAGGCTTAATTGAATGAAACCCTCTCTGGGTTTCAGATGCCATAAACAAGGAGGAAATTTAAAACGAGGACCATTCCTTATTGAATCCCTCTAGAGGACTCGATTACCTCTCTCTCTTTTATTTTTCAGAGCATCACCTGCTAACACCAACATCCCCTACCCCACCTTCAATTTAAACAAAGCTGAAACCCTTTGACTGAAATCAATCTGTTACAGCTAAACTGATTAGCAGTGTTTCGAAAGAGCAGCATGTATGCAGACAGTGTATTCAGGGAAGCCTCACCCCCCACCCTCACTCCCTATTCAATGCTAGCACACACAGCATATTCCTGATGAAGCATCCTGCTGTTTAAACTCTGGCTGATCTGTCTCTCTGTGAGCCCTAAATCAACCTTATGGGCCATTTTAGAAATTACTACCATTAAGAACTGCATACATACACTTTCCCCCCATTTGTCCTCAGAAAAGCGGGTCATGCTCACATGCATCCATGGCTTCTGCTGATCTGACGCTTTAATATGATATTATATAGATTGAAATCTCCCTTGTTACTAAACAGTAACACCAAATATTCATCGTAATGTGTGAGCTGAGTTTCTAAAATTAAATTAAACCTGTCAACAAAGTCTATTTTCTATGTGTATTGGTATTTACCAATATAAAACGACAAATTTTGGCAAATAGGCTTATCCGCTTTTTTTACTGAGAGTTGATGAGAAGACTTAGTGGCGTTAGTCATGTCATATCTGTATGGTGAATATGAAGCTACTATGAGCAGCCAGTTAGCTTAGCTTAGCACAAGGACTGGAAACAGATGGAAACAGATTGCCTGGCTCTGTCCAAAGTAAAAAAAATCCACCTACCAGTATTTATGATGCTCACTAATAAACATGTTGAATGTCCTTTGTTTTGTTTTTTTTGCTTTTAGATCAAACCTAAATTAGTGAGATTTAGAAGTGCTGGTATGTAGATTTTGTTAACTTTGGACAGAGCCAGGCTAGCTGTTTCTTGCTAGCGAACATCCGGGAGTCTCCGCTGTTTGCCTTCCTTTAATGATAATGTGGACGGTTTACAATAGAGTTATTATAAATGTTTAAGTTAAAGGAATAGTTATACATTTTGGGAAATTCATTGCTTTCTTGCAGTTGGGCTAGATGAAAGGTACATTAACTCTCGTGTTCTTTATGGAAGGTGCTTCCATAAACACAGATTATTTTAGTTCAATGATTGGGATTAGCAAGAAACAGCTAGCCATATTCTGTCCAAAGCATTGGCATGTTCAGACTTTTTTTCACTGACTTATGCTGGGGCAGCAAGTAGGTCCTACTTTTACGCGCACATATATACATCAGACACATCACACATCTACTTTAATTACTAACATTACAGTATCTTACAGTTTCCTCAGTACAAAAATGCATGTGAAATATTTATCAATTTGCACCCTGTTTGAAATGGTTCATCATCAACATGTTGACTCATTTGACACATTAATCTATGCAACTGTACAAATTAATTTCAGACCTATTGATGTTTAAAGGCCCTGAAAACCTTTTTTATCATCATCCTATTATTCAGAGTGATGGAGTCGTACATGAACACAAAATGTATTTGTCAGAAATGCAACGATTTTGGTTAATTTACAAGACAGATATTTGTGTTCTTGTCTTCGCTCTTTTCACTGGAATGAAGTGGGCAGAGTTCGATTGGAAAACTTTGAGGTCATGTATTTCCATGCACCAATTAAGATTTACAACATTTGAATCCAAAAGTGATGGCAGTTGTGAGGTTGTTTGCTTTGTTTTGCCAGGCCACTGTCAGTCAAATGTGATCAAACCCTAACCCAGACAGTCCTGATGAATCAGATTAGCTGTGTTGTGTCTGCTGTGACTGATGAGAATGTTTATTTCTGAACTTTAATTGTCTTAAATATTGTATGTTGCAGAGTACTATTTCAGATTTGGAACCAGGTTTTCAGAGGCTCTAATAATACAGGAAAGAAAAAGTATACACTGTGTGCTGCCTCATGGAGATGTCAGGTGTGTTGGATATCTGTCTTGCTTTGTACTGAAACGCAATAAAGGAAGAACACACAATACACCTTGAAGATGGCCCTGAGAGAAATATTTTAAAATATCCCTGATTGAGTTAGAGGAGAAAATTTTCATGTAACACTTTTGTAATGATAATACCTAAAGCTTAAGTAATAAAGGAAGGAGTGAAATCTGCCTCTTGTCAGCGTTTACGATGAGAAGCACTTGCATGATTAGATGTCTTGCGATCGATGCAGCCTCTTCCCAATCATTAAGACTGCTCTTAACAGATTACAGACCCCTCCCAAACACGCACAGTCTTTTCTCCTCCTCTTCCTGCCCCTCCTTCTGTCTCACACACTCCCTCTATCAGCAGAAAGGACAGGAGATTTGCCTCTAAAGCACTTCTTTAGCTCTCTCTTTGAATTTCAACCTTGACAGAGCATTTTCTTCCACCTGACGCTTCAGCTCACCTCTTACGGTTCAAGTAGAGTTGATCTGGTTTCACCTTAGATCTACTGACGAGCAGACAGTAGAATGATAAAGACTAAACAAAAATATAAGAGGGGGTGGTGAACAGACTACAACCGACAAAGATGGACCTGCTAACAATCTTCTGTCACCTCCTGGTTTTATGTTTCGATCCGTCTGCAGCCACAAGCCTCATTACAGGTAAGCTGCACCCAAAAACACAACAAAGCACAAAGACATAAACTCATGATTCAGTTGTGGATCTGTCTTTGGTTTCCACATGGCCTGCCTTCCTGACACTATGCTGGATGTTTGGCTCTTGAAGCGGATATATTTGAAGCCAGAGGTAAGCAATCACGCTCCTTCTTTTTAAGGCTTCTACAGCTAACTCTGTTTCTGTATTTGTGGGTTGAGACTACTATGGGAGAGTATTTAGCCGATGCTTGTGATATGTCAGGGTTGTGATATCTGGCATGTGTAATTATGTATGTATGCATGGGTGCAGGTCAACGTGTGTGCAAGGCAGGGAAAGGGAAGCCGTGTTACAAGCTGGCCTATTTCTCCGAGCTCCGGCGGAGGCTGAACTTCGTAGAGGCAGAACTCGCCTGTAGACGGGACGGAGGGCAACTTCTGAGCGTGGAGTCGGCGTCCGAGCAGAAGGTCATAGAGCAGCTCATCACAGACCTCCGTCCAACTGATGGAGACTTCTGGATAGGTCTCCGCCGTAACCATGGCGACGAGAACAGCAGCTCAGACTGCTCCTCGCAGTACTACTGGCTGGACGGCAGCAAGTCTACATTTAGGTGGGTGGCTATCTAGAGGGTGAAAGGGTCAAAAGAGCAATGGAGGGCAATATCAAATGTTGGATGAGGCATGTGTGCTGAAGACAGATGTTTCCTCGTTTGTGCACCCCATCGAAAGCTGGATATTGTTTAAAATTCTTTGAGTTTCAGTGCCAAATATTTTTTTTTAATCTATAAAACCTTTTTGTCAAGAAAAAGTTTTCAAATTATAAATGTTGTCTTTGGCACTATCAATCCTGAACTTTTTAGGCATTTACTGATATTGATTTTGAAAATGTTTTTAAAATATTTTTCAAACTTAAGATATATTTTTAAAAGGATCCCTTAATTTTTTTGTCAAAAATAATAGTAATGGATACACTGTTTCTTAATGAACTCTCTGAACTGCAATTTCTCATTACTAATCGGCCAACAAATGCAGATGCAGAAACTGCTTTCGATACACAGTGCTAAAGACACTTTTCAGATGTACCAAAAAAAGTATTGTTTTTTGTTACTTTTTCATATAGGGATTTTAAGTTTTATAAAGATTTTTGTTAAAGCATGTATTTGATTTTGTACACATGCTTTGTGTGTGTTTGTTGTAGAAACTGGCACTGGGATGAGCCATCATGCGGCTACGAGGTGTGTGTGGTGATGTATCACCAACCGTCCGCTCCTCCTGGTCAGGGGGGGCTCTACATGTTCAAGTGGAATGACGATAATTGCGAAACCAAAAACAATTTCATCTGCAAATACACTGCAGGTCCAGCTGACACAGTATTTCAACATTCTTTAACTTTGAAAATACTTTTAACATTGTTGACCGTGATTATTTTTCTCCACAGAGGAGCCACTGGACCCTTCCCCTTCTCCACACCCCACTACAGCAACAAGTAAAATGTGCTCATAGATGACATCACAGCATATGATTTAGCAGACATTTTGACAGTCACTAAATCTGCCACTCTCTGTCTCTTTTAGCTCTGAATTTGGTTTACATCATCATTCCCACCATTCCCCTGATACTGCTGTTACTGACAGTGACCGGAGTTTGCTGCTTCAAACTGCTTACCAGACGGTGAGGGTCCAAAACTACGGACGCTGAGAACCGCTGTGCTTGCAATTATTTGTTGTTATCTCGAGATAACAAAGCTTGTTTTCTTGTGATGACGGGTTATCTCATTATGTCGAGAAAACAAAAGGCTGATTTCTCCAGATAACAGCATTATTACAGATCTCTAGTGCAATTAACAGTGTTGGGCAAGTTACTCAGAAATTGTAATAAGTTACTACTGAAAAAAGTAATAATATTACTTTTCTTATTACTAGGTGATAAAAGTAACTAGTTATGTACTCGTTACTTTACTATATTACTTTTACTACCACCCACCCCCTCCCCAAAACAAAGCAGTCTGTCCCGACTTTTTAACAAATATCTTATTCATAACAGCAGCAAGGAGTATGGTTTTTACAAAACAGATAACGTTTCTTAATGCCACCAGATGAAATAAAAAAAATAAAGCAAGTACATTTTAACTATTGTTTTTCTGCACATGAATTATAAGAGCAGTATTCAGTACTTTTACAGAAGTTATATTGCTTAACGCCATTCTCTCCAGTCCGAGCATCACTTGCAGTAGTGGCAGGAGATTCTTTCTGTAAGTTTCACGTTGCTGTGCTGCTTTAGCAGATGCTTCAACAAATTAAATGTAGAATTGTTTGCGGTTGAAAGCTTTTTGCTGGTCGCACAAAGTTTATAACAGACGACAATGTTCTTTGAATCTTAGACTTTGACACAATAGTGGCAGTAGCTACTTACAGCTGTGGAAAGAACGCCTCTCTCCCTCGTTCTCCATTCTTCCTTTAGCTTTTGACTAACAGCTGACTTAATCAACATAAGGTCCGGTGCCGCTGACCTGCAGCACGGTCACGCATTTACGTCAAAGATGGTGTGTTCAGTAACGCTGTAATACAGTAATGCAGCGTTACTTGGATTAGTAAGTAATAATATTACTGTTTCGGATAAAGTAATCTCTTACACTACTAGTTACTGGGAAAAGTAATATTACACTGGCTATTAAGTACTGGTGTGCGCCTATGATGTGCACAGTTAAATTGTGGCTTGTTTTGAAGGTTATGTAACCACGTTCTCATGTAGCAAGTTTACATATATTAGTCAACTATACCTGACCACAGAATCAAATGTTAAGACTAACTTTATGAATAGTTTCCTCCTGTTCAGTCAGTCAAACATCTAGCTAAGTAGTATTAGGGGACACCATGGAAGTAATTAGCGTGGCATTAAGCAACAAAGAGTTTTGAATGATTTAATTTACTCACTTGTGCTGAGCAAATGAAGCAGCACTTGAAACATCCATTCTGAAGCAAAGCTGCAGTGCATGCAGAGGTCAAGCTCATCTAATTGGCTAGGCTATGAACACATAGCTAAGCAAGCTTTCATTTCCTGTTGGCACTATGGATGCAGCACAAGCTGGGCAGGTTTAACAGGCTGGGTTTGTATGACTAAACGCAGCGGAGGAGATCAACAGACAGAACATGTCACTTAGGTCGGTTTGCTGTTTACTGTTTGCTTTTCGTGATGGTATATAGAACTTTCGGGCATGGAAACAACCTTTTGTTTTCTTGTGATGAGGGTTGATATAAAAACCCAGGACTATCTATTAGCTTTTTGGCATTATTTTCATTCCATACAAAACCATAATATAACACATAGTGTGTCTTTAATTGGTAAACTTAAAGGATCCATTTGTTTTTATTCTATATGCCAACAAATCCCATGACAGGAGGAAAAGTGCATTTGCTGGGGACTATTTTCAACTATGGATTAAAACATGATAGTCAGAAGGACAGTGTACCATAAAAGTTCAATTAAAAGCATGATCTCAATTAGATGCCTGGTGTGTTTTTTTACAGCAGATCTTTGGATATATAAAATCCCTTGTAGCCCACCAGGTCACCTGCTTAAGCTAGTTTTAAGCTGCTTAGATCGTGCATACAAATGCTTCAGCTTTTGTCAGTATTAACATGTTACACACTATTAGATTGGTTAGATTCTCCACAGTTCAATCATTTAGTTCATTTTATGGAAACAATGAGCACCAAAGTGTTAATCATTCAGATTTGCCGGCATGGTAAAGGAATAAAAGGCCTGTCCCATAAAGACGCCTGTCGTAAATATAGGTAGGGTGAGGTCAGTGATTTAAGCAAATAAAAGCCCAGGCTATTAACTTAAGTTTTACAGTTTGTGGATTTGTTTTACAATAAACTACAGCGCCCACGTTCATATTAATGAAGGAACATCTCACCCAGTGCAATGCTGTGGGTCCTCAATGTGTTTTTGGATAACAATAAAGGTCTATGGCTCAGAGGAATAAACCTTACTAGGGTTTCACTGCTTTGGCAATACTTGTTAGTAGGATCAGTTCACTAAGACACTGATATTTTTTAGTTCAAGTTCAAGTTCAATTAACACCTCTGTTTCATTAAAGAATTTTGGCATTCAGTCCAGGAAAACTGTTGTACAGTGAAGTCTGGTGCAGGTTTTGTTCTATGTTAATGTTTGAGGTGGTTGTTATTTATGCTTCTCTGTGTGCGAGACAGAAGGAGGAAACAGCAGAAATCAGAAGTATGCCAGACAGACCCGGGCGTCAGCTCCAGCACTCCAACTGATGTATACAACGTTATTCGCTCCCAGAAGGATGATGACCTGGTTTCAACTCGCCCGCACACCAAAATCACCTCCTTTTTATGCTCCTCTCCTGACACACCGACAGGGGACTATGACAACCTGGGGGGTCGGGACACCGAAAGCGGCTTTGTCACACTTGCCAGCACGGAGAGCGGCTTCCTCAACTTTGACCTCAATGACCTCAGCCTTGGGCGTCGTGGCACCCGAGACTTCTATGACACCAGCTTGGGCCGCTCAGGAAAGAGGGACTTGAACGACAGTAGTCTGGGTTGCACTGGGCATAGAGAGTTTAATGACAGGAGTCTAGGTCGTCGTACAACAAAGAGTGAGCATTACGGCAGCAGTTTGTACGGAGACCACGGATTGTATGATGGTAGTATCAGAGGAGGGAGTGACCTCTATGATCCCAAACTGAGGCCTGGAGGTCACACAGTAAAGGCTGACCTCTATCAGACATACATCACCAACGGCAAGGAGGACACTTACCAAACCAGCCTCGGAACCTATGGAAACCGGAAATCCTACCAAGCAAATCTGGATTGCTACCGAAATGGCCTGAATCTTGATGGCGGAAGGAGATACTTCAATGAACAAGAATGGATAAACAGAGAAAACTACTGATCCCCTAAACAGCTCGTTTATTGTGTGTACAGCAGTATACGTGCGATTGTGGACGAGAGAATGGCATGTTTGTACAGTATGTTTTTGAAGACTATTAGGGGACTAAAATCAGATGAGGACATGAGGACAAAGCCAAAATATATTTGGTCAATTACCCCACAATTCAAAAGAATTTGTTTAGGAATATGGATTTAGAATTAAAGAATCAGTTTACCCAAATTACAATTTAAAAAAAAAATCTCACTTTCTTGTGCTCACAGCATTGGAAACTTACATTTAAATAACACTGGCCACACTACTGTTTTTTTAAACATATTTATTCACCAAATCAAAGTCCATTCACCTTAATTATATTGGTATTATGGTAGAAATTTCTAAACTGGGACAAATAAAATCCAGTTTGCATAGACACTGCAGGCAAGTGAGGAAAAAATATTTTTATAATCTGGGTGAACGGACACTTTTAAGGAGTTTTGAGATTAAATATTAAAGGGGAACTCCACCCCTGTTTACAGGTCTTGGGAGTACACCTGCATTTGTGAATAATAGTTACATAAAGCCTTTTGTGGCTCCAGAGGGAGCTGTGTGAAATCTGATACATTGGCTCAAGTGATGTCACTTGAGTCAGCGTTGTTTTGGGTCAAAGACTACAAGTTTGAAAATGGAAAAAATAAACATGGATGTGGAGTTAGACAGAAGTGAGCTTACCAAACCTCTGTAACCCGCTCCTGGAGGCTACATTAGCGCTATTAGCATGACACACCCGAATCACAGACCAGTTTTTGACAAGAAAGAAGAACAAATGGAATAAAAAAAAGATATCTTCTTCTGATCCTTTTTTTTAAACTCCATCGAGAGTCTGACCATGTTAGTGTGCAAAGCTAAATCTGTGGAGTCTTCTTTTAACACAAGGCCACTCTACATTACCAGGCCCCAAGACTAGATCATTTCTCTGGACCTTTCTATTCCCCAGTCATTTCAGTTGATGCTTAATCTATTTTAACCATGTTTTCTTTTAGACAATTACCACAAACAAACACAGGAAACCTGGGGGCCTTCAGAGGCAGAGGATACTCCATCTTTGGGTAGAAGACGCCCAGTCAAAAAGCCAAGTTAAAGCTCAAACTGACATATAACAGGAACTCACCATGAGGTGGGCCAGATTGTTTTTGTCACGTCCACGTCCACTTTTCCTCCACACAGTGCGATATCATCAAAATTGACAGACTCCAAACAATAATAACCTCCCAGAAATGCATGAAGTGCCTCAGATGCGACTGAGTGACAGCGACTCACAGTAAAGGTCTGTGTGTAGCAGCCTGTTTGCATGTCCCTGTCATGCTGCCCTTGCTTGGTAGGATAACTAGTTAGGTCTTGGTGTGCCTGTAAATATTGTTTAATCACACCCAGGGCTACCTGATATAAACAGGCTACCTCAAACAGATTAAGACAATAAACTAATACTGCTTGAGGGAGCCAAGGCTGGATATTTTGTGTACTGCAAGTGTGTGTGACGTGGCCTTAAATTGTGAGATGTCCATAACTTGAATAGAATTTCATTGACACACTTTCCCCCTTATTTATTAATGGCTTTCCATCTCCTACTGAGTAAATCAAAGACAGCCAATGCTAGCGAGTGAAAAGGTAGCTCATATCTTGAATTCAGCTCGAGTGCCTGCAGCCTGACCACAGCAATGGCATGATATCGAAGAGAATGATAAAATATAGCATCATTATTATTTATTCAGAATGTATAATGCCTTGACTCCTGCTCTCCTGTAAGTGAGAACGGTTTGTATGTTTGTTACTTAAGGAAATCTTCAAATAAAATGAGATTAGAATTGAATCTGTCTGCTTGCGGTGCAGTGATTTTACTGTCCCAATAAAAAAACCCAGGAAGGTTGTATTCGCAGTAAATCATGTTTTTATTAACATTCAAAGTTAAATTAATAACGCACCATCGCTTTCATTCATCTCCACCACTCACACCCAACAGCGCACACAATAGGATACTGTTCCAAGAGCAGACAAGCAAACACTACAAGATTTATTACATTAATTATTCTGAAAATAATCTTCCCTACAGGCCACATGTTCACACATTTTCTGAATTTATGAAAAGAAACACATACATTTGTGTGTAATGGCCTGTTCTGGGCTAAATACATGTAAAATCTTGTAGTGTGCATCCATTGTAGGACATTCATTTACACACAAACACAAACTGGGATAAAATGTTTGATATACAGGTCCAGCTGATACCTGCCAAGCACGCCTGCAGACATAATGTCCTTAAAGGGTCTGATTTCTTCAAATGCTTCATGGCACAAATACTTCACGCATGCACACATGTCCAACAATCACGACCACACACACAAAGTCACAAATGCCAGTTGTTCTGAGGGGAAGTGACTGATTTCTGATGTTAGGATTTTGTGCTTGGGGTTAATGTTCAAGATCAACCATGGGTCCGCTTTCGAGGCTGCTTTTGCCGCCGTGGTTTCAAGATGACGTAGCGGCTGTAGATGGTGTGATGGTCTGATATAAACGGGATGTAGAACGCTCTGAAGAGAGGAGATGACCTGAAAGAGAAAGATGTTTAATTACAAATCTGCATCAGTCTATCAGTCTTTGTATGCAGGAAAAATTAATTAAGTATTTTTTAAGCTACAATACATTAGGTTTTTAAGATTTTTTTAAGATTTAAAATTTTATGATCATCAGAAGAGTTGGAAGCCATTTATTTATCTGTGTAAATTGCACTTGGGAAAACACCTTGATGCTTGAAGGAAAGGCTTATAGGCGATGACGTTCCACTCTTCTTTGCTGGCTGAATAACGTGGCTCAAGTGGCGTCTCTTCATCTGTGTCCAGGTCTACTACGTAGTGGCAGTACCGTAAATCCACCTGCCCAGAGAAGAAATTTTAAAATTAAAATGCCACTACTATAGCTACACGTGTCCATGTGCCAGCAAACATGCACCTGTGTCTGAGGCACTCACATATCTGGTTGGCTCCTCCAGGTTCTGGTCGTTCATGTTAGCAGGGATGATCTGTGTGGCCAGAGGATCAGAGGCGTATGGCTGAGGCAGCTGCCCTTTAAATTCAGACTGAATGAAGTGCAGTTGCCAGCTGGAGATTAGGAAGAGAAACTGAATCAGCACACAGTCACACCTGGAAAATGCACTTTCCAAACTAGACATTGAAGACCTGTGTTGGACTCCTGGATACTGACTTGTGCGGTAGAAGGAAGCTGCTTGGGAAGCGGTACCACTCTTTGCCCACACACACACTCACAAGTCTGCCTTCAGGGACTGAGTGGAGAGTTGGATCCTTGGCGATGCGATGGAACTCTGGGTACAGGTCCAGAGGGGCGTGGTAGCCTGTAGACAGAGAAATAAATCTCATTTCATCCATCTTGAACTGTTGTTTTTTGTTGTCTGGGGCTTAGGAGATCAGTGTTTCTGTGTACACACACCCCTGAAGAGGGCGACAGAGCGTGACAGTGACAGCACTGCGAAGACCACTACTCCGCTCAGAGCCAACCAGTTGGAGGAGATAGTGTAGTGCTCCAGTCTGTAGCGCTGGAACAGGAAGTGGTAGCATTTCTGCAAGAAATAAAATCAATCTGTAAAAACTAATTTCACATGCATATTTCGTGACTTAGGGTGCTTTCACACCTGTAGTTTGGTTCATTTGGTCCAGTCCAAGTGAAAAAAATGATAACATTGGTAGTTCACAGAGCTCACAAAGTAATAATTTATTATAAACATGATTAGTAATTTTAGACCGCATTGCCCATCTATGTGGTCGATCTGCGGTATGAATAATAACGTAAAAACAGGACATGTAATACAGTAATAATTTGGGGCTTATTAGCCAATAGTATACTGTGGTATCGCTGTCTCAAATGTTTTATGAACTAACAGGGTAAACAGAGTAGGCCTACTACTGGCCCTTCTTTTTTAACAGCTTTTACCCATCAATAAAGGAAAATACCTACCTGTGCTGACACGTATACGCTACCAAATGATTTTCATAAACATAGCCTACACATGGCTTATACAGATCAGTTATAAGATTGCTGAACACATGTCTTGGCCAGCAGATGGATTTATTAGTGGTTCAGCTTTGGAAATAATGCTCAGATCACATCTCTGCTGTGGTTGGCCCGTTTGCTTTCATACCACAAGCAAACCCCGCAGAGTTTGTTTGTTTGGTCCGCTTTTGGTGCACACAAGAGTGCGATTGCTGCATTCACACCTGCCCAAACAAACTACACCAAGGGGGAAAACAAACTCTAGTGCAATTCAACCAAACTAAATGAGGCAGGTGTGAAAGAACCCTTAAAAAGGGTAAAAAAACTAACACAGAGTACAGTTTTGCTAACAAAGCCAAAACTTGAAAATGGCAACACACACCTGTAGAGAAGAGAGGGCTACAGCTCCACTGAGGCAGATAAGAGGGTAGATGGGAAAGAGAAAACGCTCTTCTTTATGGGGTCTGGTGAAGAAAACCAACATCCACAGATACATGGGAGACAGAGTCAGCCAGTATGGACGGCCCAGGTTCTGCACTGCAGAAAACACGTGTGCACAAGCATATGAAACCACAAGAGTAGCTGCTTTAGAAGTTAACATCGCAGCAAAAATGATTTCATTACATACATTACATATCAGCATTCAGTCTGTCCTAAAAAACAGGAGAGCACGTCAATGAGGTGAAAGAGTGAGACATTACCGCCACTATACGACAAACACTCTTTCCTTCCCTCAAAAACTGCAAGCAATGACAACATTTAGTCATTTTGTAGAGATGCATCAACTGCAATTTTCTTGATTCTGACTTTTTTTAATGGCCTGACCCGTAAATTTTCTTTAATGGAAAATTCTCACTTTCTTGCTTTATTAGGATCCCCATTAACACCAACATAAGCACCGACTATTCTTCCTGGGGTCCATAATGACAATGTAACTGTAGTGGTGGGGGATATATTTATATTTTAATTTAAAAATATTTGAACTAATACATTGCCCACTTTCAGGTAGGTTATTTCTCATTTAAAAATTTTATTTCTACTTAATTTTCCACCTTATTTCAGTGTTTACCCACAAACTGCTTTAAACTGCTCACCTTGTTTTTCCCTTCATCTACACCTGTCTCTCTCTCTCTGTTTGCATCTGCTCTGTTGACTTTATTCGTCAGCAGAATGTTTTATAAAGTTGTGGAAGCGTTGTGGATTTTCACAGCAGCAGTTGAGCCGTGTGGGAGGCTGGTGTTAATGGTGTAGCCTATTTAAACAATTGAGACTGTGTGGTACCGAATGACCTTAGCACCAACAGGTATGTTCACGGTTGCTTTACCTGGTCCCTGCTTGCAAAATATCCACTGTGGCCGCGTCCTCTTACGTAATACCAGATAACGTCTCTCTCTCTCTCTCTCTGCCAAATATACTTTGGCGACCATCAATAAACCTGGGCGGTTCGTCCCAAGTAAAGTCTGTGTGGGAAACAAGGCTTATTTTGGCCTATTTTGACGAATGTTGTTTCTTCTTAACTCATGGTGAAGAACTTCTACCCTAACGACATGTTTTAGCACATGGTACTCTGCTTGTGTGGCTGTGATAATAGTTGTTTACCGACGTGAAATAGTGTGCAGCGCAGCACGGGTGTAAATGTGACTGGTACAGGATCATATATGTGACACCGATATGCCCCGGTCACAGATCACAGCTGATTAAGCCGAAACCGTCTGATTCCGGTCGCTAGCCAATCGATCGGAATCAGACGGAATCGGAAAAACATGGTCAGTCCTCACCATTGAACCTGTGTAACAGTGTCTCCATGAGAGTAGTCAATGGCAGAGAAAACAGTGCCAGAGCAAACACCAGGTTGAAGTTCAGGATTCCATTTACAAAGTAGAAATACCACGGCTCTGTACCTGAAAATCAAACAACACAAAACAGCTCATGTACAGACCATCACAATAAAAACATAACTCTAAAGGTTGAAAATCCACAGATGTCAAATAAATTGGAATACCAGATGATGGTGGATACTCAAGCCCAAAGGTCTTACATATATTGTTTTACTGTGGGTAAAGCCTATTTCTGCCAAAGTAATGGAGACAAATACAATCTATTGGCACCACTTTTAGAGGGTTTGATATGATGATGTTAATGATGGTGTGCCCTCTAGTGTCCAATAAAAATAGTGCAGCTTTATTAAAATGTTCATGTTTTCATTCAAGATCTATTTGCTCCATTCTGTCTTTAAAATAATAGACAATCAGTCTAACAATCACTATGATAAATTCCCCAAACATGTACGTATATTACCGTACAGATCGGGTCCATGTGGTGTGAAGACATTATACAGTAGAATATTGAGTGGAGCAATGACCAGTTTGCCATAAAAGAAAGAGTCCACTGCCACTAGGGGTACCTGAGAAAGACACACAGGATAAACAGAGCGGAGAGTGAATGGACCCATTGCTCGTAAACATTTACTATTACTGTCACCTAATTATTATTAATGATTAACTCTGTGTACACACTGCAGCTTTGAAACTGTAAAGAAACTCATCTACATGCACTGCTGTCCTGTAATATGTAAATTTAAAGCCTTGTTCATTTAAATGTATTTTTTTATATTCTCACCAGCAGCAGAAGCACAGCAACAGCTGACCAGGTGAGAAAACTTTTCCACTCCCTCTTTAACACCAGCAGGTCGAAGGCAATCGGAATCCTGCAGAGAAAATATACCAAACCTGCATTAAGAGTCATTGAATTTGACAGGTCGGTCTGGGAAAAGTATTGCCAATAAAAAGGCATTTCAGTTTATGACCTTACCCAATCAGAGCAGAGAATGGCCATCCAACAATGGCACCGGCAGCCACGCCCATAATGGCTAACGGTGTTGAGTCCTGAAACCATCCCGTCATGGCAACCATCGTCGTATACATACAGAAAGAGGAAGGTAAGAATGCTGAGGAGAAGAACAAAAGACGAGGATGAATTTTTATACAAAAGTCACAGTCACAATATGTTCCCTCTGCAAAGCCTTTTTCATTCAACCTTCGTATTAACACGGGAATAAAGTGAACAAGCAGATCACAAAAGGTATCATAAATATGAAATGTTCCAGCACAATGTCTAAATGGCAGATCTGCTCTATATTTTGGATCTGATCTGTAATACGTTCTAAAGGCTGGGTGGTAAACACTAAAGACAGTATTAGAAAGGTAGTATCTGAATCAAATACCAAACTGAATAGATGATAAAAATTGACAGAATGGGCGAAAATTAACTAAGTACAAAAATGGATTAACTCAGTAAATCTGACCAACCTGCAGACGAGCAGAACATTCCCGTGCTCAGGACGAGGAATGCTAACATCAGACGACCCACATGCAAACCAAACTTCTTACAAACTGCCCTGTGTCACACATAAACAAACCAAACAGTTAACTTTCATATCATACCATATATACACACACACTTTATATACAGATATCTATATAATCAGCACAAAATGTGCAAGCTAAAGCACTTAGGATGCCCACTTGCATTTAAGAGGAGTGTTAACTCACTTGTAGAAATAGAGCTCACAGGCACAGCAGGAGAACGCTAAGACACACCGTACAAAGTAGAACACCAACACCTGCAACACAATCATTCCTGAAACGTCTGCAAATATTCACAGTATAATGATATACACACGTACCTCAGTATGTGTGCATGTGTGAATTCATGTACGGTTTTGGGTGGCCCCATGTAGGAACATATAGCTACATCAGTTTTTACAGATTTTTACAGAAAAATACATATTGAAAAGGAGCGGATCTGTAACTTAATTCCCACATATTTTATGTTCCTACACAAAAATAATTGCTGTACTGCAGTTTAAAAGAAGAGAAAATGGGGAACACAAAAGAGCTGCTGCTTATCCTGTAGGTCAGTTAAACAATAAAAACAAATGTTAAAAATGACAGCAAGTCTGGAACAGTTACCTTATTTGTCTGGAGAACGTGGGCATGGACACAAGCAGGAAGAGCATGTAGCCATAAGTAAGCGTACGACCTAATGGCGTACAATGGAGAATATTCCCATGTTTGCATCCCCGTGCCGTATAGCAGGTAGTGCATCTGTCAAAACAGTCATCACAACAATTACGTACATGGCAGAATAGCAGTAACTTTCTGGTACAATAAAATAAAAAGGCATAAAAAATCCCTGTAGAGGGTCACAAATTACAGCATTTATGACAGCACTAATCAATCGACGAATTAATCAGGCCAATATAAGGCATTTGAAATAATCGGCACTGGCCAATACCTGCACTCACTTGTCAGTGTGGCTGCTGTGGAACGATATTAGTGCTCCCTCTTGTGAGTTTTAAGAAGGTGGTGAAAAGTTAGTTTCAAGCCCTAAATGGCCATCATCTTTTCTAAATGTTAACACGTTTCTCCCATCCTAAATGACAGCTAATCTAATCTAAAACCAACATTAAATGTATATTGTTACTGCAGAGAATAATACAGCTGAATGACGTCACTTCTGACAAACAGTCTCTCTCAAACACCAGTCACGTTGAGAAATCTACAGCATAACACAATGTATTTTTTCCTTTAATTCATTCATAAAAATTTTATCTAAAACAACACATTACTAGATAAGATAACCATGTATATGAGATTGTTCTTGGCATGGAATAATCAAGTTATACATGACTTTTCTTTGTTCTGACATCGGCCGTCCTGCTCTCTAAATCTCGGCACCAATTATTGAAAAACGCATATCAGTCGATCAATAGATAGCATATTGCACTTTAGCATTTCTGACAGTAGTGAGTTGCACTCACAGGCTCCCAGTAGTTGAAGGTCTCATCACAGTCTGAGATGTTGCTGAGCAAAGCTGCACAGAAACGTGCGGAGAGTAGGCATTTAAATGCAGTTGAAGCTTCTGGAGCCCATACCTGCCCTCCACGACTTACAGAACTATTAAAAAAAAATCACAGATGCACAATTGCTAAATACCCTACAGTAATATAATGCATTATCATTAAGATCCATTTCAGCAACAAAATGCTGGGTTTTTACATTGTACCTCATTGTAATTAAATAGTAACACATCATATCTGTTTGGGGATATTTAATAGGAAATTACCTACATTTTAATAAGTCTAATTAGCCATCTGAAGCACACAATCTAATGAACCTGTATTCTCGCCTTTAACTGATGCTGCCTATGTGTTTTAACATACAGGCTTAGCTGCTTTTAATAAAACACTGGCTAATTAATATGCCCTTTATTACAGAAGTGTTTGGTGGAACACAAGCTAAGTCAGCTTTCAACAGAGAAAAGTTAAGTATATAGTATATACAATATTACATAGAAAACACAGTTGAACTATGTCGGAGCACCATCACTTAGTGTATTAAAAAAAAGGTTAATTAAAACTGATTACACAGTTCTCCTCCACTAGTACTCTTCCGGTTCCAGTTTTCACAATTACCGGTCTGTTTGTTGTCCGTTTTCAGCTGGTGGATGAAACCTAAATATTTTATCTAAACGTTATTTCAATTTTATCTTTGTCCTACCAGCCTTGATTATAATTAACTGTGACTATCATTGTTACTATTATCATTAGTAGCATAATTTTATTGATCCAAGCTTTATTATTACTATTATATAATTTACATTTTACATAATTTGTTTTCTTTTCTTTTTAACTGTCATTCTGTTTATTTTACTACCTCTGCATCCTGCCTGAAAAGTGCTGTATTGGTAAATTATATTACCATCACATGTAGACAGTGCTCGCTTCAAGACACACAGCATGCTGTCTACAGATGACCTCAGAGTTACTGAGGTTTCTGATTACATCACACCATTATCTCCAGCGTGTACAAACATCGCATGGGTCGCCTTAAAATTGTGACGTGTGCATTTTACATACATTTATATATTTTGATCATGAATTTTAATCCATTACCTTTGGGGTTTTTTTCTCCTAATTGTTAGTTTTCACACTAGTCTTTTGGCACTATAAGAGCACACCATATTGTATCTCCTTACATATACTGTTTGTGTACTGTCTGTGACAAATAAACTTTCATATCCTTTAATCCTAAATCCATAGCTGTATCAGGTGTAGTTTCTAATATTGTGTTTACAATAAGCATGGCTGAAGATATTTATTATCTTTTATTATTATAATATTTACTTTTTACTCTTGTTCACACCCATCATCAGATTAGTCGGTTCAATTGCAGTTCAGCATAAATCCTCCCTACGTTTTTAACTTAATATGACACGTCATCTTAATACAACCTGTCAACAAAGTCTTTTAGAGGACTTCAGAAAACTATCAACAACTCCAGTCGCTCATTTAAAATGAACCTTCATGTCCGTGCTGAGCATGAGTTGACCCCCTCCTGACAGCTAAACTGGTCAGCTGTAGTAAATCTGGTGACAGTTGGGAAGAATGAATGAACTGCGTTACGTTTCTCTATTAAAACAGAAACGAGGCAACTAACTTGTTATTTGGACGGAAACTAAACAGTCATTATATTTCAAAGTACTGCAAACACATTTATTTAGGTTGTTATCAATCGTTGTTATCGTGTTGTAGTGATCAAAACTTGCTTAACGTATCAAAGTAGCTTGTTAGCTAGCTAGCTTCCACTGCTCAGGCTGTCAGCCACACCGGGGATGGAGCTTCCCGCACCGGTGGGTCTAACGTCCCTTCTCCCGGCTCATACTCACTCTTGCCGAGTCTCTGTGATACTGCTGTCATCGCTGCCTTTCTCCTCTTTCGGTTGCCGAGCTTCGGAGGGGATGTTCACGTTGTTTGCATCTTGTCTGCTGCCTCGCCTGTTTCGCTGCCGGAGCGCCTTGGCCGCCATGTTTTCCGATGCTGCTCCCGAGTGCGACTTCGTTCATTTCCGCCGCTGTCCGGTTATTGACAGCTCTCATCATAGAGATTATGGATGGCTCTGAGTCGCGAAAAACGGTATTGGGATTGATCCTCTCAGTCAACTACATCCAGCTTCCTTTTAACTTCGCTGTCTAACGTTATATATATATATATATATATATATATATATATATATATATATATATATATATATATATATATATATATATATATATATGTATTGTCCTTATTTTTTTACAATATGTAAAAAAAAAAAAAAGAAGAAGATGGGTTGTCTTTTTAAATAAAAAGAAATCACTCGTTGCACAGAAGGCCTACAATAAATTGAATAAATCAAAATTTTCTTTAGCTGAACAAGGAGCAATCAGTTGTTTGATTATAAGCATGCGGGCTTCTTAACAGTCACTACTGTGTCTTGGAAAGAACTAAATAATTCCTAAACGAAGTAATTATGGGTAAAATACAGTGAACTGTGTTCAAGTGGCACATTAACAATTCATAATTGTTTTTGACTTGATAACATAACCTAGAGTATTTCAGTGGAAAGAAGATCATCTGAACATGCTAAACATGTCTTTGTCTTCAGGCAAGCATACAATTCAACATATGAAGAGTAAATTCATAAATTAATAATTAATTCATATTTGGTTTTAAGTGGAGCAGTTTTTCCAAAAAATCTCTGGAAATCAACTACTGCTTACACAACTAACTCCCAGCTCAAAACTTTGTCTCTATTTTTCCTATGTCTCTATTGTTCCACAAATATTTCCTGCATTACCATCAGAGGAATAAACTGTCTTTGTTTATGAATACTATTCAGACAGAGATTATTGATCTGATGAATTGAGCTGTTTACAAAATACTTGCTTTATGCTTTATTGCAGCATGTATTAAATGTGACAAACTATTTTACAGTGACACTCTGAAATTTATGTTAAATGACAGCTTTATTGTATGATAATTAAAACACACATGATACACATAATTCCAGTCACTTTTCAAAGACTACAACAAGCAATACCTCAACTACTGTAAACACTGTTCAACTGTAGGTTTTCATAAAATACACATATAATTAGCAGTTACAAACAGACCTGTGACCTATGTAAGAGGTTATCCTTGTTTCTCCTTGACATTTAAATGTAGCTACCTGATGGTGACTTGCAACCGAGAGGTAAGAAAGGACTGTAGGTGTTGATGAAACTCGAGGGCTCGTGTGTGTGACAGAGCATGTGTGTGTGAGCGGTAGATGAGTCTGTAGCAGTAACTGGTCTGGCTTAGGTCAGGGTGTGAGAACGTGTCAATGAGTTTAACTTGCTCCACTGTCCCATGACTGGCCTCTCGGACCACAGCGTGGAACTTCCTCTCCTCCCACGTCGGCCCTGTCCAGAAGCTGATGTCGAAGCTGAACTGCTCGGGGAACAGGGAGAATGGGTGGAAAGGCGTCCCTGGCGATGGGCGGGATGCAAACTGTTGTAAAAAGCGTGGTTCGTGTGACCACAGCAGCCGCCAGTCGGGCAGTGAGAACAGGAGCACGGCGAGGAGGTCTAGATTTAGGGACACAGTCACACTCACATGGCGAATGCTGTCTCTTGCATTGCTTGCATACACTCTTCCAACCAAACCCATTGGCTGTGCCATCAGACGCAGACAACCCTGCTGTGTGATTAAGGAGACCCCGTAAGGAGCGAGCAGCTTTTCCAGCCTTTGTCCAAGCAATCTGATTGGCTTACATTCTAAAGGGAAAACACCTCTGAGGAGAAGCTCATGAAAGGAAGGCAGAGCCCAAAGGTTGATAGGCACATTCCTGAACACCAGGCCACTAATGCCAAATAACAAGCTGGTAACACCATTCGAGCCCCCGCAGGACTCCTCCTTCTTGTGTCCTTCAACTTCAACAAGCTTACTATTCCCCTCATTCTCCCCATTACTCTCTGCATCGTTAATCAACTCTTCTTTTTTAGTTAAAAGCTCTTCAATATGAGGGAGCAGTGATGGACGCAGCATATAAAGACCACTTTCCCCTTCAGGATCAACATCTAGAGAGCATGCCGACCTTAAGCTCTCAGCTCCTTTGCTCCTCGCCGTGTCCACTTTCTCTGAGGTGACACATCTGGCTGACAGAGAGTCTCGAGTGTCTGTACGCACCAACGGAGCTTTTGCTTTGTCCGTGGAGGTGTGAACATCACAGTTGAGGTCTTTCTGAAGCAGGTGGATCCAGTAGCAGCGTTTGCTGTCGACGTCACCACAGCACTTCTCCAGCTGTTTGGCCATAAGTAGGAAGGGAATGGTCTCTGTTGTCATGGAGACTGGACACTTCTCCGCCAGTCCTTGGAGAATAAAATCTTGCACCAATCTGACAGGGTGGACAGAGCCTGAGCAGAGAAATCCCCTGATGAAAGAGAAGAGACAGTAAGCACTCGGTTATGTAACTTTGTGTTTTTGCGTTGGTGGCCTATTACTCAAACAGCATGCGAGTCCCTGAGTTACTGCACCTGAATATGTAATCACTGAGCTCGGCTGGTACGTAGTACTGGACATTCTCCCCTTCAACAGCCTCCTCCACTTTTAGTATCTGAGCAGAGGTGTAGGGCAGGCTGCGAGTAAACACATGGAGCAAGGCTCTCTCCACATGAAAGCCCTTATCTTGGCTCCTGTACAATAGCAACACCATTGTTAGACAGTGTCAGTATGCACATGGACACGAAGGGCCGTTTCTATTCACTGTAACACTCACCTTTACCCCTTACCTGTATCCAGTGCACTTGTAGCCCTGGTATTTCTCACTTTCAAAAGGATGGACATCGGTAAGGATGAGGTTTGCCTCTGCTGCCATGGCGGCCACCTGCCAGCTGTTGTGCCACTCTCGCTTCGGGCGGTCCACTGGTGTTCCACCCTGTCCGTTGCACAAGGAAACGTGAACCTCCCCGTCTTCAGCCAACACCTGAACACAACTGGAAGCCCAGATAAAAGTATTCAGTATATTTTAAAGGAAAACGGAAGTTGGAAACCTTTTCAGTTCATAAAAAGGTATGTAGACAACAGAACTAATGATAATCAGAGTTTCGGTAATGATACCAAACTTTTTTCCCCTAATACTTGACTTTGAGAAACATAAACATACTTTTCTATAAAACATTTTTGTCTTCATTTAACACAAGAAGAAGCCAAAGCCCTCAAATGTTAAATGATATCTAAACACAAGCGGCCATACGAGAACTTTATTACATAAATCTTTGAAAAAACTGATAATTCTGATTTCAATTGGGAACTGTCTGATCAAAGAACAAGCATTCGACGCCAGCTTTTAGTCAATACTTACTACTACACACACATTTTGGTCAGTACAAGAAAGAAAACACAGGAATGATACCTTGTTCTATTCATCATTTGTTTTTTGGGCTATACATTGCAAAAACAGTGCTATTAAGTGTTATAAATCTGAGTGAAGAAAAGGAATAATGCCCACACCACTGTGATTTGTGTTAAAAGGAAAAATAATCTTCCTTACAAAACTGCATCCACTGCTTAAGAGAGTGAGATGCTGTTGAAAACTCAGAATAAAGTGATAGTGAGTCCAGCTGAGATTTGTTTCTTTGGTCAAACAATTTCAAAGTCCAAAATGAACTTTAATGAATAATGTTATAATTCAATTTACACCAGCTGACATAATATAAAAGGATTTACATGATGGACGCTAAAGAGAGATCTCTGACTACAGAACATGCTCTGAGTGGATCTAACTGTACTGCACGGTGCTGCTGTACCTGAGGAAGAAGTTTTTAAGAAGTTCTCTGTTCTTTTTAACCCCACTCTTTCTCCCGCAGTGAGGAAAGTTAAACACCACACGGTCAAACGCACGGCCCTGGAGAGAGGCACACTCCCCCAGCTTCCTGCAGTCCACCCCGAAAACCACCTCTCCACCTGATGAACGCATAAGAACAAAGAAAGTGTACAAAAAAGTGCACTCCCATAAAATACAAGTCAGCACCAATATAAAAAGCCCCCACAAAGTCGTACCTGAGTCCTTGATGATCTGAATGTTACTGGCTGCACCTTCATGCCGCAGTGCCTCCTCCTGACGCTGCAGGCAAGTGGCCGTTATGCTGGTCTCGGTTTCAGAGTGTAACTGGCTCACAGAGGCAGAAAATGAGAAGTTCCCTTCTCCCACCAGCAATATGGACCGTGAAGGAGACATGTCCACGCCAACTGGAAATGAAGGGGGGCACAGAGAAACTCAATCCCCTGAATGATTAACGTTACCCCAAAATCTGCTCCCTCATTTATTGCTCGAGTGGAAAAGGAAGAGACGCGTAGGAGCGACAATGATCGTCTTCTTCACGGGCTACTATGATCGCACATTTTAGTAGGAAACGTCAGTATCTTGTGTCAAAGAATGTCTCGGCAAAATAACAGAAAATATATTGACTTTAATGTTGAATAATGGCGTTGACCTTCTCTCGCTCCCCGGCGATGCGGCACATGAAAGTCGAATAATATTATCTCACCTGTAGCAGACTGCGTTCAGCGCTGTGTCGCAGATACAGTAGTCCGATAAGAAACATAATGAACAGTACGTTATTGCCCCGAGCTTTCGAAGCCGCGAAACAACAAAACTAATGTGTTTAAACTTAAGGAGGTGGAAATGTAAAGGTATAATTTTACTAATGTTACCATTGGGTGGTAAACATGCAAATGTAAAGTCGTATTTTTTTCAGACCACAGGGTTGTCGTCATGTTTTCAGAGGGACACATTTGCAGGGTGGCGCATCACATCTGGAGGAGGGAGCTAAATGCTGCATCAGTTCCCAGCATCGATTGCCTTCGCTTATCAGTAGTTTATCTCTAAAAAAAAAATAACCTGACAGGTTTTCTGATGTGCGATCCTCAGTTCCGCTCGGAATTTTAAGGTCTCTTATCAACAACGGAAGTAGGTAGTGAAACAACTAGCGCACATATATGTCTGTTTTTGCTGAAGCTAAGGTCATGCTAGCTAACGGAATTGCTGCACCTGCACTTGAAAATAAGGACAGCCTTGAACGATGCACATAGTCGTATAATCATTCGTGCAACTCAAGTTTTAAATACAATATAAGCCATTTTAAAGCACCAGCAAAATGAATGTTAAATATAAATTTGTATTCATTCATTCAGTTTTGTTCATACTTGATGTCATTACCTCTGAGTGAAGGTGTTGTTCGTTTATATTATTCATAGTCAAAGCATCTGTCTATGCTCTGTTTGGCTAAGGAAAATGTTTTTTTTTTCTTCTGTAAATTACATTTCAGGGTATTTTTTATGCTCTGCCTCTGTGAGTCTGGCTTTGCATGCTGCACCTGCACTATTTAAGTAAATGGGTCATAGCATCATGGTAAATCTTTCCTTTGTGTCTTGTAGGAAGTGTTGCGCCCACATGGGCAGCGTTCTGGCCTTGTCTTCCGGTCCGGGCCATCAGAACTGGCCTTTCTCCACGAACCCCGCTCCTTCTCGGTGGAACACACATCCTGCTCACTGGGACAGCCCGCCACGCTGGGAGAGGAGAGATGGCCGCCTACCCAACCCAGGCAGCTTTCACTCTCTCCACAGGAGCTGCAAAGGTATGTCTGGCTAAAAAAGCCAGACCAGTGGAGTATACACCACGGAGGACGGGGCAGACAATACATGGAGAAAAGTAGTCAGGCAATTGAATGCTTGACGCAAAAAGCATTTTGTATGTGGTGAAAAATCTCATTGTAAAACAATGCCAACATCGTACTCGTGGAACATTTTTTTCCAACCCCAAAGTTCAAATGTAGTTAGCTCTCCCAAAATAATGTGTAAAAGTCTATTTTTACTATTTTAGCTTTGAAAATAATGTTTTTTTTGTGACTCGATAATCATATCTCAAGAAAACATTAATTACACATAATCCCTTAATCTGAAAAAGGAAACTAATTGATCTGAAATCAATCTCACTATCAGAAATGGGGAATAATCAGATGATAACAGTGTATGTGAACGCACCAAATGTGATGATAATGTTACATGAGCTGTCTGTTTTTGTCTCTGTCTCCCCAGATGTTTTTCCTCAACAGATTGAGGGAGTCAAGATGATCCTCAATAAAACTCTGAGCAGCTTCTTCAAGGTGTCTCTTCCACCCACATTCATTTACATTCAGTCAATTTGTGGCATATAAATATAATTAGGGTGTAAATCTCTTACATCTGTAAATGTATTAATCTAATCTTTTACATGAGCCATGTGTTTCCTTCCAGGTCAGTCATGCTCTCCACCTTAGTGCTGTCAGTCCTTCGTACTATCGATTCCACGTTGAGCATCTGCAGTCTGATGATTACAGCAAGGACAAGGTAAAGCACGACTCATCACATAAGAAATATTTTACCATTACTTTATCGCTTATGTGTTCAGCTGTATAGCTGCTTAGCTCTAAGCTGCTTTTTTGAGTTGACAGGTTGCATCTTTATGCTTCTTCACATTTTAGGATGCCCCGGCATTGATCGGTGAGATGGACTCTTCGGGAAGTCTGAATGCTCACGCTCTGCTGCATCTCACTGAGCGCGTACGAGCCAGAACAGTGTTCCAGGTAAGATCCTAATGTCTGTCTCTTTCCTTAAACCCATCTATCCCATCCCATGTTCAGACATGGTCACAAGTCCCTAGCTTTGCACAAAATGAATGCTGTTTGCTGCAAACAACTTAACGGTTGAGTTGATTGTGTTTTAGACCCAGCAGTCCCAGTTTGTAACGTGGCAGTTTGAAACTGAGTACAGAGGGAGCGACTTCACTGCAGCCGTGACAGTAGCCAACCCAGACGTCCTTAGAGAGTCAGGTGAGACATGACAGGTGGAACAATAAAAGCCTTCCTTGAGCATCACTCAGTTTTATCATCTGTAGTTCGTGATGAAGATCAAAATATTGGCATGCTATCAGTTTCCACCAATATTAGAAAAAAGTACAAATGCAGTCAGCAAATCAGTGTATCTCTGTGTGTTTCTCTTGGACAGTTATCCTCGTAGCACACTTCCTGCAGAGTGTGTCTTCTGGGCTTGTGTTAGGAGGGGAGCTGGTCTACCATCGGGGCCGAGCTGAGGAAGGTGGAATTCTAACTTTGGCTGGACAGTACTCAAGTGAGATTTTGGGCTTAACTGTGAATCTGCTTCACACCTCTGACTGAATTGAGCTGGCATCTTTCTTGATCTGTTTGAACCTGATTTAGCAGCAGTGTTTTAACCTTTTTTCCATGTCTCCATGCAGGACCAAACTGGGTGGCGACGTTGAATGCTGGGAAAGGAGGTGCCCATGCTAGTTACTATCACAGAGCCAACAAACAGGTATAGCAAATACCACTGGGCTTTATAAACACATCAGTTACTCTTGGTGCATATTGAAAATGTGCTTTGGAAATGTGTTTGTGTTCACCAGATCCAAGTTGGAGTGGAGTTTGAAGCCAGCACCAGGACCCAGGAGACCACAACCTCATTTGGGTACCAGATGGAACTCCCAGAGGCCAACATGGTCTTTCGAGGTAAATTTCTTTCTGCAACTTTGAGTCAAATGTCATGCTTAATGAAAACTATCAAGAAAACATGCAAGATATGAGACTGAGATCTGGTCGAGGCAGATGGCCACCCACCCTGAGCCATGTTTCTGCTCAAGGTTTCTGCCTCTTAAAAGGAAGATTGCCTTGCCTCTGTCGCCTAGTGCTTGCTCTTGGTGGGAATTATTGGGTTTCTGTGAATAATATCACATAGTACGGTCTAGACCTGTTCTTTTATGAAAAGCGCAATGAGATAACTGTTGTTGTGATTTGGCGCTATTTAAATAAAATTGAATTGAATGAGACCTTTTTTTTGTGTGTATCCAGGTATGATTAACAGTCGGTGCATAATAGGAGGCGTGTTGGAGAAGCGTCTGACCCCGCTCCCTGCAACCCTGATCATGGGTGCCTTTGTAAATCACAGAGGTGACAAGCTGCAAGTGGGCCTAGGCGTCAACGTGGGATAATCCTCCACTAATCCCTGCTGGAATTACATCTCCCATCAGGACATCCTTCCAGAGAGCTGTTTCAGAGGCTTCATGATGACCTGATCTTCCAAGGTTTATCAGCCTCACTCAAACGCTTCCTACGAACCACCTGAGTATTGTGGATTGTTTCGGAGGTTGAATCCCAAAATGTTTCCTTAAACTGATTGCATCTCATCTTGAAACCTACCTCTCAAAACTGAGGTGATGTTTTCTGATTGGGACAATAGGATTGAACAGGAAAAATGGATGAGGGGCTCAACAACTGTGAGTGGAGAAATGTTACTGTCCCCCAGAAACCAGACTGCTCATCACCTGCTGGACAATGGAAACAGAATGGATAAGATGCAAACTGTACTGAAAATAAAAAAAGTTTTTACCATAAGGAAACTTAATGTATATTCAGTAGAGTATATGGAAAGATACTAATGTTTGTTATCTATAACTATAATTCTTGTTTACCTGACCGTTCTGCCGACCATTTTCTAAAGCACACCATTATTTGTAAAACTAATACATGATTTTTCCCATCTTCCAGGCAGCCATTTGTATGGAAGCTCTGAGCAAGTGAGTAAAACATTAATGGTGAGCCATTTTTTCTGATCTAAATTGTTTTCTCTTCTGTGTTTATGACTTAAGAGCAGGTATAAAAAAGGTTTTGTCCAGATAATCTTTCTAAGTTTGTTTAGTTGGTGAAAAATATTTGCTTTGACAGGTTCAAAATGCTGTAGTCCTATTTATTTCTGCAGTGGGTGATTAAAACTTCTCAGAAGATCATAGGCACTCATCTCCTGAGCATTAGTGATATTGGTGAGGTGAGGTGCCTACGCAGAGCCCAAAGGATACTTTCCCACCTTAATTTAAAAAGAAATTAGCAAACTTAGAAAGATTATCAGGGCTAACCCCCTTTTCGTCAGTTCTTAAGTCATAAACAAAGGAGAGAAACAAAAAAGTCTTACTTGCCTCTCAGGGCTTCTGTAAATTGTCATGCCAGTCAAATTCACGTTATTCTGTCCACATTGGCTCACTGTTATTCTTGTGGGTTTTATTTAGCATAGCTCACCAATGTATCTGTCTCCTAAATCTTGAATGTGGGGGCTCCTGATTGCTTGAATGCTCTAACATGGATGAGGTTTGAAAAGATTGCTGCCCTCTTGCATTACCTCATGATACCAGAAAAAACATAGGTTAAATTGTCACTTATCTCAGGCCAGTCTCTGTGAGCTGAACTTCATACAAATGCGAGAGAGGAGCAATCTAAAAAGTGGTCGGCAGAAATGTAAAATGGATGAAATCGAGCTAAAACACCAGTATGATTCTTAAAACTGTGTGTATGAGTAAGTGATTGAGTGTTTGATTCTGTGCACATATTTATTTTTTTGGCCAGCATGTAAAAGTGTGTGAGATTCCACACATGAACAGCCTGTTGACTCTAAGGGAAAAGATGCTGCTCCACATATACTAACCTCCAGCTGAGGGACATGAGAGCGGCTATGCACTGACACTACTGAGCCAGGCCTGTACTGTATGTATGTATGTATGTAGATGGAAACACTGACCTGTATGCAACCTGCACTAACCATGCTGCTTCTGGGCATTTCCAGTCCTGTTTAACGTAAGAAATGTTGCATAATTATGAATTTATTTATACATTAATGTAATATAAACATAGAGAGAAGTGGAAGGGAGTCACCGTCTTTTTGGACTTAATTTATTAAAAATGTTATTTCTATCATAGTTACTGTTTTATTTTTTCTTCCACATTAATATTCATCATACTACATAGCAGTTCTGTAGATATGACAGTGTTCATTGTGATTTAAAGCACCACTAATCACCTGTTGTGACAAACCAATAGAAAATTACCACCTAGCTAAGCTTACCCCCAGCACCAAGGTGTTTTTAGCCTCCTTTAGCTCATTGTTTTGGTTCTACATACATAGTTTAGCATCTAGCAAGCTAAACACATATTTTTCTCAGGGATTATAAGGGACCAAAACAAAGCTAAAGGGAGAGTGACTGTTGGACATTTATCAGGTGGCCAGATTCTAAATTAATGTCAGTGTTGCTCCATGGCTGCGGGATGTTTTAATAGTTGTTGATAACATAAACAGCTTTATAAGAATATAAGATGTCTGTTTCGTGTTCAATTCAGCTTGTCCTGCCTCAAGGTGTGTTCAGACAGAAGCCAAGTCAGCCTTTGGACTGTTGTGGGTTGTTTTTTTTGGCACAAACAACCAACAGATGTTAGCTGTAAGCTAGCTAGCAATGGACCATGTCAGACTGTGTCTGTGGGAGTGTGCCAGTGTGTTTCTGTCATTTTCCTGCAGTCTCTCTCCTTTTGTGACCAAAATAAATAAATGCAGCCTTAAGATACTGTGGTGAAACAAATGATGAACCAACAAATAGAGACTCATTTGTGGCGTTACATGTTTAATACAAAGTCCTAAAAACTGAATTTACAGATATACTGTACATACATAAATACAAATATATTCAAATATGAGGTCTGTAAACATTTTCCTTGTTGACGCTGATAACACATTATTTGGTAGCATAAGCTCACAGTGACGAAGACAAAGGCTGATACTCTGTCAGTGTAAACTGCTGCCACTTCTCTCTGTCATTTTTCTTTGAAAAAGGAAGAGAAGAATCCTTTCCCTCCTTCTCCCTTCACTCTCAAAGACTTGCTTCTTTGGAGTCCCACAGTGTTCTCTTTCTCTTTGTGCTTTTCTTTCTGTCTCTCCTCCCTTTGCTGCACTTGTTGATTTATCACCAACCGCATGTCCTCCTGCAAAAAGGTAAAAGGTTCATATGGAAAAAGTCAGCTTGTACACTGAACTACTTTAAATGTGTAGCCAAAAGTCAACATTTGGAATTTTACATCCCTGCACAGACTCACCTGCCAGGCATCTAGCTCTTGAGACAGCAACACCTTGTGTTTGATGGTGTTGAGAAGCTGCTGAGTTAGTGTATCTTTCTCCTGACGCACTGTGTCCAGTTCAACCTCTAAAGAACTGGACATTGATGTGAAGATTAGCAAAACATATATCGCTGTGGGCTCAAATTAAATGAGATTATTTCAAATCAAATCAACATATGTCTTGTGTAACTTTACCTGTAGCTTGGCATTCCAGGTCTGCTTCTAAATGGCTTGATTTCCTCCCTCAAAGACTCCAGCTCTTCTTGTTGAGACTTCAACTACAATTGAAAGGCATAATTGTAACTTTTATTTTAATTTAATTTAATTTAATTATATTTATAATTAACTATATTTTTTCCTAAAAATACTCAGATTCCATCATGTCTATACAATTTGAAGATCCCCTCCGGTGATGTTTTAAGGCCTACTTAATTATTTGTGTATGATAAGTTAAGTTCTTAAAATTACTTCTCCTACTTCACTGAAATGTCAGTGTATGCAATGTGGAGGCACATCACACTTGTGTAAGTTGGAAACTAGACCATGAATGGCTCTAGTTGTGATGTTCAAAAATAATCTCATATGTGCACTTATACTCAAATTTAAGGCGAGCATAGAGAAACCTCCTCTCTTCAACAGATGAAACAGTCTCCTATCAAACTCTGCCCACACATCATATTGCACAGTGAATAATTGTAGCAAGATGCAAGTGGTCTGATTTCATTGATTCAAATATTAACTTTCTGGTGTTAGGCTACACTCTTTCCTCTTAAAGCTCAGTATATCTTTGTTATTTATTTAAACAATTAGCCAGGCCTGTATATTCTAGAGACAAATCAGCAAATGCATATATTTCTCTAGCAGCAACAATTTTCACCCATTCTAAGTAACCTTAACCCACTGAAATGAAAACCAGCAACAAATCGCAGTATGTGCCCTACTCATGTAAATCAACAAGTTGAAGTGTGTGAAAAAGGTATGTGTGGTTGTATACAGTTCAACAGACCTTCTCTGTGAGCGTTTGTATCTCTTTGTCTCTTGCCTGCAGGACTGTGGAGTGAGCCAGAAGAGCCTCTTTAGCCTGGTTAGCAGGAGAGATATAAACAACAACACCGCAGATAGGAAGGTCAGTATCAACTGAAGTACTTTTTACTGGGTGTTTGTGCTTTCAATGCAAATTTGACTACAAAGAGGATGGTGATTTAGAAGACGGGTTCAGTCTCAAACTATCAAAAAATAAATAAAAGGATGTCAGTACAGGGTCAGAATTAGTACACACTAGCAAATGTTAAAGTTGTCAGTGCAGTTATTCATTGTGTGTGTGTGTGTACCTGTGATTGCTGAATTTCACTAAGCAGAGACAATGGTTGTGTGTGTGTACTGTCCAGAATGCCATCTTCTCCCAGGTTCAGAGCTTTCTGCTGTAGAGAGCGATTCACAGTTCTCAACTCAAACACCACTCCCTGCTCCTGCTCTATCTACATATGCACACACGCACACACACACACACACACACACACACACAGAGTGAGACACAGGCACACACCCTGATCAAGAGCTTCAAAGTAGTCATGTTAGTGATGAGTAATTTCTCCTGCAGCTAATGATTCTCCATCAGGCATTATCATTCAGCGCTACAGTTCATCTTAAATACCAGCTGGCCTCTGATCCTCACCTCTGCCTCTTTTTCTCTGAGGGTCGTTTGTAGTTCTGACAGTCTATCTCTCAGTTGCTCTCTCTCCACGCGAAGTCTGTCGCTCTGCTCCTGTGAAGCTTTTAGTTGTGCCTCCATGTGCGACAGCCGCTCCAGCAAAACTCTGTTCTGTATGGTAAAAAAGCAAAAGATGGATGACCATGAAATACTGAATAATGATATACAATGAAAGAGGACTAAACGAAATTACTGCCATGAGCACTTTGGCTGTTGGATTATGCTTTGCTGAGCATTTCTTTTAGATTGTGTCAAATACATTTATAACTGGATGTTGATGCTTTATACGGATGCTTATGTGCAGAAATCTGTTAAATCTTTATGGGTTTACTTAATATTCTGCCAGTATTTCCATAGACTCGAGACTTAGATTCAGACTCAAGCCACCAAAACGGGACTAGGATTTAGATTGAATTCAGACTTGACTTCCTAAAGACTTGACCTAAACTGAGACTTTGAAACAAAAAAGTTTAAGTCTCTAGTTTCAGCTTGGTAAAATCCCCAAATTAAAACATTTAAGACAGCCACAGGCTGGCCTTGGATAGCACGCCTTGAATATTTAACTTTGATGATCAGCATAGAATTACTTGAGACTTGACTTGAATTTGAAACCAGCTCTCCTTACTTTCACATTGTATTATCATTTCATACAATTTGGCCATGTTGGAAATGTAACGCCTTTTGTGTGTGACCTACTATCCTGCAGTATTCAAGACAGCACAATATGTTCAAGACTGTCACACTAAAACTTTGGCCTACTTGGACTACTTCTGCAGAACATTAAGAAGTGACTGGTAAGGATACCTCTGCTTGTACGTTCTCTAATTGTGTGAAGTTGATATTTCGGCTGAAAGATGATTCTTCCATCTCTTCTCTGAGGCAACGAAGCTCAGTCCTCAAGGTGTGTTCCAGTGTTACAGCCTAGATGGGTGATGAACAGTTGAGACATCTGTTCAATGAGTAACAAAGGTGAGACTACCAAAACCTGCTAGCCTGCATTTTTACTGTCTTTGTGACTGTGACACCACACACACACATTCACATTTCCACACAAAAACAAACACACACTCACCTAGATTCTGTTTATTTTAAAAGTATAATTGCAATGTTTTCTTTGGTGGGTTAGCAGCTCATTAAGGCAGGGTTCAAACTAACCTCTGCTAGCTGCTCCACCAAGCGCTGGTTATGATTGGCTAACTGAGTCAGCTGTTCACTCTCATCCCTTCGCCGGTCGCGCCCGTGGCTGTGATGTCGCTCCAGCTCAGCCCTCAAGGCAGCTAAATCTGCAGTTAGCTCTGCCTCTCTCTGCCCAGACGTCAGTTCATTCATCTCCAGCTTCCTCTGAAGAATATGCCTCTCCTGCTGTAAAGCCTGAGACATTAAACACGACATTAAGTGGCTTCAGGGCAACATTTAAAATGTCAGATACTGAAATACATAATTTTATGTCTGTATTCTTGTTACTTTGAATGTGAAGTGAAATGTGTCAGTTTCAAGGCCACAAAAGTCGATTTCACATCCGACATTTTATTATTTACACTTGTGCTTTTCCTACTGCAACATGTCAAAACTGAAAAATTAAAAAAAGGCCTTTCCTGTTCATTTTTACTCTCTATCAGGGACAGATACCTGCAGTGTAATAAATGCATGCAAGTAAATTACTTAGAAAGCAGTGTTCAAAACAACAATAACAATACTACCAATGCTGATACTTTTAACAATAAAAATAATATATAAATATGTGTAACTTCTTTCTGCACGATTCTCTTCTTTGTTCTTACCTCACTATATTGTTTAAGTTTGCATATTTACAAAAAACAGTGTCTACAGCAGCTTTATCCTTACCTCCAACTCCCTCTCCCTCTGCTCCAGAGAGGTTGCCAGCTCCTCATTCTTCTCTAGTAAAGCTTGTCCCAGCTCTGCAGCTAGTATCAGATCCGTCTCTATCCCTCCTCCGTTGTCACTGCTGCCAGGAGAGGATGTGGAGGAGGGGAGAGCAAAGGAGGATGAGGAGAGAGGGAAAAAGGAGTCCTCCAGGCTTGGGGAGGGAAGACTGCTTTTCCTAGGAGTGAACATTGTTGACAGTTGCCGGCTTGTAGGAGTCACTTAGAAAACATCATCCCAGGTCCTTGGACTTGTAATCCACACTCACACAGGTGGCAGGTGGACAGCCATGAACTTTTGTAAAATCAGGAATCCTTGTTTGTTGGCAGTCTGGTCTGGCGTGCTTTGATGTGATTACTTTTTCCAATGTTGTAATCCAGAGTATCTGCCAAACTTGTTCTTCACTGCGGTGCCAGTGATTCTGATGCTGGTATCATTCAAATCATCTCTTCTCCTTGTCACAGATAACTCTGTGGGTGAGAAAAGACTATGAGCAGATTTATTAACTGTAACTGAAATTCAGAACATATACTATGACGTCTTGTGTGTGTGTGTCACACTAGTTGTTTTCTAGCAATATAATCTCACATAGCCTTTAAGGAGGTCTTTTGTCTGACCGGTGCTTTTGTTACTCAAACCGAAATACCATCTCTTCTGTTCTGCTCCCCTCCCTAAATTCCAAAGGCATTGTGCTCTACGATTACCTACAAAAACAACAGTCTTGAATGTTCATAGAACAGTCTCTAAAGTAATAGATTTAGGCCAAATCATTAAGAAACAATCTCCCCTACGCTTGTCTTAAAAATGTTTTTTGCCTAAAATAAGGCTTAATAAGAAGTTTCTTCTGCACACTGTTATTTCCAGTCACGACAGGATCATGTCTAGATGAATTCTGTCTATATACACTAAAGTTTGATGACAATATAGTTGACCTCTTAAGTCTGAATCACCCCATTCTCCCGTGACATTTCTGTATTTGAATTTGACGTCACCATCTGCCATCTCACCTGTCTCACTTCCATGAAACCATGGAATCATGCTGTCATCCGATGTAGAATCATTTAAAAGCAATGTAATAAATGAATCCCTACTTCCTACAAGAACTGCTGGAACCTGTGCTAACCCATGTCTGCCCTGACTTCGAAGGAAACAAAAAATAAGTCTGTCTTACCTGACAGTTCCCAGCCAACTCACTCCAAACAGGTATAGTCTTCCTGTTTGGTGAGTGTGCAAGTGTATGTGTGTCAGTGTGTATGTGTGTATTTGGGAGTGTTTGCACAAGAGAGGCTCAGCTGGTTTCCTTGGCAGTGGAAACATACAGTATGTAAATATAGCCAGTGGCTCCACCTCCTGAATTAAAAAGGGAGGAATACACTGAGAGGTAGAACAGGAAAGATGGTAACTGTCAGTGGCGTGTTTGCGGAGATAGCAGCTGGACAAGGTAGGGGAAAACACTGATTAACTCTGAGGAATGCGTTGTCAAAAAGGTTTAACACTCGGCTGTTTGAGTGGGGGTTACACAGGGTGAGAAATGGAGAGAGGGGAAGGTCAGGACACAAGCAGGGGTCTGTCTAATCTGGCCCTCCTCCTCCTCGTCCCCCATCCTGTTTACCTGCTTGAAGGATTTGAATGGAGCCCTGTGTGTGCTCATGTATAAGGTAGGGGGTAGGGAGAGTGGAAAAAGGGACGGCCATCACTACACCTCCTTCTCAGAGACGGCAGAAGGGAACAAAAAACCTTCACCAAGAGAACAAAAACTGCCATTGGATCATTTAGTGCGTTCTCATACAGACATGTTTTGCAAACTCTGGCTTGCTGTTTCACTGTGGCTTTTGCTGCCAACTTCCAACGCCGGAAGGCAGATGCCTAAACTTGCTGACAAGAAACTCTGCGCTGACTCTGAATGCAGCTGTAAGTAGCACACCCAACAACTTCTTTTTGCTGCTAAACTATGTTGTGATCACATGTAGGTAGAATCGAAATGATCACAGAGCATGTGTGAAATTTGCATAAAACTATGACAAAGATTATAAACTGCAAAAATCCTATGATGCCCTTCTTCCCCAACTCACGTCACTCTCCTTATCTCGTGCACAGATCCTATCTTGATAGCTCGTGCACTGCAGGATTACTACCCTGGAGATTGCAGGTTCATCCCCATCAGACAGGGGCAACTCATCTATGTCTATGCAATGCTAAAGGACAGAGGGAACCTTTTCTGGGCTGGCAGTGTAAGTAAATAATAACTTTTACTTTGGCATAGCTTTTAGCCAAAGAGACCTGAAGAAGTGATGTTGTCAATAACATTTATCTACGCCACCTGTTTGCAGGTACAAGACTCTTATTATGGGCAGCAGGAGGCTCGCATTGGCCACTTCCCCAGCAGCATAGTGGAGGAGACACACCCTCTCATGCCAGCCAGCACCGAAGTCAAGACTACTGTAAGTGAACACACACACACACACACACACACACACACGTATGCATTATGATGCTTTCTCATAATTCTTTACCTTTCTTCTTATTTCCAGGAATGGGACTTCTACTGTTACTGATAAGGAGAACAACCTTCTTGTTGACAACTTCCCTTCCACTTTATTTGGTATCATATGATCTTACATAATATATGACAGTACGTAGGTATCCACAGCATTCATAATCTGCACTTTAGAAAATGAGGATAATAGCTCTATACAGAAACAGTTCAAAGCACTGAAGAAAGAACCATTGTTGCTTAACGCTCCAGATTTGACTTATTGTGTCTCTTTTCTTCTCCATCATACCAATTATATATATTTTGCAGGTATGACAAGTATTAAGTGTAAGTGTAAAAGTGAAATAATGTGTTTTAAAAAGGTTTCACAATTATAAATTATGCATATCTTTTATTTACACAATATGTTAAACAACTACTCTTTCTTCATGATTGTGTATCACAAAAGAATACACAAGAAATGTCTATGAGCAATGTCAGCTGCTCTTTTAATTTTGGGTGTAAAATATAACAATAATTTAACTAAAAGGTACAGCAATTAAGCAGAAAAATGTAATTATCATACAGGTTACTTATGCAATATACTACATATACTTTCTTTTTTTCCAATTTAATTTTTTCTGAACAAAGGTTTTTTCAGAAAAGGTTTTCTGGCCTACTATCATATTGAGTAATTAGAATAAAAGGAAGCTGATGTATGTCTAATGCACATGCAAGAGTGCAGAGTGGATTAAAGTAAATGGAAGCAGTAGTATTTGTGTTAAAACGTTGTTTGCATGTTTGATAATGGCAAAATAAAGAAATTAGTGTTGAAAATAACATATTTTTATCTGACATTCCTTTAAAAATCCACAAAACTTGTAATTGCTGCTTTTATGTTAATCCTTTGTATGACACTGAAATAAGACCTATTTTTGACAGAATGATTATCATGATTATCATATAAATCTACACCGACTTGACAAAAACAAATATGTGAGTTCTTGTTTTAAATCAGGTAAGAAAGTAATTTCTTCTCCCCATGTGTATGAAGTTATGTGAAGCTTCACACATAAAAACAACACACAGCTATGAGTTTGAGTTTCAACATTTATTCTCTTTGTTGTTTTCTGTGTTAATATGCCAGAGGGTTGTTGCCAGTATGAAGGAATGATAAAGCTGTAATTCTTGCATCTACAAGCACATTTGCTCTCTCACTCACACACACACACACACACACACACACACACACACACACACACACACACACACACACACACACACACACCACACACACACACACACACACGCACACACACGCACGCACACACACTTTACTTAGCAGCTCAGAGGCCATGCTCCCCAGCAGAAAAGGAGCCCCGTGATGAAAGCTGTCTCTCTCCAAACATCAGTTCCTCCCACGTCCACAACCTTCCCTCGTGCTCATTCACCCTCTTTCTTCCTCTCAACGAGTACACACCTGGTCCCAAGTCCAATGGTGGCTTCCTTTTTTAGTGAACAAACTAAAAATGACTGTACATGCCTCCAGAGAACTACCTCCTCCTCACACATACACAAACAAAGCAGAGCACTGTGTCCTGTAGATACATATACATTTAACAAGTTCAGTTTGGTATTATCTTCTGTGGGCAATTTTGAGAAGAATTATTTGCATTTCCACTCACTTAAATGTATATTTCCTGCAAAATGAATAGGCGCTGCAAGCTAGTTTGGGTTCAGTTAACAAACGCTTACAATTCTGCCACTAAACTGCAGGGCCAGTACAGACATGATATAACATTCAAATGCCTGATGCAGGAAAGGAAATGCCTTTCAAAATACGATTAGGTGTAATCGGTCATTTACATACACAGTAGTGTGAATATTTCTGGCAGAGAGGTATGGTTTTAAGAGTGATTCTTTAGGCTTGTGATAGGGAAAATAACTCTCAGGAGTTTTTTTATCCTCTACCTCACTCCAGTTCATGGGTTCAACATATTAGCCTTTGGTTTTAAAGCATCATTGTCTTGCAGAAACATCGGAATAACAGTGAGTTAGGAATGAGATACTGGTTTATTAGAAGGCACTTGCACTTAAAAATATCTAGACTTGTATGCCTTGCCTACTGTATACGTGTACTGAACTGCCATCAAAACTGTAAGAGGTTAAATATAAAAACAGGCAGCACTTTGGGTTAGTTGTGAAACAGTGTTAGAAGCGTCAGATCTACATTTTCTGTTTCTGTGTTCCATCTTCGCAGGAAATAGGAATACTGCGCTCGGGACCAGGAAATGACCGAGGCGCAGTGATTGTAAGCACCCCATCATATGACAGACAGGAGGTGATATCAGCACCTGTCACGCCAGCAGGAAGCCTGTACTTTCGCACAAACTCTCTTGACACAAAGCCATGGTCATCCTGGAAACAGAATTAGTGTGTCAGTAAAGTGTCACCAAAGTCAATCGTTGTTTGACTATTTATGTGCAGATCTCTATAGTCCCTCTAACCTGTCTGTCTTCATGCTTGCCGTGTATTGTGATGAACTCGTCACTGACACAGACAGACAGCTCCTCAGGTGAGAAATGCTTCACATCCAGATAAATGATGTAACGATCCTTCTCGATGCGCATCTACACAAACAATACAACTGTTAGGAACAGTACTCACAACTTTTTTTGCAAGCTTGTAGTCTGGAGTCCACTGGTCACAAAAACACACAATCGCTTGTTATTGTAATCTCAGTGCAAGACTCATACTTCTAAATTAAACAGGGAGTGGCATCAGTGGAAAAAGATATTCTTCAGTGGCATTTTTCACTCATTAATGTAAAATCTTACAAATACATCACATATTAAAAATGTCTATGCATCTAATGGCCTGTCACATGATTCTACACACTACAGTACATTAGTTATTAATACTGTTTTTATTATAAGTAGTATTAGAAGAGATACTGGTAATAGGTCAATAGTCAACTTGTAGGTATTTTAGACAATTTGATTATTTTAAAGATACAGTTGAATTTTACTTTACCTCACTGTGTCCATTGTCGGACCAATTGAACCAACGCATGAACGAAGGACGCAGCCAGGAGAAGGACCAGGGCAAGGGCCAGAGTAGTGGCCAATCAGTAAGAGGTTCTGTCAAGGCGAGGTCAGAGAGTCGACGTGGGAAAGCCCGACGGTACCAGGGATATTGGATGGGGATATCCATGATGTGATTCCAGAGGGGATGTAAAAACGATGGGTAAGCAGGAGGACCTGGACTGGGATGGGTGCTGCTGTGCTCTCCTGTGGCGCATTTATAGGCCTTTCCCTCCTATCCCACCCGGGCCCTGTCTCTGATCACGTCCTCTGCATCCCCTCCCCTCTGTAACCTCCCATGCACACTTGCATAGTGACTTTGCCAACAGGCTGATCTTTCTGGAACAATGATGTCAACTGTTTATCCCTCCATCACCCTCATTGTTTCATGTCTGACTGTGACTGGTTGTCTCTCTCTCTCGCTCTCTCTCTCTCTACGTCTCTGTAAAACTCTGTGTCTCTGTCGCTCCCTTCTCACAGTCATGAGGTGACATTGGCTCGGAGTACTGCTGATGCCCCCATACTCATTCCCCAGGAAATGCCCCCGTCTGGATCTGTGTGTGTGTCTGCGTGTGATTGTGTGTGTGTGTGTTTGAGGAACAGCTGCCAGAGCATTAGCTTGCTGTGCTCTGGGTGCCAGAAGCTTTAGGTTTGTGTGCAGAATGGATGTGAGCATGAATGGGAATTGATGAGTTTGTAGGGGGCAGCATTAGGTGACATTCTAAGCGTGTATCATTTTGCTATGAGCTCAGATGTAAAATATGAAGTCCTTTCCAACTGTGCAACAGTTGTGCCAACCAAATTTCTATCAGTCTGTGCTTCATCCTGCCAGTTGTGTTGTCTCCAATGTCGGAGTACTGTACATATTGCATGTGTGTTATCTGCAAGCACTGAGTTTCTAAAGAAACTTCATACAGCCACCATAAGTCTGCCTTCAACCCATCACCAAGCCCTGGCATTGTGCCAGACTTTACCATTTGCCATTTTTACTGAACCTGAGAATCACTGATGACAATTAGGCCTACTACCTTTTTTATCACCAAAAAATTATGTCCTGCATAGTTGTCCCAGATTAAATTAAAGATACTGGGCTATCATTTGGACAGGCCAAGATGAGTTTGGTGAATTTTTGGGGGCCTTTTCTTTGATAGGAACAGCTGGAGAGACAATGTGGGAGAGAGGATGAAATGCAGCAAATGGAATCCCAAGCCACTGTACATGTGGTGCTCTACCAGGTGAGCTAGCTAGCAGGATGAACAGATAACCCACAAAAGCTAGTTTAAAGCCAGACCTAGCAACTAGGTATCTGACAACTTACAGGATAATGGTAAATGCTAAAACATAGTGTAGCAGTAGCACAAGGAGAGAAGAGTCAGGCTGTAGCGGTAACAGTATGATAATATCTAACAATACTGAATTGAGCAACTGTGTGTTTTATTGATTATATATGCAGTGTTATTGTGTTATTTCTTCTTTCAAAACTTATATGGCTTATATTTATTTATTTGTTTTTGTCTGACCTGATTTTTGCATAACTGGCAATCCATGTGTAGTAAAACTTATGTTACAGTTTTTGTGGATGGTGGTGAGGTATCTAAATAATTTGGGTATCTATAACGTTATAATGTTGTGTAACTTTTGCTGGTTGTTTTTGCATGTGGTGGGTAACCTTATGGTCCTGTTGGATCATTTGCTTCCTGTCTGTTTACCTTCGTTACCACGGTGATGTGCCTTACCCAGACGCTTTGAGCAGTTTGTTGTTGGAGCTACTTAATGTTAGCTAACAGACCTTAGTTTATTAAAATTGCCGCTGTGGCCAGAGGAATGGACTTACCGGCTTCATATTACGGCAGACTTGATAAAAGAAACCCAGTTATTTCAGCCTTTGAACGGGACGTTAACTCGTTTATAACACTGATGAGACGATTCGCTTCTCAGTCGAGCCAAGACAACAACGTGTCTTATGCTAAAGGGTGAGATACTAACGTTAATTGAAGTTAACGTGAGGTGGTTAGCTTTAACTAAACTTTGCAGTCAGCTAAACAGTTACCTGGTAGCTGCCCCAATGACAGCTGTAACGTTATGTCAGAAGAAAAACGTTAACGTTAATATTTATCTAGCTAACTACTATAATCAATTTGTTTATGTTATGGCGTTTAACACTTATTAGTTGTAGCAAACAGGCAGGAAAGGTTTCTCTTTTGAAATTTGAAACTGGGGGCCCACATTATGTCAACCTCACCTTTCCTTTAGAAGCAATGACCAACTCACAAGTTTGTTAGTGGTTCTACACCAATAGGGGCGCTCATTTTTGGCTGAATGTGAAAGCAAAATGTTTAATTTTTGTTTTCTGAATTATTATCAGTATATTAGAGTATTTGTTTATGTAAATTAGATAAACAGTCAATGAAACAGGTGCTCCGATTTAGGATTATTAACATTGTGAGATAAATGTAAAATGTCCTTGTGTCAGTCTGGTTACATTGTAAATTTTAACATTAACATTTTTTGTTATTTTTTATTTTGAAGGATTAAAATCCTCGTGGAGATATGGAAGAAGTACAAACATCGACTGCCTTCGAAGTTGTACCAGGAGCGCATGCTGCAGATTGCAGATTTTCTATTTGGGATAAAGGTAATTCACTGTAGCCTAGATAATACCTACTAATAGTAATAGCTGTCCTCTGCTTTTTCCAACTGCATTTCATCCAAAACTAATTAAATCCATGATTCATAATTTTTTATCAGTATAATGAGGGTGGTGAGAGGAACCATAGTCAGTGTTTTGGGTGCTGTGCATAGTATGCTTACTAGGATATCAGCCATTCAAATAAATAACCTGATGCCAAATGCTTCAGGTTCATAATTCATAATCATAATAAGTTGAAATTTATTTAATATATTTATTTTAGTAATGTCTGTCATAATGCCATAAATATAAGCCATCTTTGAGATGAAAAAGAGAAATAGTTCTGTTACTTGTTGAGCCTATACAATTTGCATGGTTTATTCTACATTGACAACCTCTTGTCCTTTAATGTTGTATCACACTCCTTGCCTCTTTCCTGTCCTTATTATTCATCAGTTGGCCCTATAATTTGTCAGTTTAGTTGGCCAAGATGTCTTTTGCGCAAAACATATTGACAGCTGACATTCCATTTTTCGACCTTCTCCTCTTCATCTGTAGTTGTACCAACTGGCTCTTTGGCATGGCTACAGTCTCCACCTCCTGCAGTTCAATTCAGTGAAAATAACTGACATCACAGATGTGGACCACTTCATGGCTTGCTTCTTCCCTGAAGGTTTTGATACAGACCAAGATATCTTTACCATGAAGGTACACTGTACTATGTGAGCATGTGTGCAGTATGTCTCTGTTTGTGAAATGTTTAACTGTTCACAGACGTTTTTGTCATGTGGAGAAAGGTCATTGACATTTTGAGATATCTGTATCTGATATATCTCAGTATGTAAATTGTGTGTGTGTGTGTGTGTGTGTGTGTGTGTGTGTAGATCCGTGCAATGCAGGGCTGTGCCTTGTGTATATTTGAGCAGGTGAAAAGGCACAGTGTCCTCAGCCAGAAGGGACTCTCTAAACTGCTGCATGTTTTGAACTTCATCAGGATCATGATGCAGGCTTTTCAGCAACATGAGCACCTCTGCTGGCAGATATATAATGGTTAGCACAACTTATATAATTTTGTCCTGTATTTGCTTTTTGTCTGAAAAGAAAATTAAGGAAGAATGAGTTGAGTCATGATTTATCTGTTGCTTAAAGAGAAGTTATAAGATTGTACTGTATTTGATGTTAAATTGCAAAATCTAAACTCCTATTTTCCATATTACTTATCTTTTCCAGGTTCGTTACACATCTACACCATCTGCCGTTACCTGATGACCATGAATTGTAGTGCGCAGGTACTTAGAGATAGATGGTAGATGTTACTTAAGTGACACTACTGATATATCTAGATAGTTTTTGCCATGTCTGGTACACTCTAAATGGAAAGATAAAATTATAAGAATGATACGTGACAGAAGTTGTGAATCAATTGTGTTGTGTCAAGTGTTTAATGATGAGCCACTGGGAGATTTTTCTTACTGGTTGGTTTGGTTTGCGCTAATTTTGACTGAAAAGGTATTTGAGGTTTCAAAAGTGAGCTTTCAGTTATGCATTCTATTATGCACATTGGTTGGAGTCCTTATCCTCCTTCTGGTGTGTTGTGACTGAGAACGACAACATGCAACTCCTATAATTGAGTGGTACTTTTACCAATTGAATGATGTGATATAACCAGAAATTTGTGTGATTTATAATGTAGATAAAATTGTGTGTGTGTGTGTCATGATCCTTTCTTTATACCACCTTTATGATCCTGTCCAGGCTCTGGAGTACCTTCTATGGGCAAGCATTAGTTTAGAGATCTCCATCCCTCTGATGACTGTTAACTATCTGCCATGGATCGTCACACTCTACTGTGCCGTCTGCCACTGTTACTATGACAACCAGGCTGCGGTGCAGGCGGAGGTGAGAGTGGCACGTCATCTGAATCCAGACACCTACAAACACACACTCAACAGAATATTCACAGGCTGATAATAAGTTATACTGTTAATACCAACCGTCACCTGGTGTTGATCTGTCTGCAGATTCCGTTGAACCATATAATGCAATCTATCTGCTGTATGAAGATATTACTGTTCGAAACACATGCTAAATAATGTATTTCTTATGCTTAGCTTTCAAGGTTTCAATGTGTTAAAATAAAATACGGGTGACATGTTTATAATGTATGGACATAAATTGAAATGATATATTAAATATAATTCACATATTGAAGTCACATAGAAAAGGTTCTTAAACTGAATTCCTGATTTATTCTGAAAGTCCTATAACCCATTTGTGGTGCTGTTTGTGTGTCTTAAAACGTTTTCAGGAATTTGCCAGGAGAGCCCTTGGAAAAATCAATGAACTGGCAAAGATGGAGGAGCAGAATGAAGTTCCTACCACCAGAGAGACTCAGAGAGCTTTCAAAGAAGCCTCTATCAAGGCAGGAGACTCCTCTCATCAAAATATATGATGGTGGTATATAGTGGTGATCATTCCCACATTTCAAAAGCATGCAAGGAACATATCGTACATGCAAATGTAAAACTAGGCCAATCTAATCATATATCTAATCATACAGTATCTAATCAATTAAAGTGCCATTTGAAGTGAAGTCTACACAGACCAAGCATGAGATGCCACATTTCTTTTTTAATAACTTGTGCTAGAATAGAGCAAACAGTGGCTCTATTTGTTTTATCAAATTCATCCACTTTCTTTTCAGCTGGCTGCCATGATGTTCAAGCGTGTAGTGTTTGAGGCCAGAAGGAGGCCCAAAAACATGCTCAGAATCAAAAGCAGAAGCACCCTGAAGGACATACCCAATGTAATAAGATCCACCTTACTGCTGTGTCATCATATTCAGTGTTACCTGTCATCTTGAAGTACTCATTGTCACTTTAAAAACATTTGTCAGTGTTGTAGAACTGCTAAACACACGCTAACACCTGTTAAAGTGGTAAATAAAATGTATGTTTGTTAAGTTTGCTGTGAATAACTGCATACTCTCTATTACTGTCTACTTCTTTTGAAACCTTTTGAAAAAGTGATATTCTATTTTTATATATTCTTGTTGGATTTTGTATAATTAATTTAATTGTTACAACTTTTGTTTATTCTTGTGATTGCTATTTCCCACATGTGGCTTATCCCAACTAAAGAGGTATCTCCAAGAGAGCTCTATTTTAATTGTATATCAGTATTAATTGTGGCAGGCTGTTTGCTTGGGTGGTCAACTCATTTTGTGAGTTAATGTTTTTCTTACCTACCTAAATGGTATGCCTGTTTCTATCTACTGTAGGCACCATGGCCTCGTACTACAACAGAGCGCATGCTAATGGGCCTGTTTGACAGCAGCGCAGCACAATTCTTGGGAATCTTGGAAGCACTATGGGATAGCACCAGACGGCCACTGAAGACAAGGATGCCAGATGACCCAGAGCTGCAGGAGGTGATCCTTGAACTCCTGTCTGCTGGCGTCAGTATATTATCAGGTTAGTAAAGCTTGGACATAACAGAAAAACACTCTGCAGTGATTATAGTAAGTGCACAGTTAAGAAGAAACATGACACTGCTGCAAATGCTTTAGAATTTTTCAAATGTAATTGTTTAGTTAAGGTGAGTATTGAGTAATGTACTTGCATGTTCCTATGTGTGAAGGACTCGCAACTACTAGTGAGCCTCTGAGTGCACTGACACCAACATCCACTCTAATGGATGTAGCCATTACAGGTTAGTCACTGTTTTCAATCTCCTTTTTATCTCACATTATACTCAACATGTACAGCACTTTATCATGTGCTGCAAGGTGTTTGCTTTGTGCAATAGTTTGAAATCAGTCAAAAGTAATGTGATGTGTTGTGTTGCTAGGAGAAAACAAAGTACCCATCATGTCTGCGATGAGGTTCATTAAGCTGTTGTTTCAGTACAAGCAGCCAGATGCATTTACTGAACTTGCCAGAGAGATGCTGCGGGTTTTGTCTGTGAGTAGCACACAAGCATCTGCTGCATTTCTCATTTTTCATGTCAATGTGTGCTGTGTCTCTTAATGATCTTGAGCGTCTCTTTGTGTCTCCATGTCAGGGTGTGGAAGGTCAGTCATTCAGGAGGGCAGAGCTGGAGCTTGCTTTACTTGACAGTTTCAATAGTCTGCTGTCTTCCCAGAGGAGCCGTCCTAGAGAGAACATGATTGATGGTAGTAATAATGAAACTTTGGAAACACATATGGACCAATTTTAGATCTTCAAGCCTCTTAAACTTTATGTAGAGAAATGGATATTGATACTGTGATTTTTCTAAAAAGGAGTCTTGTAAACTACAGTATTTATTGCTAATCCTTGAACAGCCTCCTGGCTTCTTTTCCTTATTCCTTGAGGTTGCTTTAAAACAAAATACTTAAAATGAACAAAATTATCAGGACCACTGGTTATTATTTCACTTATTTGCCGTGCTGTTGTCAAATCTTTTGAGTATCATAAGCAAGTTACTTCATGTTAAATATTAGCTGATTAGTGTGTTTTTAAAAAAGGGTTATTATGTTCATAACCTAGAATTAGGCCTCCGTTATCCAAATATCTCAAAGTGATTTCAGGTATCTCTGAATTATATTCAGTCGTGTTGTTTGATATTTCCAACAGAAAGACACAAATCTTCATTCTCAATGAGTGATGAGTTCATCAACCTTGTGGACACCCTGCACAAGTCTGTTTGCAGCTCTACTCCTGTAAGTTTCCATGTTGTTTGAATGTTTATTTTGATCTGCCTAGTATTAGGGTCCAGATTAAAGTTTAGAGCTCAGAGGGGGACTGTATATTCTGTGTGTGTTTGTGTAGGAGTTGCAGCCAGATGTGGACCTGGTTTTGGATGTTTTGTTATTTCTGTGGTGTAAAGTGAAGGTGGTGATGCAGAGGGATCAGCTGCAAAACCTAGAGTTTACACAGTACCTCGAGAAGCTAGATAATTATGACATGGTATGTATTTAAAAAGGTAAGCATTACTGGAACTGTTCAACAGTTGTTGAAATAGGAGCACATTATTATCATATAAATATATATATATATACATATAAAACTGCTATCTTTATCCTCCACAGTGAGATTTGTGAAATGGACTGGAACATTCATTTGGACAGGATAAAACACATACTTCAACTTAGTATATGTACTTCACAGTGTGTTTAATGTACACATCCTACTTATTTCTGTTCATCTGTATGTGATATTATTTGTGGACATATTTGCAGTGGCTGTGGTGTCTGTCTATGCTGTGTGAAGTGGCCTTTGCCTGTGACCTGGCAGCTGTTGACTGCATACTGATGGCAGAGATGATCCACACAGTAGCCATACTGCTAGAGAGTGCAGCTGAACGCAGTAATCAAACACATTGTCCAGGTGAGAAATTAGGTTTCTTCTTCTGTACTCGATCTTGTGTTGTTTTATAGAATATCACTCGATATAGGATAAACTCCCACCGCAGTCACATACACACACATAGACATGTCATTTTTCACAACCCAAAGCTGTGACAATATTATTATTCTCATGTCTTGTATCTAGCTGCTGGTGAAGCAGGCAGTGATGGTGTGAAGCCAAGTGCTTTATTTCTTCTTGGGGTATGTGGATTGAATGTCTGTGTATAGCATCTAATGATAGTTCTGTATATTCGAGCGTATGGATATGATAAGAAGACAAATGTCACATATAATGCCAATGTGCAGTACTCAGTCAAAGTAAAATACAAAAAACATATTGCAAACAAAACTGTTGTCCAATCTGTATGTTTATGTGGCTTGTAGAGTTCAAGTACAGAGCTGCTTCAGAAGGTGTGTGAGGTGGTGGAGAGGGGTCTTGAAGCTCTGTCAAAGGGTGTAGCCCTGCTGCTGCCCAAAGATTGCTCAGCAATCACTGACTCTGCCTTCATGCAGGTAGGCAGTTATCCTGTCACACGTATGTAAAAGAGGTTGGTAAAAAGTCTGTCTATTCATTCTAGATAAATAGAATGGGACAGATGCAAAACGTGTGTAAAATCTACAGGAAATAAGTGTAGATTCAGAAAATACAGTAGGTCAGTGTTGTTCCAACTTGTTTTCTTCTTGTTCTGATAGAAATTTAGTCTCCTCCCTCCATCGACTCCCTCCCTATCTTCTCCGACATCATCAGAAGTGGGAAATGAAGAAGATGAAATAAGTATGACAGAAAAAGAAGAATTGGAATCTAAGACAGAATCAGATATTAAAGGTTCCACACGTGTGTACCTTCTTGCCACCGACCTTCATCTCGAGCTAGACATCATCCACCACAGGGCATCCCTCAAGTTACTGCAGTTAAATGCAGGTCAGACTCACTGCCGCACTGGCAAATTTACTTATGCGTGGTGTGAGAATGAAGTAACGTTTTGCCTACACTGAGTTTGTACTCAATTTTGCAATTTAAATTTTATGAGTGATCTTGCACTTTCTGATTTACGAAGTTGAAATCTCAAACAATAAATCATGGTTACTTGTAGACGCAAATAATGGGTCTAAATATGGTGGTTTATCGTTTATGTATAGTCACAGAGTCGAAACTGTTGGATCGGATCAAAAAGAACAAGGTGTCCAAGGCCCTTTTCCTGATCCAGAAAGCCTTGCTGGTGTACAACAGCATGGAGCCAAATAACAGCAACAAAATCAAGAGTCTGCTAGAGGTAAAACACAAACATGCGCACTTTCTTAGACACAGTCACAACTACGCACTTTCCACATGCACTACAGTAATATGCACCTTTGTTTGTAAATGTGTACATGTATATTTATGTGAAAAGAGATGCAAAATATGCTTGCTTAAAATATGATCTTTAAATTAAAAATACTATATAACCTACACAATACCCTGTTAATACGGCTTAACTGTAATAAACTCTTATTTCTCTAACTTAAGGCAGTGAAATCAACTAGTGTAGTCAATTGTTTGAATTTAAACCTTTTACTTAAGGCCTCAATGGCATAATTCATTTCTCTACATACTGTATAAATGAAAGACCTCAGATGTAGCCACTTTTACTGATGGCAGATGATTGAGGTGAGTCTATGAAATGTAATGAATGTTCAACTGGTTCGTCCGTGTGCTCTTGCCAGGAGGCCTCCACCCTGATAGAGAAAGCAGGCGTGGAAGAGAGAAAACTGTATATCTCCACTATCCCAAAGACTCTTGTCCAAAATCAAGAGAAAGGGATTAAGGAGGAAGAAGAAAACCCTCCACCTCCTCCAATTCTACTCTCACGCACTGACCACTCATTTACCTTTGCCCCGGCACCTTATACCTTGGAGGGACAAGTGAGATTTGCTTTTAATTATATGTCTGTTTACTAATCTAACAATCCAACACAATTTCTATACTTTTCATATCTTTGCATATCTTTCTCTTTGTGCTTTTGTTTCTTTGCAGGTGTGCTGGTACCAGCTCTGTGGCCGTGCAGCTGAGGGCATTAACCGAAAAGTCCGCCTTGGAGACTGCAGCCTGCCAGGAACTGGAAATATGGTACATTTTATCTCCTTCACAGAAGGGTCTAGTGGGACACATTTGTGTCATCTTGTATGGCCTTGTATGTGCCCCTAAAATTAGGTCTGACTTTGTATGTTTAAAGGTACCAGCACTCTCTGGTGAGTGCATGCTGAGGGTGGAGGGGCTGGTGCCCAACCAGAAATATGTGTTTGCTGTTGCAGCCTACAATAGCCAGGGCAAGCTACTGGGCAACACCACAGGGGTGACAACATTCCCACTGCTAGCATCAATGCCAGTACCACTGCTCTCGACGTGGGTTCACTTGGCTCAGGTACACTACACTCTAGTGAAAACTACAACCAAGTAAACACTAGTTTGTCGCCACACCACACTTGTCACTTGCTGGGTACACGTGCTAACACATATGGTCAGATCGCTTTATTTGGGTGTAGGGTAAGGTGTAATGACCATACGAGGAGAAACACTCACACATAGGGATTTTTGGCCCATGTCAAACTGATGGACACCTTCATACTGATGCCAACAGAGCAAGAGAAAAAGCAGGATGATGGTTGTATGGTTTTTGACTTCTCCTTCAGGTGGCATATCAAACAGAGCAGTATGCCATAGCAAAGAGAGCCTGCAGGGAACTGTGGAGCCACTATACGTATCCCGACACTGGGTCCCACATCACACAGGATAGACTCGCTACCACAGGGTGAGGAGGGAAACATATCCACACAGTCATGGTATTTGAATTACTTTGCGTATGCTAATCTCCTTTTACTCTATCCCTATTCACCAACCTGAAGGCTGCGTGTCCAGACCCTGCAACACTCATCTCCTCACCTCTGTCAGTTGTTCCTCACTTCTATATTTGTTGAGACAGAGATAAACATTCTTCAAGGATCGCTCTACTGTGGCTCTTTTAGTGACAGTGGACCTTTTATCTGGGAACAGGTAAACATTTTTAACTGGATAGAGCTGTGTGCATCTACAGCAAATCTGTATTTTCCAAAAGGAATGTAACATAAAAAATATGTTGTATAGTTATTGTTGTTCATCATAGTGTGAAATTGTATGCCCAGTTTTTGCTTGTATTGATGTAAACAAAATATATTTTGAATTAACATGAACATAAATAAATGAGATGTGCACCTGTGTGTATGTAGGAAGCCAGACTAGCGGAGTGTGAGCGAATGCTGGTGGCCATGGACCTGGCGCTGTGGTTGAATGATGATAGTGCTGCTGTGCAAGCTGTTGTAAGCTGTTATAGTCTCTTGGCCCCTGTAATCTTCCATCAGATCACTTGCACCCCTGTGGTACAGGTATGCAAAAACTTCTGTTCAACTTTAGTTTGTTAACAATGGAACATAATACAAGCTGAAAATAATTCACAACTATGTGTTGCTATACTTTTGTCTGTGTTCTGATTTTCAGGTGCTAAAGAAATGCTTGATAGTTCTGGAGGAGAATTCAGGTCTTCTCAAAAAAAAATGGACTGGAAACACTTCAGGGTCATTTATGCACATGATTGCCTGCATCACCTACTACCTGTCGAAGGTGTGTCTGCATGTGTATAAGGACAGTTTATGTGGTCTTAAAAAGGTGGTGTGTGAGTACTGCATGCTAGAAATTACCATTAGCTCTTAACTTGCCTTCATATTGACAAAAATATGCCTCCAAAGAATACTGTGACTTTATAGGTATAATTCCATCAAGGTGACACCCAGCCTGTATTAAAGAACTGTGTCACCAAGTGTAGAGGTACTTTGATTCGCCATTCATAGACATTCAGTATTTAGTAGATGCACTCATCCACAGTGACTTACACTTCTCAGATATCCCAAATGATAACCAACCAGAAAATAATTTCTCATCCTTCATCCTTCATGACCAGGCATTACGTGTGCTCAGGGAGCATCAGATGGCATCTGTGGTGATGGACTGTGGTCGCAGGCTGCTCCAAGAAGTCTATGATGCCCAGCTGCAGATCAGCAGACTTGCCAATGAAACTGTGGGTGAAATGAACAGTGGGAAAGTGTAGCTTTATTTCATGATTTATCCTCAAACTTAGAATGATTTTAGATAATGAAGTTTAATTAAAACTATTCCCAGTGTATTTCCAGATTTCTACAAATGACTCCTGTGTGTGTGTGTGTGTGTGTGTGTGTGTGTGTGTGTGTGCGTGTGCATGCATGGGTGTGTGTGCATAGTCTAAGACAGATCATGCTGCAATCAAGGGTGAAATGAAGGCAAGTTTTCAGTTGAAGGCACTGCACTGGAAGGACAAGAAAATTATCACACCTGAAGCAGCTCTCACAGCAGACAATGGTAACACACAGTGTTACACACACATACACCTGTCTAATTGATTTTATTTTGAAAGTACTGTACATAAGTTAAAAAAACAAGGTGGCATCTGCCTTGTTAATAGTACTTAAAGCCATGTTTGTTAAAATATGCCAGGATAGCTTTTATGTCAACATTTTGGCAACAAATAATACACACCAGATGAAAGTTGACAGTAAGAAAAGAAATACAGTAGTATTAACAAATATATATCTTTTATAATACACTTTTGAGTCTGCTGTTACTTTCTAACCTTATTCACCAAAACAATCACTACTTATGTAACATATCTCTTTAGTAAGACAGATTCAAGTTTTTCATTACATTTTCATTTACGTTTAAGGATCTTATTTGTTTTGTGAACAATTTTATACACTATGTCAAGCATAATAGATCATATCACAGTTACACATAGCTCCAAATAGTATTTTTTCCTAAGCTCCACATAGTATACAACTGTCTTTTTTTTAGTAGAGATTTCACGCCCGCTGACTGGCTGTGAAGATCCCACCATATTATATGAGCTGATCTCCAAAAGCACATTAAAGGATGCCTATCGTGATGGTAAGTAGCACACACATACTTTTGAATAAATGAATAAGTATTCTTGTTCATTCGCTCCTGTGTTTTTGTGTATGTGTTCTAGTGATGAAGCACAGACGCAAGGAATATTTTATTGAGTTTGCAGCACTACTTCTCCAGAGAACCATGGAAGAAGGCCACCCAGACCTTGTGTTAAAGTGGGGGCAATGCACATTTGAATTTCTTTCCAGGTGTGCCTTTAGGAATGTATACTGTTTTATTCAAAATGTCAAACAACAGATTACTGTCCACTTACTTATACAGCATACTGCAATGTATTATTGATGGTAGCGGTTTTGCCTACGCTGGTAAAGACTACAGCATGTGAGTGGTTCTCTCTTTGTCAGACGTGACGAGGTGATGGGACTGTCCACAAAATGTCTTGAGGGAAACAGTCAGAGTAAAAGAAGAAGTATTGGTCAGGCTCCAAAAGGAAATGAACCACTCCAGGTGAAAATACAAATTATGCGCAAAAATACACACACATACATGTATAGAAGGACATAAAATATCCTGATGTGTCTTTGTAATGTACTTTTTAATGATAAATGACTAGGATTTTGCTGAAATAATATTTTAAAATTTTGTCTTAAAATAAAATACAAATATAAATACCATTCTCTGCTTTTTGAATCAGAACAAGAATGCAGCTTCTCACGATGATACAAGAAAGAAACTAAAGCAGAAAAAGCCACACAGCATGCTTCAGAGAGTGAGAACTAACAGGTACATATCTCTGTGTGTGTTCATCTGTGTGTTGGTGATGTCTGTGTTTTTGTGTAATTATATGTGTGATTTCACAATAACTAAATGTGCGTTGGGACTTCTATTTACTTCTATATGTGTGTGTAGGGATATGCAGGCTGTGGAGAACCTGCTAACCTTAATGTCATCTATGGTGCAACGCCACAAGAAGCAGTCTCAGCTGAGGAAAATGTGCTGTGAGGAGAGGGTGTGGAAGTCTCACCTTAACTACAGCTTGGCTCAAGCCCATTTAGCACTCCTTTACCAGGACCTAGACCAGCTGCATGGAGGAACCCTGCAGCACAGGTTCACTAACAGAACACCAGCTACTTTACTTTTCTGTGTTTTTTGAGATATTTAATGTTGCTTTTGATATCTGAGGTCAGACATAGTAGTATGTGTAGTCATTATTGATTTGAATGACTGTATATTCATGAGTGTATTCCTATAATATTATGAACTGTATGTGCTGTGTTTCAGGTACAGCCAATTAGATCCCTTGTGTATCTCTCTGGCCTACTCTGGTGTCCTATTGCGGAGGAACTCACAGCAACAGCAGTCTTCTGAATATAAGATTGTCTCAAAGAGAGACTTCCCTCACTCCCGTCTTAGGGATTACGTGGCTGCACACAAAGACAGGAGCGAAAAGGAGGGTGAGAAAAATGCCACACTGAAGAATTAAAAGGAAAAAATATCACCTGGTCTATGTTTCCTCACTTGTTTCAACCTTTTCTTCCAGCAGTCAGAGTTGATGACTCTGTCACAGAGGAGAGTTGTGAGGAGGGAGAGGACTCCTCTCAAACTGTGGAACCAGAAATAAAGATGCATAGACGTACTGATGTCTTGCTGCTTGACTCACTTAATAAAGCTGCTTTACATCTCCAAAGGGCCATGGTATTGTATACACATACATGGGCTTACACTCCCACACAAGTATAGAACTGCTGACATTACATGTGACCATACAGTGTAAATCCAGGCATTGTTAACTTTTTTGTCATATACATTTTTACATTTTATCTGTATGTGCTATTGATATTACTAATAATTATAATAATAAAAAAGTATTTCATGTATCTGTTAAAATTAATATTTTCCAGGTGTTGGCCCATCGTGGAAGCCACTGGACCACTCTGCTCTGTGTGTGTCAGACTGTGTGGGAGCAAAGCTGCAGAATCTCTATCCTAGTACAGAGAGCTGCTCAGCTTGAACCTCCCTCTCCCATCACAGCAGACCAGCTGCACACCACCTTCACCCCGCTACTGGTGCTGGCTGCCGACCTAATCATGGACATGCTGAACAGACTAGGAGTAAGTGTTGCTTACAGCCATATACACACACTTAACTGCTTGTTTACAGTTTTTTCTGATTGCTTAAGCACATTTTTTGTAACTATTGGCTATTTTTTTTCACCCAATTATTAAAACATTGTAGTTCTCTTGCAAAAGCGAACACAGCTAGATTAACTCTTCACACCTTCGTAAAAATGGTGTTTTCGTATCAAACAGTAAACACAAGCCATCATCTACTAAGCACACAATGTGCCAACTACACACTGATGTATGAATACAAAACACATCTGGCTTTTGCTTTCTCTGTGTACAGATGTCAATTTGAGGTCATACTTTTGTCATAGTGTCATGTAAATATACAAGGATCCAAACTTCAAGTATTGGTGTTTATTCACACTCATCAAAACCAAGACAAAGTCAGAACACAAAATAGTAATTTCACAAAAAAACAAAAAAAAAACAATCAGCCTACATCATATCGTCTTTCTGGGTCTGGCCACAAAATTTCGTCCACATCGCATGCGATATCCTCCAGTCCAAGGCACCGGGGAAAATATCTCCTTGAATGCCGTATCCAGTCCTGACATGATGCCTGGTCAATATCTCCACATGCCTCCTCCATTGCCTGTAAAAGGGCTACCTGTTGATGAGGAGGACGGTCGTACACTTTCCAGCGCCAGGCAGAAAAGAACTCCTCGATGGGATTTAAGAATGGAGAGTATGGAGGGAGGTTGAGTGCCATGAAGAATGGGTGGTCTGTAAACCAGTTGCGGACCAAAGCAGCCCTATGGAAACTAACATTGTCCCATATGATGACATATCTGGTCTGCTCTGGTCTCTGAACAGTGAGCATGTCATGTAAGGTGTCCAGGAATGCAATAATGTGTGCAGTGTTGTATGGGCCTATGGTTGCATGATGGTGAACAACACCATTTTGGCTTATAGCTGCACACATGGTTATGTTACCACCACGTTGTCCTGGGACGTTGATGATAGCACGGTGTCCAATAATGTTCCTGCCACGTCTCCTGGTTTTACTGAGGTTAAAACCAGCCTCATCTACAAAAAGTAGCAAGTACACGACTTAGTGCAGAAATGCTTACACTGTGTATATTTTGAAAGATGGTATCATTATCAATTATGCGCTGCGGTATTTCACGCAGTCTTATTGCATTATTGGCAATCCCCATGTTCACTATATGGGTCTCTTGCTCTGGAGTGAACATTCTTCCTCTGCCCCCAACATGTGGACGTCTAGCAATTCTGTAAAGTAACAATTTCAGTATTTTTAGCATATATGGTACTGTTGTGTTTCTCATTAGAGTATGGCAGTGCTACAAAGTACTTACCGATTCTCATTTCGAAATGTCCTAATGATGCTTGCCACAGTGTAGCGGCTCAAATTAGGCTGAACCCGTTGGCCAGCTTCCCTCAGGGTCATCCCATGGTTGATGACATGGTCCACTATTGTAGCTCTGATGTCATCAGTTATTCTATTTCTTACTCTTCTTACCCTTCCTCTTTCCCCTCCTCGTCCTCTTCTTGCTCCTCCTTGTCCTCTTCCTCTAACTTCCTCTAACCCTCTCGCTTCTTCAACTCCACGTCCTCTCCCTCGGCCTCCTCGGCCTCCTCGGCCTCCTCGGCCTCCTCGGCCTCCTCTGATTCTCACTCTTCTCACTCTTACTGCTCGTTCCATTGTACTCCACACAGACAGCTTACCTGTGGCTTATTTATAGTGCTTAGGCTGATTGCAAAGTGAACTAATTATCTAACAGTTTTCACATGTGAAAGTGTGCCAGACAGTTGGCAAAATAGTGTTAATGATAGCCATACATGTGTATAATTTTGCTAGGAGTGTGTTGGAAATTTGGTAATTGAGTGTGAGTTGTGTTTAAAGTTCTGCAAAAAGAGTGTTGTGCAGTGAATTGTGCCTACAGTTTTGCTAAGTGTGTGTTACAAAATTGCAAACTGAGTGCAAAGCAGTGTTTGTGCTTTTAGTTTTGCAAACTCTGTGAGTGGTTTTGCTATACGTATTAATAGTTTTAGAAATTGTGCTACAAGAATCACGATTAGCGCTTAAGCATTCAGAAAAAACTGTAAGCATTCAGAAAAAACTGTAAACATCATACACATAATTATTCCTTCCTAATATATTATATATAAAAAAAAAAACTAGATTGCAAAGATTGTCCATAGGCTGCCAGTGATTGTTATGGTCACTACAGCACGGAGGTGCACACAGGTGCATCTTGTCATCTGAACAAAAACACATTTACAGCTACAAAGGGAGGATGGCACGGTCCTGTTTGTGACTTTCATCTTTATCTTTGTCCAAACTAGCTGTGGAGTTTGTATGACAGCGACTTGACTGAGGAGGAGCTTGAATCCAGTCTCCACTTCTCAGCCCCACTAGATGACAGCACTCAGGTGGACCTGCGTTTCGTCCGCACCTTGGTGTTGCACACTCTGGAGCGTCTCCATGACAGTGGCAAATGGGAAAGCCTAGCTCACTTTGCCTTAGTTTTCAACTCATACACACGGTGCATAAGATACATTTACACTAAGCACTGCTCTTTTTTAACATTGCCATATTTTTGTTCAGTAACAGGAATGTGTGTGTTTGTGTGTGTGTGTGTGTGTGTGTGTGTGTGTGTGTGTGTGTGTGTGTATGCATGCGCCTGCATCTATATGTCTATTGCAGGGAACGTTATGCCTTGATCGTAACTCCTCTACTAGTCCATGCTCAGAGGAGGCTGCTTGAAAGGGTTAGTTATTTTGGAGGACCTGCAGTTCCACAACCACACCATGTCAAGACACAGAAGGCCACTGGCAAGCAGGTAGCACATACCAACACACAGAAACATGTTCAAGCATTGTAATCAAAGTGTAACGAGGAAAACCAAGCCAAAAACCAGTTTTACAGAAACACTGTGGCGTATGTGTTTATTTTCAAGAAATATTGTTTTCAGGCTTTTCTTTGTTTTATTTTTCGGCTTTTGTTTATGATGCCATATAATAAATTAACGAAATGAAAAGTATGAAATCTGATGATAATGTCTTGAGAGGTTGTATGGTTATCATTCAGCATCACAGAATCATGTGTTTTCTGTCCTGTTGAATCTGTTTTGCGTACACTTATGCATTGTACAGTATATATTGTACTGAATGTGTATATATGTGGTGCTTCTCTTTTCTATATTTCAGGTAACTTACAGGAGCTATGCAGGCTCCCAGCTGCTCAGTGGGTGGACGCCTTACCCTGCACAGCAACCACACATTCGTAGAAAAACAGCACTCACAAACTCCACTCCTGGAGACGTAGTTGATCTTAAAGGTTTGCAGCCAGCCTCATGTCAAAATATTTCAATCTCACAACATGTTTTGACAGGTTGTGTTAACATATATAATGTTTCTTTCATGTATGTTCTGTGTCTAAGGTGCGGAAATACAGCAATCCATGTCCCTTGTGTGCGTTCCTCTGGATGTAGAAGACACACTGAGCTGTTACCGTCAAGCTCTTGAGAGAAGACCATATTCTCTTCAGGTCTTCCAGCATAGTCGCTCATTGCTGCAGCTGCTTCTGGCATACACACAGCCCTGTGAGTTGAGTGCCGATTGAGTGGACACACACACATACTCACTCAGAATACGACTGTTTGAAACTCTCACTGTTTGCACTGCTTGTGTCTCTCTCTCCAGGCTTTGCAGCACAGTTACAACCCTGTCAGAGCAGAAATCTCAGCCACTGCGCAAGCCGGGTTGATTTCAGTCCCATCGTTATGCCCAATCCAAACATCCAACCTTGCGACCTGACAGAGGAGGACTACAGTAATCCAAATGCTCTTTACAGCCTCCCTGTCAGTCCTGACCACATGCCAACTGTCACAGCTGCGTACTCCACCTCCATTAGTAAGAACACAATATACTTAAAATTCACAGAAATACTTCTATAGCACACTTTATATAAACGCGGTAAGTATTGTGAAGTGGTCAATAGGTGGGACACTGAGTGAAATGTGTTATAGAAAGACTAAATGACAAGATAATTGCACAGAATATCTGGATGAAGTATGTGTCAGCCTGTCATAAATGTCTTACTTCCCTTCCCATCTCCGCCCAACCTTTCTTCAGAGTATCTTCAGGCCAACGGTCATGACTCCCTCAGAGTTCTGGCACTGCATGAAATGGGAAACCTACAGTTCTACAATGAAAACACACGGTTAGGATCTATTGGCTAAGTGTGTATGTGTGTGCGTGTTAAAGCAAGCCTACAGACTTTTATTTATATCCATTTACCTGTAATTATACAGCAACCCTCTGTAAGTTGAGCTTTTAAGGATTTTCCTTACATTCTTTAATAATTTCATTCCTGCTTCTGTTTTATCTCTAGGGCAGCACACTCGTACTGGAGTACAGCTGTAGATTGTGCCTTACAGAGCTCAGGCACTTTAGACAAATGGGATGGCGTGTCCTTTGGGGGTGGCTCCCTGCAACAAACTCTGAAACAGGCTGGCATTTGGGGATGTCTACAGGCTGCAGAGCTCACTGCTAAGATTGCACAGTAGGTTTCTGTGAGGTTTGTCATTAATTTGATGTGCTTGTTCATGTGTTATGAGCATATGCATTTAAAACCTACCTGCTCCTGAGGGATGTGTTTTGATCTACAGATATATCTTAACTTCTGATATCACCCAGCGGACCAATTGCTGTCTCCTGTCTGCTCATCTCTTTAAGGTAATACTTCCAGGGGATGTTAATCTCTCTCATCATAAGCATGGTTTTTACTTGCTGCTGAAAGCACTATGGAGGAAATGATGACAGAAGAGTTTTTTGCTCTTATGACTGTACACTTGTTTTATTGTGGGTTTGTGTGCTTTCTTTCTGACATGCTTGTGTGTGACCCACTTCCGTAGTGTGTGCTGTGTTGCTCCCCTGGTCAGCCCCAGGCCGACCTCCAGTACGCCTTTCACAGCATCGGAGATGAACTGCTCCCTGGAGTCGACCTTTTCTCTGAACCCCACAGGGTTCACCTTGGCACCATTGTAACCTGCCTTAACTTTATCTGCCACTGGCTTTTCACCACAGGCTACCACATCACGGTACACACACAAACGCTGCTTGTCTATCCTCATTTTGAACTGCATTACTCAAGATAAATAATTAACTCAGTGTTAACTCACGTTTGTAATTTTAGCTACTGCCCATACTAGCCCTTTACCTACATATTGTGGGAACCAGGTGCAGAGATTTGCAACGCGCTGTTGAGGGCAAAATACTTAAGGTCAGCATTTGTGTTGTCTTGTTCTCTTCTATACATACATGTCAATGTTTTTCCTTTCATGGTTCTAGTGGAATTTTTCATCTGGGTGGGTGTTTTCTGCAGGTACGTGCCCTTACTGAACTGTGTCTGTTCACTGAAGCTGTAAAGGAATCTGTTCAGCTCACACAGGGAAAAGGGGTCCTTCTGCCTTATGGACACTTCATCGCCAAAGACAGTCTTCAAGTATGAACACACACATACGTTCTCTCTTTGCCTTTTTCTCGCTTACCTTGTTTAAACTGATAATGTTAAAAGGTCGCTATTGTTGACATATTCTATGTAGACTTCTACTTAGAATTTTAACCTTGTGTTTATTATACTGTAAATCTGAATTTTAATGGAATATGTGAACACATGGGCTGTTTGCCTACCACCCTCTTGGAGAGATCTATGGACTGGTTCCTTCTGATCTAATTTAAATATTAGTGGCAGACGGACTGTCTGCTCAGTATTGAAAGAATTGTTCATACATTTGAATAAATATCATAAAATGTGCTTATTGTGCAGCCTGTGAAGACATTCTACAGCAACAAGTCTCTCCTGGACAATGCAGAGGTACTTTCTATGTAGGATTTCTTCAACTTTCTTAACAATTTCTGGGGGCATTTCATCAGTGTAATTATATAAGAAATCATTAAAGGACTAACCATACTACCAGAGCTTGTATGGTGCTTGTGCAGTTTTCTTTGCTTTTACCTAATATCTTCAACCCATCAGCCTTTCTGAGACATTTAAAAACATCAGTTCAAATCAGCCAAACACTCATATGAATTCACTGACAAAAATATACACACACTTATACACACAAATACTTACCCTTCCAGCTGACCCGTCTATGTGCTGCTGTTTCAGCTACTATTCGACAAATTAACACATTTTCCAAAAAGCTTGTCACTAAACTTTCTTACTAAATGTAATATATGTATATTTTGTTTGTGGTTAGGCTTTGGAAGAACTTGTGAACTGTGACTTTGCTCCAGAGGTCTGCACGCTGTATGGATCAACATTGTGCCTCCGAATCAACCTTGCTCGTGTTCAACTAGTCCTTGCACTCAGTAACACTGTACATAGCCCTCCTGTGCCAGGTCTGTAAGCGACCTATGTTTATGACGGGTGTATTGTTTGGATCATGTGAAATGTGTTACTATTTAAATGACTTACATTTAATTTACATAGGACCATGCCCTTTTTGTGTTCACAATTATTCCAGATATCCACCTTAAAATAGGTCTGTGTGTCTATATGAGATAAACATGCCTTAGAACCAATTTATCTTCAGGATTTGTTATTTAGTGGGTCAAAGACCAAAAACAAAGTAGAATGTCATTTTACAAATTTTGGATATGAGTACCTTTAGTCGCATACGACTTTGTGAGATTTAATCTCACATAGCCGTGTGCGACTGATGCATCTGCACTTACACTGGCCTGTAATACTAATCCAATTCCATAATATTATATATTACATGTTCACATTCACTTTAAATACAACTCATTTGATTTCATTCTGAAAGAGTCACTGCGGATCAAACTGCTTTTTATGCACAAAGTGGGTATGTCTTTCAGATTTTGTTGAAGGAGAAGCTTGTGTCAGCATAACAAGTTGTTCAGTGAAATCAAAACACCATGAACAGGACGCACTAGGCACTGAGGGCTCCAATGTAAAGAAGGAAGAACCAAAAGTGCTGACTCTTAATACAGAGAATCTTACTCCAGAAAGAATTAAGGTGAGACTTCTTGGGGATTTTTCAATAGATCTTTACTTCAGGTAGTTGCCACTTAGTGTAATTTCTGCTTGAATTTCTTTTTTCCTAACTTACCCACATCTGACATCTCCTCTGCTGTAGTTCCTTTTGTTAGAAGTAGCCTCCTCCTTGTTGCACTTGCAGCGGCTCACGTCTCTGTCCTGTAGCGAAATGGAGAACCTGGAACTGGCAATTGAGATCAATCTTTTAAAGGCCAACCTATACCTGCAGCAAGGACATGCTGCACTTAGGTACGTCAGCCTTAAGCATGTATACTGTGTGTGAATTTACAAGCTTATGTTTTATTTCCTATCCTAATATGTTTCATCCTACTATCCTGATCATTTTGATATCTTCAGTTCTGAGATGGCAGTTTCATCTTTGATGCTGCTGCAGACGTCTCCTGTAATCATGAGAGGATCCATATATGACTCTCAGAAACTTGTGTCTGAGCCACATGCCAAGACTGGAAGTGAACAGGTATCATTTTTATATAAATTGGTTGTGGAATGAAATAAGTAGATTTTTGAACAAAACTCAAGCATATATCTGTGTACTGTGTTGTAAACATTACAGAAAATAACATCATTACAAACCAACAGAACCACCTGCAATGAAACTGCCGACAACAACAACAAAGAAGTTTTACCTCTGAGTGTGTTTGCAGCTAAAATGTTGTAATTGGTAACACACATTACTCTAAACTCAGATCACTTTTAAAATATTGTTCAGGCAATACTCTGTACTAACATGCAGCTCAGCACAACAGGTAACCTTATATCCAGAATGTAGTAATGGAAATAAAGCACTTCATACACATCTCAGGATCAACTCTTGTACCAAAACAGTAACACTTTGTTTCTCATTACACAGTGAGCTAAAAGCACTAACAACAGGTTGCATTCAATATGTATCACTATTGTCTTTGAAGTAACTTTCATTTATTTAACACACAGATTCCATTACAACACTTCTTTATTGCATGGATTGTGTTACCTTACAGTTTGTCACAGAAAGTAATTAGAATGCTTTAATATTTTGATATTTTTTCATTAGTTATTCCAAGTGTAGAAAATGAAATATAAAAAGAAATTCCAGTAATGCAATTCAAAACTATGCATATTCACTATACATACTAATAGGACAGCTACAGATTTACAAATACAACATTGCTGGTCACCAGTGCCTTCTGCATCATCCACATCACACCTTTTGCCCTCTATTGCAATACACCTCACATATAATGAAGGGGTGCACCCTTCGATACTACTAGTGTTGCGGAGCAGACATGTTACGGATACATGGTGTCATAAACCGGCACACAAATTTTTGCTGGTTTAGGCTCGTCACTGCTACATTTAGATATTGGGCAACAAGACCGTGGATAGGGCCCTAAGAATTCTGTTTTAATTCTAATTCTGTGTTTTTAATTGTAATTTTTCTGAATTACAATTTCAGCACATTTTTCCATCATAAAGAGTGTGTAATCATTAGGTGGATGAATAAAACTAGAGGTGGATATTTTAGAAGCACAGACCAGGTAAAGCGACAGTGAACACAATAGTGCAGATGCAATTTGTTAGCTACCACGTTGGTTTGGCTAACATGCGGCGCAGCTGCTGCTGTAAACAGAATGGCAGGAGGAAATGTCCAGAAGACAAGTTTTATTTCGTTGACTTCATACAACGTAGTCTACTACTGATGGAGAAAGTTACCTGGGAGAGACAGAGGTACGTTAGGTCTGTGAGTGTGAAGAGAACTGAAGGAGGCAGATTCAATAAGTGAGTGACATTTAAATAAGGTGGAGAATGATGTATAATTAAAACGGTGAAATAACAAACAAGCTAAGTTCCTACCAACAGTAAAAACATGCCCCTAAAACTGACCACCCCACACACACTCACACACACACACACCCACACACTCACACACTCACACACACACACACCCACACACTCACACACTCACACACACACACACCCACACACCCACACACTCACACACAGCCAAGCTAGCAGACAATACCGATATATATTTTATACAGGAGTTCTGCCTAACAGTACTGGGATATGACTTTTTGGTCCATATCACCCAGCCCTACTTATAATGCTAGGGAACATCCCTATTTTTATAAAATGCTTCAACATTTGACAGATTCCATGATATTCCATGTTGAAGCCTACATTTTGATTCCATTTTTATTGTCAAATTCTGCGATTCTGTCCGCAACTTCTGCACCTTTTGGGGAGTGGGGTGGTTTAGGGGGGCCGCCCACTAAAACAATGGTTGGGAAAACACTGCAAGCTGTGTGCAGTAAGGATTGGACACTGTTGACTTCACTGCGGAGATAACTAGGCGATGGAAGGAACACTTTGAGGAACTCCTAAATCAAACTAACATAACCTCTATGGTAGAGGCAAAGCTGGAGAATGAATGGGGATCATTGTCAATTTCCCTGGAGAAAGTCACTGAGGTTGTCAAACCAGTCCAGAGTGGCAAAGCCCTGGAGTTGATGAGATCTGTCCAGAAATGTTGAAAGCTTTGGATGTGGAGGGGATGTCTTGAATGACACACCTTTTCAACATTGCGTGGAAGTCTGGGACAGTGCCCATGGAGTGGCAAACCGGTGGTGGTTCCCCTGTTCGAAATTTGAATTAGTCCTTATCCCAAGTGAAGGAGTTCAAGTACCTCGGGGTCAATGAGTTTTAAACGATGTGATTCATCATGTTTCGGTGCGATTCAATCACACCAAAATGGAATTTCCAGAAAACAAAGAAGCCTAAGAAAACAAGACATTAGGGCTGTCCCCGACTAAGGATTTACATAGTCAAATAAGAATTGTCAAGTTTTACCTAAAGTTGACTGTTAGTCGAATCATATGTGTGTGTGTGTGTGTGTGTGTGGGGGGGGTTATCTTGCGAAGCTGCAGAGCTGCAATCTCACTTCTGTAACTAAACGCTGTACATTTACAGATAAACAGAGGCCTTTTCTCTCTGCTGGCCTGCCATTCATTGGTCTTGTGCGGAGTTTGCGTGTGCATGTCATGGTTCCTCGCGGGTCTATTTCAAGTAACAATTTAAAAACTATATAATATTCTTTGTGTGGTTCATCAAAGGTGATAAATGACAACAGCACAACACCAGCACAGCTGATGTCTTTCTGTCTGACCACACACACATTCACTACGCCTACACATGCGCACTGACCCCCCCTTCCTTAAGGGTAAGGGTTATTTATTCACGATGGCTTAGGATGACTTACGCTACTGTTTTTTGTGTGCTCGCAATCGAGAAAAACTGTAACAGTTTTTAAATTACTAATGTAAATGTGCAAACTGGAGTCTAAATACAAAGGGTTTTGGTGATGGAAGAGTTGCATTTTGTGTAAAGGCAATGAAAAGTGATCCACACTTAAGTCCACATTAACTTTTGTTGTGCTGAATGTGTGAAGAAAAGGTGGGCTCAGTATTGAGAAATGTGTGTTACTGATTGTAAAACAAATTATGCACATAACTACACTGGGGCAGTAGGATGCCGATTGACTGTATATGGTATGTGTATGCATGTCTTTATATGTGTTATATCCTGTCTATAGGGTACTAAAGGTTGCAGTGTGTCAAACCCCCTGCATGGAGACTGTCCCAGAGCAGTTGAGGCCAGTGAGAGAATTGAAGTTTCTCTGTGGCTACATTGCCGCCTGGCTCTGGTCCGCAGCCTGGCTGCACACGTCCCTGGCGCTGCTGCCCTTTTCCCAGGTCTGTTCATCTGTTGTGCTGGTGGCAAAAACATACTGTCTAATACTACAAGGACTGCAAAAACTGAGTAGATATTCCCACATAGAGGACTACCGTAAAACTTCAATTAATATCCCAAATAGCCGCCTACCCGTTTACTGGCCTGGTGTGGGAACACATTTTGACAAATAAACGCAGGTCTTCATTAAACACGTGGTCTGGTTTTTATGTAACTTCTTTGGTTGTGTTAAACCTCTTAAACCCTGCTGGGGTCGCCCGCTTTAGCTGCTTCTAAGCTGCTTAGATTGTTAATACAAATATTAATGTTTAAACATACGATCAATATGTCAGTATGGACATACTACACATCGTTAGATTCATTTAACAGAAACAATAAAGCCCAAAGTCTAATTGTTACACATTTACCGGCGTAACCGGCATGGTACAAGAGATTAAAAGAAAGAGAAAGGTGCCGAATTCTGTTACCTTTGAAGCGCTCGTTAAGTCCTGATGTGTCCGTTTCTTGATTATTTATCTTCCTTTTGTCTGTAAGGGTCCACCGATCAAAAGAATCAGAACAGCTTTTCATAAAAATGAATCCAAGTTATGAATCCTGTCATGTGAAGTCCATCGCTCTCTGCCACACTTCTCTCATCCTGCATCCTTCAAAATAAAAGCGCGTAAGCTGTCTGTCGGAGCTAGATCAAATGAATGACGTGTATTTCGTATTATTGGATAATTTTTATACAAATAATATTGTGTTTGAAATAAATACATTTTTTATAGTAGCCTATTTCAGTTTTGTGCAAGAGGACGCCTGTCCTAAATATAGGTAGGGTCAATTCCGATTTTAGCAAATAAAAGCCCAGGCTATTAATCAAGTTTTACGCTAATTTACCTTGCCCCTTTATATTGTTTCTCATAACAAGGCTTCGTATATTGTGCCCAGAAAAGGTAGAGTATTTTCAGCACCTTCAGTTTGTTTACCAATGAATAATAGATTTCTGATGATGAATATTAGATATTGAATCTGTGTGTGTGTGTGTGTGTGTACATATAAATATGTGTATGGGGGAATTTGTCTTTTTAAGGTAAGAACATTAATGAGGAGTTAGCTCGGATGTTACAGGAGGGTCTTGATGAATGTGCGCTATGGGGAGACGTCGATATTCAAGCCCTTTTAATGGTCGAATGTGCGAAATTGGAAGCACAACGAGGCAAGACTGATGACAGCATGGCAATGATTCAGGTACCAACACACACACAGACACCTTTGTTTAGTCAGTTTTTTTGTGTTTTTTTAAATGTAAATTTTACAAAATACAGAGGGAGAGATAGAGAAAGAGGGAAAAAACAAACCATAAAAACCAAGTCGGTAAAACCTTTCTTGGTCTACTGAACTTGTGTTCATGTTGTCATTGGACAGATATGACAGCATCCTTGCTGTTTGCATCAAAGGTTGCTATAGCTCAGGAGGTAGAGCGGATTGTCAGGATTGGTGGTTTGATCTTGTACTTGAACTGTAATGGTTGGTGTTTGGATTGCTGAATGAGTGGCAAATTATAAAGCTCTAAGAATAAAAGAGCTATATGAATGCTTAGATTTACCATTCAGACTTTTTTAACAAATGGAATATTTAAATTTCACTAGAAGCGAGTCAAATTGACCAGCAGTTATATGAGAAACCTCCTGATCTGTAATTGTGACAAATCTGGAGAACGTCGATCCAATGATCGAAAACCGTATTGTTGTTCTAACATATTTTGAGCTCTAACTGTCAAGCATACAACAAAAGACAGTCAAGCGTGACTACTAACCAGAGAAGAGTAAAAACCACTATACGATCACAGCCACTTGAAAGGCCGAGCGCCTTCTTGTTGTGAGAGGATAGTTTCACCTCTGAATAGCAAATATTCTACTATTTGTCTCCTGAATGATGTGTGACAACAGACACTGCTTTTTATGTCCTTATGGACAAATTTTGTCATTCAAAGAAATATGATAAGCAAGTAACACTAAATACAACATTAGGCTCTTTATTTCTGTGAGGGAGTGATGTGAAGGGCTCAGACATCTTTAACCACATGTTGATGGTCCAATTGTGTATAATTAGGCTCCATTCACATGTAAACATACTTTGATAGACCGTATATAGAGACAGAATATTGCAGTTGAAGCTTGAGTGATTTACAAGCTAAAGGTGAGAACAAGCTAGCCAGGAGTCGAACCTAGAATCTTCTGATCCGTAGTCAGACGCGTTATCCATTGCGCCACTAGCCCTGCCCTGTAGAGCCTGTGAGACCAGCTTGGTTCTCACTCACTTAATCAAACGGTAGTGGTCTTGTTCTGCATAGACATGTGTGGGGGACGCCGGTCAAATGATAGGTCAGTTGGAAAGGACGGTGCCTCACACACGAAATCTTACTTGAGCTATCCAGTTTAAAGCTATGTAAAATGAAATCGATTTTGGAGTACAGTAAAGCAACCGAATAAGCAAAAGCCAGCTTTCATCTGCTGCTGTGACCCGGATTTGAACCGGGGTTGCTGCGGCCACAACGCAGAGTACTAACCACTATACGATCACAGCCACTTGAAAGGCCGAGGCCCTTCTTGTTGTGAGAGGATAGTTTCACCTCTGAATAGCAAATATTCTACTATTTGTCTCCTGAATGATGTGTGACAACAGACAGTCAGTTTCCATGGATTGTTTACGTAACACTGCTTTTTATGTCCTTATGGACAAATTTTGTCATTCAAAGAAATATGATAAGCAAGTAACACTAAATACAACATTAGGCTCTTTATTTCTGTGAGGGAGTGATGTGAAGGGCTCAGACATCTTTAACCACATGTTGATGGTCCAATTGTGTATAATTAGGCTCCATTCACATGTAAATATACTTTGATAGACAGTATATAGAGTAGATCTGCACGATTTGGAGAAAAATTCATATTGCAATTATTGCGGACATTATTGCCATTTGCAATTGCGATTATAATGGAACAAATGGTACTATGAGTCTACTTGCTTAGTTATCAAAGTTTGCATGAAATATTTGACATATAGAAATGTGTATTTCTCAGCTTGGACAAAGTTAAACAACAAACAATATTTGTAACACTAACAAGTAAAACAGAACAAGGGGAGCATGTTGCTCTTCAGAGGAGGTGGCTAAAAGCAGCAAATATTGGCACACTGGCACAGGTTCAATGTACATCTCTCTAATATAGTATAATATAGTCCCTATCCACAACCTGGAAGCGGAACTGTACATGATCGTCTTAAATAAAGAGTATAATGTTTAGTTAATAGTTTACTGTTAGTATAACAGTAATATATTAAATACTACATTCATTATAATTTCATATATTAGTATACTTTTTTACCACTTGCTGAGTATTGAAGCCAGTTATAGCTCTTTCATTTTTGTGGGTTGTTTTTTAAAGTTGAAGATTGAGTGATTTACAAGCTAAAGGTCACAGTGAGCTAGCCAGGAGTTCAACCTAGAATCTTCTGATGTGAACACAGGATTTATTATATAACTCATGGTTTAGTTCTCAGAGGAGAATACCATTTAATCAGTCTCAGGGCCCACGTCCACCAAAGCGTTTTTACGCCTAGCTGGGATCGCTAGGGTGCGTTTTGAAGGTGCAGTGTTTCTGTGGTTGCTATGATACGCAATGTCCGTGTAGGTGATGGCTGCAAGTAGGCTAGGCTACTTAATTTTAGTGAATGTAATGTCACCACAAAGAATATAGGCCTACTTGCCCTGTCCTTTGCTCTGCATGAAGAGAAGGCTGAAACATGAGCACAGACGTGAATACGTGGATTCATGAGATTTTGCGGGCGAGGAAACACTTCGGCGAGCAGGCACATCGTTTCGTTCAAGATCGGATGTGCTCGGTGTGGCATTTGTCCCGCCCCTCCTGCACTATGATTGGACGGCTGGGTAAAAAGTGACATTGACGAGCGCAGGAGTTTTTTCCCAAAGTTGAACATTTTTCAACTCGCTCAGCGCTAAGCCCCCCAGCGCAGAAAATACGACCAGCGCCTCGTCACTCTGCTGGCGTTTTTGCAGCTGTACTTGCAGCAATCACCTCCACGGAAATTATCTATCATAGCAAAAAAGAAAACACTGCGCCTCCAAAACGCACCTTAGCGCTCCCAGCTAGGCGTTTTCAGAACAGCAGGTGGCGTTTTCAGCGGCAAAAATCGCTTTGGTGGACACAGGCCCTATAGGTGGTGGATATGGGTCTCTCACATCCATCCATCCTTCCATCCATCTTCAACTGCTTATCCTGCCTACAGGGTTACAGGGTCGAGGGGTGGGTCTCACACAATAAAGTTGTATTATGACCAATAACTTCACTAATATCATTTATCGGTTATAAGTTTACTGATGTTAAATAATCTCTGTGCTGATATTTGCTTTTTATGTATTCATGCTGCACAGGAAGCTGTGAGCCTGCTGTCACAGCGAACATGCATGCCTCCAAGGTCCAGTGTGACTCTGGCTCAGGCCACTTTGTTGCTCAGTGACCTGAGAGGAGTGCAGAGCACCACACTTTTGAAATTGACACAGAAATTACTGAAACAACAGGTACACAAACACAAACATATCCATACACACCTACATATACCTACTGGTACCAATCGGAATTCAAATTGAAGGCGAAATTTAAATCATTAACAATAGTGCTCTTTTCTCCCTCTCTGTCAGCTGTGTGTTTATGGTGAGAGTGTAGTGTTTGATGATGGAAAACTATGTTTCTCTCCTCCTGGACCCAGCAACATCTACCTCCCGTACCTCAGTGTACTGGATCAGATCACTTTGCGAATTGGTAAATAAAGAACATGAAACTTTTTTACACCAGCTAATCCTACTAATTTATTTCAATTAAGTGAATCATTGTTTGGCCTATAAAATGTCAGAAAATATTATCAAATGCTTTTTTTCTCATTGTTCAACATCAAATTGCTTATTTTGACTGACAGTCCAAAACCAAAACCAGGCATGGAAGATTACATAAACCAGCACATATTCACAATTGAGAAGATGAAACTAGTGACTTTTGGGGCATTTTGCTTTTAAAACTACTTAATATTATTAATCAATTATCTGAATAGTTGCAGATTAATTTCAATCAATTGTCTTTTCAATTTGTTGACTAATTGCTTCAGCTCTACTCTTTCGTCAGAAAAGCTTCTTCTCAGCTATAAATTATTTGCAGTGCATGCGTGCAAACTCAACACCCAGTTCCCCTTCGAGGGAACTCGAACTGCGTCGGGTTACGACACTATGGGAACGCCTCTAGGCATAGCAGGTCTGAATGTTAATGAAATCACTCCAATCCTATTGGTTTGTTGCTAGAACGGTAAGGTGACGGAATAACCGGAGGAGTATAAAGCACACCTGTACACACTCATCATTAGCTTTTTTCTTGCGAAGCCCTTTGCTCTCTTTTCCGAGGATGGCCGGAGGTGTTCTCCCTGTTGACGTGGGCCCTGCGGCCGCTGAGGCGGCCCGGCGGCTTCACTCATGGGGTTCACAGCATGATCTGTCGGAGGATTTCGGGACGGATTTCTAAACCGGTCTCTGAGGAGATTCAGGTTCAAGATGCTCACCATCCCCACCATCGTGACGCACATCCAATCCGAGGATTGGTTCGTCACGATAGATCTAAAGGACGCCTATTTCCACGTCTCCATCCGTCCTTCTCACAGGAAGTTCCTGAGGTTCGCATTCGGGGGTGTGGCTTACCAGTATCGGGTTCTTCCATTCGATCTGGCACTTTCCCCTCGCACATTCACCAAGTGTATGGATGCAGCACTGGCCCCGCTGAGGCTCCAGGGCATCCAGATTTTCAACTACATCAACATCTGGCTCATCCTAGCCCAGTCTCGAGAGTTGGCGGTTCGGCATCGAGATGTCGTTCTGGCTCATCTGCTGCGTTTAGGGCTGAGGCTCAACGCAAAGAAGAGCGTGCTGGCGCCCACCCAACGGACTACGTTCCTAGGGGTAGTATGGGATTCGACAACGATGCGGGCACAATTGTCTCCGGCATGTGTCGACACCATATTGGCTGCCGTGAAAGGGGTGAAGTTAGGCCCACCAGGGCGGTCTGCGCTCCCGCCCTCTGTACAGACTGGCGCGTCAGATCCTCCTGTGGTCCCAGCAGAGGTTACTATCGCTCAGGGCGATGTATCTCTCGGGGACACAGAATCAGGGAGCAGACCTGCTGTCGAGGCAGGGGCTGAGGCCCGGGGAATGGAGACTTCACCCTGAAGTGGTGGAGCTCTTGTGCGGAGAGTTCGGCCCCATAGACGGGGATCTGTTTGCGTCTCAAGAGACTACACACTGCCTGCTATGGTTTTCTCTCGTTCCTCCAGCCCCGTTGGGTCTGGACGCCATGGTACATTCGTGGCCGAGGCTACATCTGTACACTTTTCCCCCAGTCACTCTGCTCCCGGGGGTTCTGGAGCGGGTCCGGCAATGTCGGCCTACTGCTCGTAGCCCCGTTCTGGCCAACCCGGGTGTGGTTCTCGGACATCATGTCGCTCCTGGACGGCCCGCCATGGCAGGTCCCTCTGAGGAGAGACCTGCTGTCCCAGGCGCAGGGCTGGGTTCTTCACCCTTGCCCCGCCGTATGGCGACTGTGGGTCTGGCCCCTGAGGGGGCACAGTACCTAGAGGCGGGTCTAACAGCCGGAGCAGACCCTCCTCAGCTCCAGGGCCTGGTCCACACGGAGGATGTACGGCCTGAAGTGGAGTGTTTTCTCCACTTGGTGTAGGGAGCGGTCGGTGGACCCTGTTACCTGCCCAGTGGTTCAGGTACTTGAGTTCCTCCAGTTTCTCTGCTGGTCTTTCCCCTTCCACCCTCAAGGTGTTCGTGGCAGCTATTTCATCTTTCCATGCCCCTCTGAGGGAGGGGTCTTTGGGGAAACTTCCCTTAGTTGTACGTTTCCTCCGTGGTGCCCGGAGGATGAGACCTGCGACTCGGTCCAAGGTTCCCACTTGGGATCTGGCGGTGGTTCTTGGGGCGTTGGCTGAGGCCCCCTTCGAACACCTGGAGTCAGCTGAGGCTCAAGATGGCCTTTCTCCTTGCTATCACCTCTCTGAGGAGGGTGGGGGATCTCCAAGCGCTTTCGGTTTCCCCGCAAAGCCTGGAGTTTGCCCCGTGGAATATTAGGGCTATCCTGCACCCTCGTCCAGGATACATCCCTAAAGTGCCTTCTTGTGCAGCGGGGTCCACAGTGCTGCAGGCATTTAATCCTCCACCTCATGTGACGGCGGAGGACGGGAGACTTCATCTGCTCTGCCCTGTCAGATCACTGAGTATTTACACTCTGAAGTCCTGCCGTTGGAGGAAGGCTGACCAGCTGCTAGAGTGTTTTGGGTCCCCCAGGGCTGGGCTCCCTGCATCCAAACATACTATTAGCAACTGGATTGTTCAGACTATTTCCCTGGCCTATCAGGTGCGCGGTTTGCCTTCACCTGTGGCTGTGAGGGCTCATTCTACCAGAGGCATGGTGGCCTCTCGAGCCCTCCTTTCCGGGGCCTCTTTGCAGGATGTTTGTGTAGCGGCTGGCTGGGCCACTCCACACACATTCATTCGGTTTTACAGTCTTGACCTTCCTTCGGCACCTGGCACTCGTGCGCTCTCCTCTTAGTTGTGCCACTTTATTGCACACTGGGGCAGGCGGGGTTTTCGGCACGTTTTAGTGGGTATCTCGTTCCCATAGTGTCGTAACCGACGCAGTTCGAGTTCCCTCGAAGGGGAACGTCTCGGGTTACGTATGTAACCCTTGTTCCCCGAGAAGGGGAACGAGACACTGCGTCGGCCCGCCGCACCTTTCTCCCCGCCTGAAGCGCCTGCTTCATAGTTTAAGCTAATGATGAGTGTGTACAGGTGTGCTTTATACTCCTCCGTCACACCTTACCATTCTAGCAACAAACCAATAGGATTAGAGTGATTTCATTCACATTCAGACCTGCTACGCCTAGAGGCGTTCCCATAGTGTCGTAACCGACGCAGTTTCTCATTCCCCTTCTCGGGGAACCAGGGTTACATACATAACCCGAGACGTTCTTGTTACACTACTCTAACTTGAATCGTTTCAGCAGGTCACATCCTGGATCCCAGCACCATGGAAATGCCAGCCTCTGCCCAGCCATCACAATCTGCTTCCAGGCAGCATTCCAGCCAGAGTGAGAGAGACTCTCAAGCACCAGTTCCATCTCTGAGCAACCCAAGAACCTCCAGTCCTACAAGCACCCCCTTAGCCAGATAAAAAGCATTTAATGATACCCATTATGTGTACTCCTGGTCCTGCACCTGTTGAGAGACATAGGGTTCCTGGTGCTCTTTTTTTGTAAAAGAGAGCCATAGAATTTTGGTCAACCTGGTGTAATGACACATTATGTAATAAACTTAGTAATTAAGAACTGAAGTACTGTATTTGTTAATAAGCTAATGCAATTGCTGTTCATAATAAATGCAATTACATACAAACAATAACTGGACCTAGAAACTCTGGTTACAGTTTGATAAGCTGAACAATGTTAATTTAAAGAATGCATATCTTATGTTATGGATATTTTCAGTTACTGTATTATCTAGAATTGAAAATGATAATGTGAATATATGTATGCTGTTTTTCTCCTCTTAATATTCTGTATTCTCCAATTTCACGGTATATTTACCTGCAAGTTGGCTGTAAATGAAGACAAAGAAAGAAAACCGTGAGTTTGGAATTAACAGTTCTTTAGATACCTTTTGGACTGCAGGTCATACTGACCCATTAAACACTATCTGTCGTCTATAATATGTATGCTTTTGGGTCAAATTAAATCCAATCTGATCAGCAACATTAAATAATCTCAACTACATGACAAACTGAAAAAAACAAATGTCTGTTTACATCTTGAATAAAAGGGCAACAAGGAAAACACTTTATTGCGAGTGTTGCCTCAGGATGAGAGTCGTTAGATTCAATCTGCTTCACTGGAGTCAAACAACTCTGAAAAGACACAAAAATGTAAATGGGATGGTAATACTATTTTCATGGTACTCATAATACAGTGACTTCTAATGAAAGTATTGAGGTACCCAATGTAATCCTGTCGGACATGGAATCCTGCACAAATTAAAACAGATACTGTGGACACTGACATTTTACAGTAAATACCAGAAGTTTCAGGGATTGGGAAACATACAGTTATGCTACTGAAAATCATATTACCCCTTTTGTAATGCACTGTTTGTGGGTAGTTTTAAATGTCACATGATACACCTTCATATTATCTCAATGACACTATCCCACTCTTCTGTTGTGCATAATGATATACAATATAGCCCTTCTTTCACTAATGTGTACAGGCATCATTGATATCTTTGGCTAGTGTAACAATTTGCATTATATGGTATATATATATATATATATATATATTAATTTTGGTGTTGGGGCTAGATTTTTGTTAATAATACCAAATTGTAGCTGAAGCCTATATAATATCCATCCATCTATCCATCCATCCATCCATCCATCGTCAACTGCTTATCCTGCGTATATGGCTGCGGGGCCTATATAATATTTCCTTTTTAATTACAAAAATTTGATATGCTATGTTAGTTATAGAAAACAAATAAATTGTAAATGGTGGCTTTTGTATACCTTTATAAAATTAAAAGTCTAAATCCTGTTGTGTGACATAGGCTTGCTTATTGCTAACATAATGTTTTAGGCAAAGAGAAACTTATCTAAACTCTGACAAACTCTGTGAACTCCGGAAGTGTTTGTCAAATATTTTATTCTGAAACATGCAACCGGAAATAATATTTGTCCTTGTGTTTCTGTGACTTGACGCCGGTGTCCCAGCCAGAGTAACGGGCAGCCGTCTCCTCCGGTCCATCAATTGTCTCGGTTTGTTGACGTTTGCAGGAGTACAGCAGTAGCTAGTAACCAGAAACAGGGGTCTGTCTGTGGTTTCAGGCGAGTCGTGTGAAGCTAGCGAGCTAGCTAGCTTAAATGGGTTTTCGAGTTAAAAGATGATCGCCTCACTTTCTAGAGGAAGTTTGCTGGATGAGGTTCTTCATGGAGGCTTTAATGAGGTAACGTTGATTAAGCGTTACTATCGTTAATGTTTGTTAAGTTGGGTTAGCTATAATTTAGCGAACAGAAACCAGTTACATTTGCTAACGTTAAACACCTAACAGACTTGCAATGAATTAAGTGCCATAACTTTGGGTAACGTTAGAACTAACGAATTTCCGCAATTCGTCCAACTACGTTAATGCTGATGGTGATATATAATTAACTTACGAGCAGGAAAAACATGCATTCTGGCTATAAATTTAACGTTAGGTAACGTTAGTTGGCGTTAACGCTAGCCATAACGTTAAGTGTAATGCTTTGTCAGGAATAAGATAACCCGGTAACGGTAGCTTTAGTATGACTTTTAAAACGCTGTTAACAAACCAAACATCATTATCACGTAACTGAGCTTTAAGCGAAATGTTCTTTGGTGTGTTCTTTGTAACGTATCCCGGACTACGGGCTGTCACGTGACTGAACGGGATCGGTAAAGGTGGGGTGACCGTGTGAAACACAAGGGAAGAATGTTGAATACGACATTATATAATTGACCTTCATAACAAAAGTAAAATTTAAAAGGCAGTGGGACAACAGACTGCCCCTGCCCCCCTCGCTCCCTCTCCAACATAATCAACAAAGGATCTCATTTGTTATGCCATGGTCTCAGCCTTATTTGGCCCCCACTCTAAGCTGTGTGTTCTTCTGTGGTTTATTGGATTTGTGTGCATCTGATTGATGGATTGCAGCAGCAGCTGGCTGCATATGTTTCCTGGGTGAACTCTCAGCTGAAGAGGAAACCAGGCCTGAAGCCAATCACAGACCTCAGACATGATCTGCAGGATGGGGTGGTGCTCACACAACTAATAGAGATAGTTGGTAAGTACACATTTACCCACACAAATTTTTCACCAGTTTGCACTTACACAACTGGCTGACCAATAAGCCCTTATTTATATGCTTAATAATGTTTCTCCTTTCAGCGAGGGCTACCTTGGATGCTTTTCCTTCAAAGATACTTCTCTAATGAAAAAAGGAAAATTATCTTTTGGCTTCACAACGTTTTTTAAAGCTTTGGCAAAAAATGATCTCAGGTGTGTGAATGCATTGTAAGTCATTACGCGCAGTGCTGCAGTATTAGTTGTTAACTTTACAGGAAATTAAGTGGTTTGGGAGCAGATCATTATTGTTTCACCATTATTGGTGGAAAGTTAGGTTTATCAAAAGCAGCGGTACCAATGAAATGATGTCTATAACACGTTTCACACAGAGACTGACATTTGGGAAATGACACAGCACTGTTGCAAAAATGTTTAAATGTAAATTTATCTTTTTTTCTGTCTCAAATTTTGTTCACAGCCGGGGAAGTGTTAGAGGGAGTGTGTGGTGCGCCACAAAACAAAGAAGAAAGCCGGAGGAATGTGGAGCAAGTCTTACAGTTCATTTCCTCCAGACACATACGCATGACACACATATCTGCAAGAGGTAAATCACAGAAAATGCTGTGTTTTCTTGCTCTCTTTCTCCTCATTTTGAGAATTGGTTTTCCTAACCTTTTCTACCTGCTGACCCTATACTGTAGTCATTATTGTATTGCACTGCCCCAAAGCAATAAGCACATAAAAATGACAGGTAGCACTTTACACCACACAAAAGTGTGAGTTAAGGAACGAGTGAGGAACGAATCAGGAACAACATAATTGACATACTGACAACTTTCTTTATGAGTTGTTTCTTTTTGCTGGTGAATTTAACAACTCTGTAGATACCAAGAGTGATTACATAGTAACTACTTAGTATGATGTATCACTTCACTATAGGCGGGCACGAAAAAAGTAATCTTATCTATCTAATCTAATTATTAAGTAATTAGTTGTTAATAGTTTTATGCCACTCAGCAGCTGGTTCTTTGTTGTTTACCTGATGATTCATTAACATAGTATCTCCCAGTCAGTTCTCCTGTAAATCTTCATTATCTGCTACATAACCCTCCATTCAGAGTTATTGGCTAACTACTTATTAACAATTCATTAATTATCTGGGTGTTCCTGATTTGCTCCTCACTTGTTCCTTAGTGTACCATATTGTAAAGTGTTACTAAACACGTGTTAACATTATAAAAAATCCATATTTTTCCATGTGCACGAGCCATGTCTTATCAGGGAAACAGCAACATGTCCATGACAAGTTATTTTCATACCAAATTCTTTGCAATATAAAAAAATCCTCATGTCATGGTTTCTGTTATAAGGCTGATATCCCATGTCAATACCATATGTGTAAAATACTGTTTGGTGTCATATTGAGGGACATATGTTCCTTTTCTGTCTGCAGACATTGTCGATGGTAATCTGAAGGCTGTAATGAGGATAATTCTGGCACTGGCTGCCCACTTCAAACCCTCAGCCAGTAACAGGGCTGCCTCTGGAAGTGGGAGGGGTTTGACAAGAGGCTCCGTCAGCCACAATCCTCTCTCCACAGTTGCACTAGCACAAGGTGCCGCTGACACACTGGCATCAGCACGACTTGATGCCTCACAGCCTGCACGTGCCCCACATCTCCACAGGTACGCTGGCCTCAGTAATCATACTCCACCTCTTTCACCCCATAAACCCCTGCCAAGGTCTTTCTTTCACAGCCGTATGTTCTCTGCCACAGCACTCATTTGTTAGATACCTGTGTGGTCTTTGCTGTCCTCTGGTGGACAAACACAGATCGCCAAATCCATCCTCACAACTGCTGATATACAGTATAAGGCTCTATATATTTGTTATGAAAACTGCATGTCAGTTCTTACTTATGAAAAAAACAAAAATTTTTTTGTCTGTCAACTTTTAGTGGCTGGGGGCTGGATGTGGAAAAGAGTGTGTGTGTTCGTGCGCTGGTTGAGCAGTATGAAAGAGGATCTCCGGATGAGCAGGGCAATCCTCAGCCTAGCAGGTATTCGACTTTACATAAACTCAAGTTTCTCATAATAAATAAAGTATCATTCAGTGAATCATTGTTAGTTGGAATTGGATTGAAGTTGGAATAAAATGCACTTACTGTACATTGCCTGAGATTAAACAGTATACATAATTCTAAATGTAATGTAAGAGACAGATTTAGACATATATTCAGAGGAACAGTAGATAACTAACCTTTTGGTTCAGAACAGGAAGGACAGGGATAGTGCTCATTTTCAGATTTACAAGATCATAAAAAAAACCTTTGTAAAATCAACTGTAACACTCACAGGCACTGCCAAACTTCAAATACTCAGTATAGGCTGGAACATGTTGTGCCATTTAAATTAACAAAGGGCTGTCATAATAGGCTAAATAAATTCTAAAACTGAAACATTGATTACCCATGATGGCTTTGCTGGCCTAAATTCATGAAGGGGGTTGCCGCAGTTTAGTGGCCTAAGGGACAAGCGGTATAATTATGTAATTATGCATGTTGTTTGGTGTTTGGGAGAAAACAAACTCCACTTTGTGGCTGTTTATACTGTTTTGCAGGCAGTTCCAGCTTTAACCAGCTTTGGAAAAAATCGACTACATTTTGTGGTTTATTTGTGTGTATGTGTGCGTGGCGTACTGCCTGACAAAGCATCTGACTTCGGTTTTACTATTCCAAACCTCACTCTGTCGTGTGTGTGTGTGTGTGTGTGTGTGTGTGTGTGTGTGTGTGTGTGTGTGGTAGTTCATAGACATCTGGCGGAGAAAAAGAACACGATAGAAAGAAGAAAGTCTTTATCCTCTCTAATCACATGTCTGGACTGAAGTTATGCTCTGTGGTGTTCTGTTTTAGCATCATTGTTTGTGTGTGTTTGAATGCATACAAGAGTGTGTATCTGTTTATAGTGATAGAAAGAGAAGTGCCTGCATTGATTATTTATAGAATGATGATGATGATGGTTGTGTTTGGAGAGACAGCAATTCGACAGACCATAACAATTTAATGCTGCTATCACACAGGAAAAAACAAAGGAAAAACCGACATAAAGTGTCGTAGTATGAAGTCAGGCCACGACGAGCATCCAACAGATTCAGTGCTCTTTGCCAAGTCTATGGAACTCTACTGGAAGGATGAACACCGTTCCTCCGCATGATATTCCCTCATTTATTTAATTATAATCTCATTGAGATCAAGATCTCTTTTGAAAGAGAGACCTGAGTGCAGCAGATAGAAAGATAAACACACATAGCCAGATATAACAAAAGGACATAGTATCTGAGACTGTCACAGACATCACTAAATAGATTTGAGAATTTAAGTTTATATAATTTGGTTTTGGTGAAGGTGGTCGAGATTATTATCTTACATGTTGGCCCAAAATCTTCCATAGGTATGAAACTGGGTTGCGATCTGGTGACTGTAAAAACTGCTGGATTTTATTCACATCATTTTCACACTCACCAAACCATTCAGTGAGCCCTGGTGCACGGAAGCATTTGCATTTGATGTGTTTTTCCACTCTTTAATTCAAGTTTTTCCTTTAAATTTGTCCCCCCACCCTCAACACTTGTATGTGGTGAGAGATGCTAAACCATGTCTGCTGCGTTGGTTGCCATGCTAGAATAGCTAGAGGGCGTGGGGCGGGGTGTGTCAGAGTGAGGAGAATCACACACTGCCATGAGTTTGTCGAGATGCTGAAGCCATAGACCCACATGCAGGGTGGAAGTTGAGACTCACTGGGAGTATTATGCACACTTTAAACCACCTGTAGCCCACTATGGGGGGGACGCAGATAAAATGGTAAGACCAGACACTGTGAGGCGTGTGTGGATTCCTGTGCAAGAGTGTGTGAGTTTAAAGTCTTCTTTTACCACAACTAGAACAATTTTACAGTGTAGTAATGCAACGTGAAAAGAGAGTGTAATTTAAGTGTAGCGCCTGTATAGGTTTTGATTGGCAAAGGCATGCAAGGATTAAGATTCTGTTTGCAAGTTAGTGTATTCAAGCAAATATGTGTCAGTGTCATGTGGTGCTTGTCCTCTCTTTCCTCTCTTACAAGCCCTCTGTCCGAATGTGAGTCTGATTTTTAACAAAAAGAGCATTTGTTGCAAGAGATGCTGTGTGTTTAACAGCTGCCGTTAGTTAGATGTTTATGAAAACAGTCAGCCGCTTTGATTTTGGTAAATGTCTTTGTTTTCTGTAGCTACTGAGAGCACTGACTTCATGGGGGCATTTATTCAGAGTGACAGATTTACTTTTGTTTATTGCTTGCTTACAAATGTATATAAGCGTTCTAAATTCACTGAAACTATAATGATTTAATAAAGGAAATCAATGAACGATAGCGCCCCCATTATTCTGTACAGTTTCTTTATGTGTTTGGTTTGATTTGCGTGAGAGTGTTACTACAAGTATATTACAACAAATTGAGATGTCACCCAGCCAGGTCCAAGTAAAATGTAGTAGCACATAGCATTCTGTACTCACACTGTCTGTTTGTATGTGTTTTTGCTTGCATGGTACACCCCCTTGTTACTCTGGAATACATTGATTAATCAGTGTTTTGTCCTCCTCGAGCCTCAGCTCCACCAGTCCGCTGTCATCTCCAAGACCGCCACCCAGCAGCCTCTCAGACCAACAACAGGAGATCAGCGGTGAGTTCTGCCCCGCTCGCACACCGGCATATCATTTGATTATTAAAGCTCATGATTTATCGCTGGACGTGTGTAAAACTGTGTTTTATGTGTGCGTACATCTGCGTGCATGTAGCTGAGTCATGTCGTGTTGTAGTGGAGACGGCGTGGGAGGATTCTCTCAGTGAAACTTTGGAGACGGAGGTGCAGGAGACACGTAAAATGGTGTCTGCCTTACAGGTAATTATAAGCATGTTATGGTTTGAGTTGGGTTCTGGTAACCATCAATATATAAATAGAAAAGGCATTATTGTCCTTATTTTATTCTTTATTTTCTTACACCGTGACTTAGGTCCCATTTTTAAGCTATTTGAGTAGTAGTGTGCTAGTTATACATTATGAACACACGTCACACTGCTTTAGCTGGTCACAAAACACAGACAACACTGTGACTTCACACCAAAGTACAAACTGGTGTCACATGTTGTACACTTTGTGTTTTTAAGGCCCTGCTACTGCATGGTTCGCTGCCTGAGGATGAGCAGGATTTGTCTTTGAGTTTGGACCAAGGCAGCGCTGAACAGCAACTGGTAGTTAATTTTTTTTTGTTTTTCATTTTTCTATCCTTCTCTGTCTGCTCTCTCTCTCTTCTTTTCTGTGTCACACTCCTCTTTGCTCTGTTTCATCAGCTCTTTAGCGCAGATCACATTTCTTTTTTCTTAACTGTGTGTGTGTGTGTGTGTGTGAGTCAGAGGAGTGACACGGGTATCAGTTTTCCTTCTTACTCAGTCCTTTGTGGTTCTCACACACATCCCTGTTTTTTCTCTCTAGGTAGTTATTCGCAGTCGTTTGGATCAGAGTATGGAGGAGGCTCAGGAGCTTAAGGTAAATCATTTGTTTTCTTTTTAAATTGCCAATATATTGTTTTCTAAATTTTGTTTGGGCAAAGAAACACTTGTCTTATCACCGAGAGAATAAACTGTGTGGAAGAGTGTGACTTCTTTGCTGTTTGCTTCAGAGGGAACTGTTGCGCTGTAAGCAGGAGATGAGAAACCTGCAGGCAGTCAAGGTAAAACAAAGCTAGATCTGCACTTTATGCTCTTATTACTCAGTAGAATATTACTATAGTTGTATTGTAAAGAGGTTGCTGACTAAGGTATTGACTTTCTGTTGGTTTGTAAATGTGCAGGACGCCCAGCAGCAGAGGCTATGCACTCAGGAGGCATCAATACTGCAGATGAAGCAAGAGCTCCTCAGAGCCAGCATGACGAAGGACGAAGTCAACAACCAGAATGTACGAAATAGTCTCCATATACATATACAAGTCTGTTTTTATTAAAGTGAACACAGAATCTTCAATACACTCCTTTAAACAATGTTTGCAAAACAGTATACATTAATTGCTGTATATTTTAAGTGTGCTTTGCAAACTCCCCTCCTCTATGAAAATGTGTTACAGGCTGAGCTACAGTGGAAGCTGGAGGAATCTAACAGGATGTGGGGCGAATGCAAGGTGACACACTCCAATCCCTCTGTTTTAATGTTTTGCTGTAACTTAATTTAATTGCCCCTGCTCTATGTCACACAGCAGCTGTTTATTGAGTTTGTGCTAAATAACGAACCCGCCCCTTTTCTCTATGTTTGGCTGGTTGGTTGGTTGCAGAAGGAGATCGGACAGAAGGACAGACTAGTGCAGCAACTCAAACACAAGCTCGAAGAAAGCCAAAAAAAGCAGGTCTGTTAGCCGGTTTCAGGATTTTAAACAGGAGTTAAACAAGCTACAGTAGGCTCAAAATGTTCTCTCCAGCTTAATGCTATGACTGGAAATTACAGTTAGTTAGTTAATCATTTATAGTCTTGCTTTGCAGGTTTTTTTACTTAAACTTTTATTAGCAAATTAATACTTAATACTAACTACTAAAATATTACATATTGATGCATGCTATATGTTATGCTATATAGTATGTACCTTTACCCTTTTCCTCCTTCACTTGTTCAATAAACTTTAATAATCTAAGGCATGGACTAGATATAATTTAAGTTTTAGGATCTAGCAGGTTTATATTAATGTGTCTGGATGTCTGATTGTGTGTCTCTTTGGCAGAGTGAATTGCAAAGAGAATTGGAGCATAAAAACAACATGCAGGTAGTACTGACTCTTCGTGCACTAAAAACAGTTTTAGGTTTTATATTCAGGCTGCTCCAGAATTTAGATATACATTACACAGCTGACACATTTTTTTTCAGATCCCCGCCAGCACAGAAAACAATGGATATTCTTACTCTGGAAATCCAGCTCCCTCTATGTCCGGCGTAAGTATTGTTTCTATTGTTCAGTCAGTGGGGCTTGTTCTACGTGTCAAGGGGATCACAAAGCATCACACAGTTATACTCTCACATTCTCTCGTAGTATTTAGGCCACGTACTATAATCTGACCAACATGAAACACTAGAAACCCCATTCTAAATACTAAGTTAAAGAACTAACAGAGGACAGAACATCCTTGACATACTCAAAAAAATAGCACTTTAATACTTTAAACAAGCACACAACTGTTCTCGATAAAAGGAGCTTTTTGTGTTTGACAGTGTTTTTGTGTTCTGTTAGCAGGCAGAAGAGGTACAGCTGCTCAGAGATGCACTTAGGAGTTTGAGGAACAACTTCAGAGACCATGACCCGCAGCACCATACGCTGGACACCCTGGAGCAGGGCATAGCATCGCTCATAGACAGGCTGCATGCTCTGCATACACACAAGGTACTATATATATTGTAAAATCTTACTCAATAGATTATTTTTGACTAAATGTAGAGATTTAAAATCATGAGGTGGGTCAACATTTCTGTAAATGCTACAGGGAAGGGGAAAATCTCCAATACGCAAAGGTCAACACACAGACTCTGACTCCTGGCCTAGCACAAGTAAGTTGTTCCAAACCCCTCCCCCCAAAAGAAATACACATACATGCATACACAGAATATATAAGCTTTTACTAACTATGTTTCTGTTGTTAATTACAGAGGTTATTCAGTCGCACAGTGGTTCTTCTGCCTCCACTAAAATCCTTTACTTTACTGGAAAATCCCCAACACCTTCCATGATTAATATACCGAAGAGGTTAGAGTGTGTGTGTGTGTGTGTGTATTGAAGTGTTTTCTTTCTGAGACATTTAAGTATGTTGCCATTTTTTTGCTTAATTCAGCTGAAAAAATAAATATGGTCACAGACTGTGTTGGTTGCCAGCCAGCAGTGACGCTGACAATCCTAACACATACATTTAGAATGTCACAAGATCTCCAGATGAGTGAGTCTTTTTGTACACGTTGTACACAGGTTGGGTGAGGTGACTCTCAAGGATGTCAAGGCAGCTGTGGATAGAGAGGGAAATTACAGGTACCACTTCAAGGCCCTGGACCCTGAGTTTGGCACCGTGAAAGAAGAGGTAAGAGAAGGCTGGGGAAAAGGTGATACATAGATAATAGTATAGTGATAGTAAACTTGGTGCTATTCACAAGGAAAACTGTTTTGGAGTAGTAGTTACTGTTACTTCCGATAATGTGTCCTTAATGTCTGTGTGCAGGTGTTCCTGGATGGAGCAATCATTCCAGGCTGGGAAGGAAAAATAGTGGCCTGGGTAGAAGAGGACCGTGGTGAGGAAAGGTAACAACATGTCAATTCTGAATCTCTTTCTTTTTTTCCCCCTGACTCTCAGTGGTAAGCAATGCATTCTCTTTTGTGTCTTAGGCCATTGTAGGTTCAAGCTGAGGGGACATGACACTTTTTTTGGCTCCTGGTCACTCTGATCCCAGAGGCGCATCAAGACAACTGTTCAGAACAGAGGCACATGTGGACACTTTGTGAGATTCAAACTATTAGTGAAATACTGTAAGACTTGTCAGCAGGAGATTTGGGTTGATCAGCTGGTATTAAATCACCTACTCGCTCTGGAAACAGTGGATGTGACGTCTAGAGTGCCTTACAAAGGAAAGCTGTTTCCATCACATGGTTTATATTGTCATGCTGAAACTGTAGGATCAAAACTTGACTCAAAAGTAGACAGAAACATTGTTTTGAGTGAACTGTTTCTAAAACCACAGTAGTGTTGTTGTTTCACTTGTAGTTGAGGTCAGCGGTGTGTATAGAAGTACTGGAAAAATGCATTTTTTGTCAGTGTTCAGTATCACATTTCATTCCTTGTGCAGCGATGTTGTCTTTAAAACAAATACCACCAGATTACATGTTAGAAATGTGCATTGCCTTTTGTTCTTTAGCACAGGTCTTAATTCATTTGTGAATGTAAAGTACATATACAGTGTTATCTACCATAGCAAGTAATAGGAAAAAAAATTTATAATACAATTGTCAAACAAAAGACAGAAAAAGTCAGCAAACATTGTACAAGATTGATTTTGTTTTAGGTTTGTCTACATTCTGACCTACTGCTGACAAATATACTGAGCAGATACCAGTTTCCATAGCTGTTACTATGTTTTATATTATTTACATATAACAGATGTCAATCTATTGCAAAAAGAAAAAAGTATCGGCTGAATGTATATCAGATCAATCAGTTTCACTAAAGTGGACCCAAATCAGATGTGGGGTTAAGCGTCAGTCGGTAGCACACCAGCATGCATGTAGAGGTGGCACTGACTCTTTGACGTTCATGTGGAAATGCAGATGAAGAGCACTGTTGTTTTGTTTGCTTTTATGAAATTGTTTTGTATATTTGTGTAAACGATGTTCACTGTATTTTTGAATTTCTGTGTCTTATTCTGTGTCTTATTTCTCTGCTCCTGTTAAAAAAGATGATGTGGATGTAAATTTGACGTCAGAGATTTATAGACTCTTTTTGTCCTGGAACAATGGACCATCCCACTATTTATGGTGTGTGTGTGTGTGTGTGTGTGTGTGTGTGTGTGTGTGTGTGTGTGTGTGTGTGTCATCAGGATGGACGTTGTAAATGCCAGAAGAACAACAGTTAGGGTTGGTCTACTTGATGCAGTAAAACGCTCTTCAGACTCCTGAGGTCTGCACTGTTCTGGCGATCACACACGTTTTGCTTCACTCTGCTTCTATATTCCCATTTGGGATCAATGTGTTTGCCTTCACTAACAAGCCAACAGTCATGAGTCTACTTTTAACTTTAACTGCGGCCCATTTGAATGCCATAACTGCCTGTACTGTATAATGTACAATTTGCTGGTGAGATGGTTATTTAGAATTTGTTTTGTTTACTGAAAGCTCTACAAAATATGGATACTGTCTGTTTAAGAAAATAAAAATGTCTGTTGACTTTGTTGAATGTCAGAAAGACATATTTTGAAATAAAATTTTTCAAAAAAATTGTTTTTTTAATGTAATTGTTCCAGATGTCTGTGAAGATTCTCGGCCATCCAGGTCATTGTTATCCAAGGAAGGTTAAAATCAAGGGCAACTGGACTTGGTTAAAGATACTCAAAGACGTTCCACGAGGCTTCTTCAGTTGTGGTTATTGTTCCAGTTAACCAGCTCCAATTAACTGTTTGAAATTCTAGCTTAGTTTCGAAAGATTCCAGATATGTCAAGCTGAATTTGGGGAAATGTGCAATGATGCACAAGGTGTCTAGAATATTTCCATTTGTTGAAATGGTGCATTAATAAAAACATTCACACCTGGGTTTAAATATTTCACTCAGTGTACACATCATACAGTCTCAATGAACAGCTGGAACAAGATGACGCAGAATGTATGTGGGCTGCAACTAACAATTCATCTGTTGATTATTTTCTCAATTAATCATTCAGTCGCATACATGTCTATAAAACAGTTTTAAAGCCCAAGGTGATGTTTTCAAATGTCTTGTTTTGTCAACAAACTAAAAGTTTCAAAAATATCCAGTTAATAATTGAAGAAGAGGAAGGAAACCAGCAAATATTCACATTTAAGACACTAGAACCAGAACAGAGTGACGTTTGTCTTGAAAAATAAGTCAAAAGAATGTTTCAATTATCAAAATTGTGGTTGATTAGTTTTCTGTTGATTAACTAATTGATGAATGGAGTAATTGTTGCAGATTTATAGTATACTGTATTTATCAATCACATGGGCTAAGATTATTTCTTAAGTTGAAATCAAAGGGAAGAACAGGTCAGGTTATTAAAGGGCAGCAGTGGATAGTTAGTTTAGTGTGCTATACATTCACTGTACAAATAATTTACTGCCACTGTGTGGTCGCTGATATAATTGCAGTAAAATATAACTGCAGCTCTTGAAAGAGTTTGTAGTTTAAACCACCAGGCTTTGGGTAAGTGTCTAATTCTATTTTTTATTTATAATTGTATTTGATTATGTTTTATTCAGAGTGGTGGTGATTATATGGTGATTGAAATTTGAACGGCCACCGTTTACGACACCTCTTTCGAAGTGACGACAGGCGAAGGAGGGGAGCCGTAAAGCATTGTGTTTTAGACTGGAGAGGAGGTCATTAGAAAGTGAGGACTGAGCACGGGCCGGTTCTCGAGGCTCAGAGACTTTAAGTACCAGCGGATCTCTGATGCCGGTGTAAGACTAACACATCATTCAGCAGCTCTGTGTAGTGTTTCAACCGCAGCCAAATGCTTCGTCTGATCTTGCGGCTCAGGCCGTCCGCCGGGCTCCGGCGTCCCCGTGCCCTCCCAGCCGGGCCTGCTGCGTTCGGCTCCCGCTCTCTGCCCGGGACCGGCTGTCTGAGGCGGCTTCACTGTGGAGCGGCGTCCCGGACCGTGTGTCTGGGCTCCGGCTTCAGCCACAGAGGGATTCTGCTGCGGTGTCCCCAGCTGACAGGCAGCGTTCAGAGCAAGCGCTTCTACAGCCTGCCGCCGCATCACAAGGTAACTTTACCGGGTGTCCGGTTAAACCACCGGCGGTACTGCTAGCATGACCTCCGGAGCTATTAGCCAGAGCTGTGATGTACCAATCAGATCCCGTCAGTCCTTTAAATGGTGCACTGTTAGACAACTGTTTAAACTTAGTCAATTGAGCAAACACCATGTTTCTTAGCTATCATTCAGAGCACCAACACATTCATTTTATGACATCAGGTCATCCCACTGGAAGCTGACCCATTGGCATTTGAGTTACATCTAATTAAATCAATTTGATATGAATTAAAGGTATGTTATGAGTTACTATTAAGGGTCCTCATATCCCAGCAAAATCAGTATGGGTGCTGTCATATAAGTCTTTTACAATGTATTTTGTTTGTGGCAGCCAAACAGAAAAGTCTATTTTAAAAACTCAGCTGGATGTATTTCACACATCAGTTTCACTAAACTGGACCCACATCCCGATGGTTTTATGTCACAGCATGCTCAAACTGGACTGTTGTCAGTGAATAGAAATGATGCTGATACTTTTCTGTTCATGGAGACATTCCAGACAAATTTATTTTTTTCATATTTATGTCTTGCCTCAGATGTTTTTCCAGGAGTGACTTGTGCTAATTTTAAGCAGGTTATGAGTTCAGAGTATGTAGTGTGGTCACCTTGGGAATGTGACAAAATTAAGTATTCCAATAAAGTCAATATGCACAATCAAAAAAACCCACTTTGAGTTTGCATTTGATGTACACCATTGTCCCACAATGCAGTGCACAAATGAATTGGAGTAGCTGCTTGCAGCTAAAAAAAAGAAATGAAACAAATTTTATTTAATGTAGGTCTGTTTGAGAACCCCTCTTCCAGTCTATTATATCTGTCTCTGCACTGGTAGCATTTGTGCATATCTGCTATCAGATGGTAAATGACCTTGGAAGCATGACAGATGTGGTGAAATGCAGCTGTATGTGAGTCATTTATTGGACAAGGGAATGAGGTGATGATGTAGCAACATCTGACAGTTGACAATATTTGCAATGGTCCCTCATGAAGCCCCGGTAAGGATACTGTAAAGTGACAATTGAGATCTTTGGTGTTTGATTAGCCACCAGGTTAATATGACTCCTTCATTCTTGAACTCCTGAAATTTGTTTTCTGTTCATCAGGTGGAGCTTCCCGCCCTGTCCCCCACCATGCAGACAGGAACGATCGCTCGCTGGGAGAAGAAGGAGGGAGAAAAAATCAGCGAGGGTGAACTTATAGCTGAGGTTAGGAGCCATGTATGTGTTCCCATATTATTGAAGGAAATCATCACTATACATTTTGTAAAACAGTTTCTATCTTTGTAGGTGGAGACCGACAAGGCCACTGTGGGTTTTGAGATGATGGACGAGTGCTATCTTGCAAAGATCTTGGTTCCTGAAGGGACCAGAGATGTCTCCATCGGATCAGTAATCTGCATCACTGTTGACAGGTAAGCATCTGTAGGAAGGAGTTTACAGAGTGAAAAAGGCATCTGATTCAAATAAATCTACTACAGTCCTCTCCTAAATTTAAAACCACTGGATCACTACTCACCTATCACTTCCTTATTTCTCAGATTCTGGAAATGTTTTTACACTTTGTTACTTTTACAATGATGAATACAGGATAAGTAGTACATCACACACTCAAATAATGTTTATTCATTTAGTTTAAACATAACAGCTGGTTATTCTGCACCAAGTGTTATTCCCACATGTCTTTGTCAAGGAACTGTAGTTTGGACAATTGTCAGCTGGAATCGGAAGTTTGACACTTACCAGTATTGTTTCAGAACCAAACATGTCACAATTTCTGGTCCTTTAGTCTAGAGGTTCTGTGGGTCTGCTTTGTGTAAATATACGTCTAATAACTGTGTGTATACAGGGACATGTCAGTAGGTAATGACGTGTCCCTACCAATATCCAGCGACTACTGAGTTGTCCCTAGCAACTGTTTTGATTTAAAAAAATTTAAAATAACCACTGTTGTCCGTCAGCGTCACTCAGTGTATTTGGTCACAAACGGTTAACAGTCAGCTGCAAATTAGCGAGAAGATAATACAAACCGAAAGGTAGAATTGTAGTTTGTGAGTACAATGGAGTATTAGGGCCACTTATATTTTGAATTGTCACCTGCTGTCTGAATTGTGTTTCCCTTTACATAAATGAAGACGTTCCCACCAGGAGGAGAAATTGGTTCAGAATTCAAAATTCACCAGAATGCAGGAAATAAAGTGTTTAATGCTTAATGTGTGTCCCCTCCAATGTTGAAGTGTGTGTGTGTGTGTTCCCCTGCAGCCCTGATCTCATCCCTGCCTTTAAGGACGTAACGTTGGAGTCAATTAAAGCAGCCGGTCCTTCACCAGTTGCCTCCCCTTCTCCTCCTCCACCACCTCCTCCTTCTCCTGCTGCTGCAGCACCTCTTGCAGCCCCGGGCAGCTCTTACCCCACACACATGAAGGTAAGGGTCTTTTCCCATAAGTGCAGTCCTGTGCGGAGTCGTAGCCGAATCCAGTAGAGGATGTTTATGGCCACAGCTTTCTGTAGCCACTTTTGTAGTTTCATCGGGGCTGTTCAGTCTGTGGGGTGGCAGTGGATAAGACACATGTCTATGGTGTTAAAGACCCACTGCGACACATCCGCCATTGTGTCCCTGAGTAAGACACTCAACCCCTAGTTGCTCCAGAGGCGTGCGACCTCTGACATACTGTACATAGCAATTGTAAGTCGCTTTGGATAAAAGAGTCAGGTAAATGACTAAATGTAAATGACAAGGTTCGTTGTGTGTCAGCTTCGTATCAGAGCAGCAGAATGGAGTTATTTGGTGACATTTGGTGGTATTAAGCTATTAGTGCTGTGGAATAATTCAGAAAGTAGGTTGAACGTTCGTGCCTGTAGTTTTTGTCAGTAAGTAAATAAAACATTTAAAAAAAAATCCATATTCCATATTATTCCATATTTCTTCTAGTCGAACTTATGCTGTCATGGTAATTTATAATAATGTGGTAATGTGAGTAGTAGCAGTTCTTCTGGTGAGTCAGTGATTTCAGCAGCAAAAAGAGAATTTGTAGCTCCTTGCTTGCAAAAAGTGGAAACATCTGTGATTGTTTGTGGTCGCTTCTGTTTGGAAGACCTTTTTTTTTTTTCTAGCTGTATTTGCAGTGCCGACCTGAGGGCTCACATGCAGCTGTCCAGGTTGCTATTGCTGCTGCCTTATTTGCTGTTGTTCACGTTTGTGTGTGCTACAGATCACACTTCCCGCCCTCTCTCCCACCATGACGATGGGAACAGTGCAGCGCTGGGAGAAGAAGCTGGGAGAGAAGCTGAGCGAAGGAGATCTGCTGGCTGAGATCGAGACTGACAAGGCGACCATTGGTAAACCCACACGGACACCTCAGTCCTGACATAATGCTCTATGTGCTACAGAGCATTGCAGTGTTATTTAACACCTGGCTCAACATGCCGCTGTCATGTGTTTGTGTGTAGGCTTTGAGGTGCAGGAGGAGGGATATTTGGCCAAAATCATGGTGGCCGAGGGAACTCGGGATGTCCCCCTGGGAACGCCACTCTGCATCATTGTAGAGAGAGAAAGTGACATCGCCGCCTTCAAAGATTATGTCGAGACTGGAGTGGCAGAGGTTTCCACACCACCTCCAGCTCCAGCACCGGTAAGTGAACATTGTAGCCAAATACTCACCAAAACGTATTGAATTTAAGATAGCTTGCACAGGTGATGTGTGAGCGTTTGTGTTTATGTTCCAGGCTGCAGCTCCTGCTCCGACTCCCGCAGCTGCCGCCCCAGCGGCACCCAGGAAAGGTCGAATGTTTGCCAGCCCCCTCGCCAAGAAACTTGCTGCTGAGAAAGGAATCGACCTGGCCCAGGTCAGCGGTAAGTAACCAAGACGCAGGTAGTCACTAAGATATATATTGGTAGAACATAATTAGTATTTCTCCTGAAATGTGTGTTGCATACTGTACATTGAGCTGTTTTCTGTTCAGGCTCTGGACCTGATGGACGCATCACCAGGAAAGATATTGACAGCTTCATTCCACCAAAGTCTGCACCTGTAAGTGGCGCACACTGTTTAATCCCATGTGATCATATGCAAAAAGTTACTTTTCCATAATTGAGGTTTTATCTGAGTGTTTGAATAAGAATTTAATGAAACAATTGACAAACATTCTGTTTCAGCTTCTAAAATGCAAGAATTTTCCGCGTTCTCGTTCTTTCCCCCCTGTACATCATTGAATTTCTTTGGGTTTTGGACTGTTGGTTGGACAAAATCTGAATAACAATCTGAAGACCTTGAGCTGTGTGAAATTGCGAAGAACATTTATTATTGAAATATTTAATTTTATTTGGGATGTGGGTTTTTTGTGTGGGCAGACTGTACTTTTGAACACTCACCACTTTGGAGTCATACTGTGTGTGCCTCAAGGTTTTGTTAATTTGTTTTACATAACTAATTTCCGCTGACAGGTCGTAGCTGCTGCTCCCACTCCAGCCGCAGCTCCAGCTGCTCCTGCACCTGCTGCAGCTCCTGCTGCTGGGACCTTCACAGACATCCCTATCAGCAACATCCGCAAGGTAAGAGCCAAATCACACCTGACTTTTGGTGGTCCATTGTGTTCAATGATGACTTCCTCTCCTGCTCAAAGTCCTCTGAAAGCGGTCGGTATAATGCATGACACACTGCTTCTGTGCAGTGATTGAGCACTGGTGTATTGAATGCTGTGAGGCAAACCTCTTGAGGGGGTTTTCACAGCGTAGCTCTGTTATCTCTAACCTGTGCTTCCACATTTTGCCCTGAAGACAGGCACTAACACATTTATCAACACAGACTCCACTAACACTCCTCATTCCTGTCCGTGATGAATTATGGATCAAAGCTGAAGTCAATATATGCTTCTCTCCTGCAGGTAATCGCTCAGAGGTTGATGCAGTCCAAGCAAACCATCCCCCACTATTATCTGTCTGTAGATGTCAACATGGACCAAGTGCTCGAGCTTCGGACAGAACTCAATGCTGTAAGTCTTTTCCTGTAAATAGACGGGTAACAAAAAGATAATTATTTGTGTGTCTTTTAAACGACCTCGCCTCCCCTCTGCAGGAAGTGAAAGCCCAGAATATCAAGCTTAGTGTGAATGACTTCATCATCAAAGCCAGCGCTCTGGCCTGCCTCAAGGTTCCCGAGTGCAACTCCTCCTGGATGGACACGGTCATTCGCCAGTGAGTAAACACACATAAACATGCACACACATGCAAATGTTGTTTGGTTCCAGTATACAGGAAACAAGAAAGATCTTCTCTTGGTTTGGAGATCTGCTAATCTTTTCGCTTACAGATATGACCTGGTCACAGTACCCAAACTTGAACTTACCAACCATCCATTCTTCATCACCCAAAGTCTTCTAATCTAGTCGACCTGTCCCTGTAGTTTTTTCTGTCCCTGTTTTTGTTTGCCTCTTCACTTTCACTGTAACATCTAAGACAAATGGATGCGTCAGTGTTCAAGTGACTTTAGTTTACAAGCACACTGGGATTGTTCCACAGTTCACTCTGTCATTTAAAGAGAGAAGCGCAACAAAGGAGGTGGTGCTAGGTGTGGGGCGATTCATTGACATAGTCGATTACAAAAATACGGTGATTTGCATAACGTGCTTTGACATGTCGCTGCGCCTGGTCTGAGCAGGATTTGGTAGTAAGTCAGCATCACTAATCCTGTTTACTTTTTGTCTCCACACAAGCTCGATATATTAGGATTATCAACACGAGGAATGTGTTTGGTTTTATAGTAGTCACTTAAAATTGATTTTCTAAATTTTCTCTATGTTGAAAGAAATTTCTGCACCATTGTTTTCATGGTAATGTAACGTTAAACCATCTTACAGCTAACATTTTAAATGTATTAACAGCCACGTATGAGTGAGAACATGGCTTAAACTAACGTTACAGACTGTTGTTACAATCTGTGACTTTCTGCACAGTCTGTATTATTCATTTTTGCACCGCACTCGTTACCCCACTGCGGTAATCTTACAACATATTACTCCAGTGATGTATTTAAATCCTGCCATAACCATTTTAAGTTTTAAGTCAAGTACTTAAATAAATATACTGATTCTCCAGTTCAGGAAAGGGTTGACGTACAATGTTTAAATTTATCTGTCACAGCAGTCCTCTTGAATTTGAGGTCTGCTATTTTTCTGGTCTGACAAATAGGGTCTGTTGTTATTATTATTAATATCAGCACTAACTATGAAAATAGACTAATTTTGAAATATGCTTATTGTAATGCACTTTATGTGTCTCATTTTCAGGATGATTAAATAAAATGTTGAAATATTAATGAGAAAGTTTTTCATATTTATTTTGCAGTCGAATAAAATAATTATCTTTAGAATTATCATAAATAAATAAGAGTAATTGGTGTGAAAAAGGATCATTAGGTGCAGCCATAAGATGTATATAAGGGAAAAACAACAGTCTTGTTGGATTAGAATAAAACTGTGACCTGACACATTGGTCTCTGAAAGTGTAGCTGCACTGTTGTGCCAGTAGAGGGCGCACAAATCCCAGGCATTTTTTTACTTCTCAGTCATGTTGACCACATTTCTGTGCTGTCATCACTATTGACTTATTTCAACTTTTTTTCCAGGAATCATGTGGTGGACCTGAGTGTAGCAGTAAGCACAGCCAGCGGCCTCATCACGCCCATAGTGTTTAACGCCCACACCAAAGGACTGGTTGCCATCAGCTCAGATGTGTCTGCTCTTGCAGCTAAAGCGAGGGAAGGCAAACTGCAGCCACATGAGTTCCAGGTACAACACATTATCTGACTCTGTGGGAACATGTGGGTTTGTTTAGTTTTATGCAGGTTTCATCTATCTAGTGAACCAGAAAATTAAAATAGCCCTCTTTAATGTGTGTGTATTTATTTTTTCCCCAGGGAGGTACATTCACAATCTCTAATTTGGGGATGTTTGGTATCAAGAACTTCTCAGCGATAATCAACCCTCCCCAGTCCTGCATCCTCGCCGTCGGGGGCTCAGAGAAACGGCTGATGCCTGCTGATAATGAGAAAGGGTCGGTGTCATGACTACAGCCCTATAACATGTTATACATACTTCATTTCAATAAAAATCAAAGCTGATGCAGCGCGTGTTTTGGGGGTTTTTGCAGGTTCGACGTAGCTAGCATGATGTCGGTGACGTTGAGCTGCGACCACCGGGTGGTGGACGGGGCGGTCGGCGCACAGTGGCTCGCTGAGTTCCGCAAGTTTCTGGAGAAACCCGTCACCATGCTGTTGTAATTGGACTGTACTGCCGTTAAACTGCAGCAACAGGCCTCTCACTGAAGACATCTGATCGCTCTAAACCGGTCTGGATCCTCCTGTGATTGGCCGGCCTGCCACCAGGTCACTCCCAGTTACCCTGAAGGGAGGCAGAACTCACTCCGCTTACCTGTCTGTCTCTCCTGTCTGTCTCTTTCTTCTCTTGCTCTCTCTCTCATGTTCTATTTATTGAGGCCCCATCTCGACCAGAATTAGGTATAATTTAACCTAGAATAAATACTGGCCAAGTGTCGCTACAACACTGATGTTTTCCAAAGGGAAGTGTTACATGTCCAACCAGTGAGAATATTTATCCCAAAACGTATGCGTGTGTCTTTTTTTACACACTTTCATCTTTGATTTTGTGTGAATGTGATAAAGACAAAGGGAAGTACAGCAAATGTGGGTCTTTTGGAAAAAACGTTTTTCACAGAGTTCAGATGTACACTCACATAAACCTGTCCCTGTTCCCTGGTGTACACACACACACACACACACACACACACACAGTATTTAGTGTGTTTTCTGTGTGTTGATGCTACAGTGTGTGTATATATATATATATATATATTCACTGTGGGATAAACAGTGCTGTGTGTGTGTGTGTATGAATGATTGTGAGCTCTGATAAGGCCCCACCATATGATGAAATATCTGTACAGACCTGAATGATACTGTAACCCACTATCATCTTAAAAGAAGTACAGAACAGTTTTGCCAATTCTCTCTCTTCAGTGGGGATGTTTTATTTTCTAGTCTAGAACGCACAAAGCTGGAGCTGGAAGTTATTTGTTGTTTGAATAAATTGGAAGAGGTCAACCTTGTGCCATAGTTTCTTTGGTTTGGGGTTTTATGATTAGGCTTATTGTAAGAGCCCAAATTAAACAGGAATAGAAAACGGTACTTTGTGATCACAAAACATCTAAACAATTTTGGATATTTGTGAAAAATATATATATATATATAGAGAGAGAGAGAGATATAGATATATATATCTCTATATCTATGTCTATCTATATAGATAAATATAGATAGATAGATAGATATGTATATATAGTTTTTTTTTTTTGTAAGGAATCACGAGTCAAGGACACTCTTGACCTGCTTCACTCTGTTGTATTAGTGTTGCATACCAAATGGATAAAGTAAAGAACTCAGGCTGCAGTCATCCTCCCTGTCTGTATGTTTTCCCATATACGTATCTGGGTCAGTGATCACTGCGGATTCGTGCAGTCCCCCCACGCACAATAAAAACTCCTGAGAACAGGCTCCGACTGCCTCCTTATTCACCATTTTCTTGTTTGGAATTTGATCTGCCAAACTGCCACATGCAAGTGCTGCCTTAATGTTTTTAAACCTTTTTTGTGTTAAATATCAGAAACATAGAAAATCACCATAGTATTTAAATGAAAGACGGAAAAGATAAAGATGGCTGGAGTCCAAACAAACTGCAGGTGGAGAAGCAAACCAGCTTTTATCAGTAACAGGAAGATACTGACCTCATTGAGGTGATCATAATAAAAGGTCAAATTTGAAAACTTGAAAAGGTCACATATTGCTTTGCTGCTCTCACCTCAAAAACCTTTAGTTTTTTTGGCAGGTCCAGTCTGACTCAAATCTTTAGCTACTGGATTTTTGTTTCATTTGGATTTTTTAAGAGAATCTCAAGAAACTACCAGAATCATTAAAATGCTCATGTGTAAAACAATTTCCTTGTGTTCCTATATGGGATTCATTAAATCTTACATGTGTGTTGACTGGTGAAGAGCACTGAACTGGAACATATTTGGTTGATCACTGGAGAACTTGGCAGGCAGATGGACTTCTGCGAGTCACACACTTTATGTAAATCCATCAAAAAAGAGGCAATGACAGCATTTTTGTTTAGCCCATAGGTCATAAGTGGATGATGTTCTTATCACCAGACGACTCGCTGCAAATGTCAGACTCTGATCTTTGAACATTTCTTCACACCAGTGACAGCCTTAGATCTTTGACTGCCCTGAATCCATGAATCACTGTACTGATAAGTGGAAAACCACCAATTTTTTTTTCCCAAGAAAGAAAGCTCTTCTTGGACTCCACCAGGATGGACAGGCTTTAGGAGGAATTTTTATTTTTTCAGATTTTTACATCTGTACATGATGTCAATTATTACTCAAATTATGTGTAGTTAGTAGTACTAACTCAGAAAGGCAGAGTGGTGTTAGCAGCTGATTTTAGCTCATCACTTCCTCAGATGTGTCTTATTTTAGCATCCCTTGGAGTACAAATAATAAGTTAGCTGTTAGTTCACACTGTTGAAAAATAACAAGTGGAAGCTCTTTTTGTTCAGTGACACAAGCTACAAACGGAAGAGAAATGAGAAATGGGAGATGACAGGGCTTGTTATCCACAAAACTGTAACAGACCTCAAACCTCAAGTAGTTGAGATGAAAAGTTGTGCCGCAAATCTCAATTCATTATCATCACTCATCATATAATTTGTTAGCGATCAATCTGTCAATGTTTTTGTATCAATTGATTAGGTGTTTAGTTAAATGCCTAAAAATAGAAAAATGTCTGTCACAATTTCCTAATGTCTAAGTTTGGGTGTTTTCTTTAACCAACACTGCCACAACAAAATATATTCCATTTATAGCGATATAAAACCATCAAATCCTTATTTTTGAGAGGTCGGAATCAAAAAATGCTTTGCTTGATTATCATTCAGTTAAAGATTGGTCCATTAATTAGGCTATTCCAGCAATTCTGAAAAATAACTTTCATCCCGAAAGCGAGACACGTTTTTGAAAAATAAAGGAAATAACATAGTCCTCCTTTTTGAAAAAGAAAAGTCCAACTGCTGGAAGAAGTACTTAAATCCTTTACTTAAGTAAAAGTACAGAAGTAGTATCAACAAAATGCACTTAAAGTATCAAAAGTAAAAATATTCTTTCCACAGAAAAAAAGGCCCTCATGTAATATGATGTACTGGATGCCATTAGATTGTTTATAATAATGCAGCAGTATGTATGTTGCATTTTACTGCTGTAGCTCATATAAATACACCTGTCCTCTGCAGGCCTCAAACAGTTATACTACTCATAGACATCTGACACATGAAAAAGGGCCCCAACTAGACACTGCTTTTTTAGTAAGGGGCCACACGCCCAAAAGGTTTGGAAACACTGGTTTAATCTTTAACAATGTTATAAACTGATTTTGTAAAAATAATCTGCAAAGTAACCAGTAACTACAGCGGTCAGATAAATGTAGTGGAGTATAAAGTACAATATTACCCTCTGAAGTGTGATGGAGTAAAAGTATTGTGTAGCATCAAAAAATACAAAGTACCTCGAAACTGTACTTAAGCACAGTACTCCATCTACTGACATCATTGTCATCCTCTCACTGCCACTTGTGGCCACAGTGGCCGCTGTGAAGCAAAAGTTAAAAGTTTTAAATTAGAAATTAAAAGTGTGTTTCTCCTATCAATAACGTTATCGCATCTCAGCGGCATGAAAGTGTTTTTCAGCTGATTATCTGGAGAGAAAATCCGCAGAACGGCTTCCTTCATCCATGGCAACATAAGCTAGCTGCTTTGCACCACATGCTATATGTTACCCTGCAGCATCATGGGATGTTGTCTTGTGCCTAATAGGTAATGTTTTATATGGAGGAGCTGCAGTTTTTTTTACATTATACTGACTAATTAGACTACAAGCTGACCCGTATACCCATACACTTTCCATACTGGAGAAAATTAAATTACATACTTAAATAGCTAGTGGGTTTGGACAATTAATAGGACTTCATAAAAAAATCTTCCTGCAGTCACTTTAGTTGAACAAACAGATGATGAGAGGTGAAAATTAAAGTGACTGAGAGTGAAAATAAAGGAGGGTGGGGTTGGTTGTATCACTCAATAGATTAATCATGCATGCCTGATTATTTGGCCACCAGCTTGTATACAGGGGGAAGAGAGGGCTGCCTCTCTGTGTTTCCTCTCAGCTATGGGTTCTTCTGGGAGACGGATGCTCTTGACCCTGTGTGTGTGTCTCACCGCTCTGGAGAATGGTGAGTGGGCCCGTCTACTGTCTTTAAGCTTTGACACAAATTTGGTAAGACAGGATGAGAAATATTGGTCACTTTGAACACACTGCTATTAGCTCCAAGTGTTTTAAAGGGATCTTCTTTTCTATACCTCTTTACAGGGATTTTGGTGGTTGGAAAATTAATCGTGTGTTTGTTATTTTTGTTTTTCTGTTGTAAATATTATAGGTTTAACAGACCCTAATAATCTAGTGTAGACTTGAGGGTGGCGTGTAGTTCCACAGTACTGAGAATGTAGCGTTAAAAATGGACTAACTAAGTTTGTACCTGAGTTTGAACCCTTGAATATTCTGAAAGATATGTTTGACTGTGAGGTTTCACAAAACATATTAAAAGTGTTTGTTGTAAATTATAATTTTAAAACTTTGTCAAAAACAATTTCCAACTAGAAATGAAAGATTGTGCACACAAAGGGTTTCAATTGTATAAGAAAAGCAACACTTTTTTAACAAAGCCTATGTTTGTCATATTGAGTGTCTTAATTTGAAAGACTCTACAAAGAGAGACATTTTAGAAACTGGTGAGCTACACATGGAGACAATGTCGTGAACTATTTTTTCATGAACACATCCCAGTGAAGTGGGCTGTTGTTCCACTCAGTTCAGTTTGGCTCACCCTCAAAGCTGTCAAGTGTAATTAACAACTAATATGCACGCTGAATCCCCCCCCCCCCCCCCTCCCACACACAAAAGGCCTGGGGATGAGGAGAGTGTGTGTGTGGGAGGGGGTGTCATTATTTCAGTAATGAAGCAGGAGAGGGAGGAGAGCGGTAGTCTGCATGTGAACAGGAAAACAAGGGAGGTTAAAAGCAACAATAAAACATGAAGGAAATTAAGAAATACCTCCTCCAAACTGAAAGGCCTCTTGTATCATGTGTCTCATTTTTGTTTATCCCAACCTGCCTTGTTTTCCGACACAGCTGCACTCCGGGTAACCATGAGGGAATCCAACCTCAACGTGGTTCAAGGGGATTTTGTCATCCTGCCCTGCTCCTTCTTCACCTCCAGCCCCCTCTCCAGACTCAACGTCATCTGGACTCTGGCTCCCTTCTCAAGTCCAGAAATCCCAATACAGGTCTGAATCCCAACACAAACACACACAGACGCCCCTAAGAAGGTCTCTCAACAACAAGCTGCAGGCAAAGTGATCAGATATATCAGAGTATATCAGGTATTTCATTTGAACTTCTATGGGTGTTTGAGCTGAAAGTCTGAATCTGCTGCAATGTGAATAATGAGAAAGTTTATTTATACACACACACACACACACACAGAGTTAAGAATCCCTTCAATAAAACACAAGTCTGTCCGTATTTTTATGGTCTGAAACAACTTATTAATGGATGATGTCATTTCCAGGTGATTGTGTATGACCATGGACAGGTGATTGAAGACCCAGCTCTCATTGGCAGGGTGGGTTTTACAGGTATGACCAGTGAAACCCTTTTTATCTGAATTGTGGTGTTTTTTTATTTGCTTCTCAATGACAGTTCTTTAAAATGATATTTAATACTTTACCTTTTTAGCTATACAAATAAATCTGTTGTTTATTCAAAACGTCCTTAAGGATAAATATATAAGTGAAGACGGGACAAAAACATTATTTAATGTAAACCAACTGCAGGTATTCCATGGAGTGCAGACATCGTCCTGAATGACACACGTGTGTCAGATGCTGGTATTTACCGCTGCATGGTTAATAACCCACCAGAGACGGCAGATCCTGGCATTGGAGAACTGGAGCTCAGTGTCCTGGGTAAGCGTATCACACATTGTCCAGTTCTACTAGAGTAAACAAGTTCAATGGCACGTACATGCTTGAAGAAATCATCATTTAATATGCTGTGAGTTAGGGATGCAGCTATGTATTTTTCCAGTCTGATACTGATATTTGGTGTAATCCCAACCATATTTGCCATTACTGGTGTGCATTTTTTGTAGGACAAATAGAGGGGCCAAACAAGTTGGTTTTAGCCATGCTAGCAGCGTAGCTCTAATCACGATAATGTTGGTCCAGACGGAAAAATCTCAACAACTATTTGATGGATTGAAATTCTGTACAGACATTCGTGGTGCCACGATGAGTTTGATATTTGTGGTTCTGAGCGAACTGCCTCAACAACAGTTTTCTCTGTAAAATTTGGTACACGCGTTCATGTTCCTCTCAAGATAAATTGTAAATACTTTGGTTATCCCTTAACCTTTTCTCTACTGCAAATGATTTTTATTTTAGCAATGCTTGAATACTCAAAAACACTAATGACATTTCCATCAACCTCAACCTCTCAACTTGTTATGTTGTGTTTACATTTGTAATGAGCTAACTGAAATGCCAGTTCCAAGTCTGATGTGCAGTGGAACATTTAACAAGACATTTCCTGAAGAAATACGCAAAACAAGCTGTCTCGACACACAATTAAATGCTTACATCTATTTCTAAGAGTTCCACTGCACTCCATCCTTTTAAAAATTAATCAGATTTTTTTTTTGCAGCACCACCCTCGCTGCCTGTGTGCCAGTGGGATGGAGATATTGATATGGGAGGAAGTGTCACGCTGTCTTGCTCAGTAGCGGAGGGTGTCCCCACTCCGGAGATCCGTTGGGATAAACTGAATCCAGAGGAAATTGCACTTCCCATCAACATGGAGGGTCAGTGTCACGCGCGCACACACACACACACAAAGTTGTGTTTTCATCACTTCCAGGACATTAATTTCACTTACACTCTAAAATGTAATGATTTATGTTATGGGGACATTAGTAATACTGCCCACTCACTCACTCACACACAGGGCTCCTGTACATTAAATAACGTGTTTGTAATCAAACCAAACAATTCTTTGGCAGAATCATTATCATCAGTTATTATGTAAGACATATTGAATTCAATAGTGCAGGGGAAATTTTGTTGCATTGTATAGTCTTACTAAATTTTAGTGTGGTGAAGCTGATTTAGTGACAATCAAAACTGGAGCTACTTGAGGAAAAATTCATGGGCGATATTGGGAATGTAAGTATTTTAAAGTGTGTGTCCAGAAGACTGCAAAAGCGGTTCTTCATCACTCCCATAAAGTTGGGGGACTCATAAGAGACTCCATTTAAAAAGAAAAAACATTGTTATAATCGAAGCAGCAGAATCCGAGATACCCTGACTTTTAGTCTCTAGTATGGATTAAAGGTCCAGTGTGTAATATTTCTGAGGCTCTATTGACAGAAATGCAATACAAGTTCCATAACTATGTTTTCAGTGGTGTATAAAGACCTTACATAATAAACAGTTATGTTTGTATAAACCGTCTATGTATTATGTGGTTTGTGGTGCAGAAACAGTGACAGTGTTTCACACTCTTGGCTTACATTTTCCATGTTATCTGTCAGTGGCCAAGTCACAATAATATTATATATTATATTATAATAATTTCTTATATACCTAAAGAAACCTAATTTCTTGACTGGCTACTCTCTGCTGTCTCAGAAGAGACACCTTTTGTGCTGTGTCAGCCACCGTAGCTGTCCTACACTCTTTGAAAGGGTAGGGGGCAGTGGTAGACTGGACAGTTGGTTGCAATTTGCAACCTCACCGCTAGATGCCACTAAATCTTACACTCTGAACCCTTACATTACAAAAAAAAGCTGTAGGCTATCCTACACTTCCCATAATGCAACTGCACAGCATCTTTCATCTGACCCCTCATTCCTGCCTCTTAATTGCCCACATCTTTCAAACCCCACCTTACATTGTATTCAGTTAAATAAAAAAAGTTTTAGTCTCAAGCCCAAAGTCAAGCTAACCCTGATGACATCACTATGTCAGGCTGTTCCTTTGCAAAGCTTCTCCAGAGCCACAAAATACTTTAAACTACGGTTGTCACAGGTTGCGTAGGACTCCTCGTCAAGGGTAAAACCAAACTTCATGTGTAAAATCAGTTGAGTGCTCCTTTAAGCATTTGAAATAAATCATTATGCTCATACTTTGCCCCCCCCCCCCTCTCGCTCTCTCTCTCTCTCTCACACGCTCAGGGCATCTGTCAGGCTCCGTCCAAATTGTCAATGTGTCATCTCAGACATCTGGCCTGTATCGCTGCTCTGCCGCTAACCTCCTAGGAAAAGAGAACTGCTATGTCAACCTGTCCATCTACAGCGGTGAGCGCTTTGTCCACCCATAATCCTCTCTGCCACTTTTCACTACAGCCACCAGCATGATTTTAATGTTTTTGTCTTCCTCCGCAGCCCCAGACAGGTCCTCGGGCATACTGCAGGGTGTGCTGCTGACCTTGTCCATGAGTCTGGTGCTGCTGGCACTGCTGGCACTCGTGCTGTGGCTCCATCGCACGGGACAGGATGGGAGGTGGAGGGAGGGGAAAGAGGAGGAGGAGTGTTACAATGAGATCCGGTATACTCCGTCTCTGATGAAGCGCTCCTTTGTTTGATTTTTCAACATCCACAGGAAAAGAAAAAAAAAAAGAAAAGCTCCAACCCCGGTATCAAACAAAAGACTGGATTTTTATGTCTAGACAGCCTCCCTGTATACTACTGTATCTCTGTACAGCATCATACGTTTTGAAATAAATGCCCATGTTTTCAGTAGGTGTGGTATTTTATTTACAACAATCTAGTGTCAATCTTTTCCACATTAAACCTACATGATTAAAGGGCACCCAGGATCCCCTGACTTTAATGATCAGAAATGCACTTAAAGACAATCTTTCCCTCCATCGTTCCTTTCAGTATCCGGATACCAAATGTCAGTACTAAAGCCTTCACATTAAACCCTAAAACCTGATCCTCAACTTTGAATTCATCAAGTCTTACAACAAAAAACTAATCATCTTCACTAGTGTTGCTTTTACATATCAGATCTGTAATAAAATACCTATTCAGACAAGCTTACTCTGGATGTCAACGGTGTTCATCACAAGTAATGCAGCCCACTTGACACATACAGACCAGAGAGAAAAAGACGCCGCAGACCAGGAAGGCGCTTGAGGCTGGTAAGCTGAAGCATTAGGATGATGACCCAAAGAATCAGCCTGATGTGCAGCGGTGCATAATAAGAGCTCAGTGTCAAGACTGAAAAGAGGAGAGACATCACTCTGCCTTGGGAGAGGAAAAAACATTGACTGCTGCAGCGGCCAACAGGTACAGTTTGTTTCATCTGACCTCTACAGATATGAATAGTTACAGTTTATCTGTACATTTCTGCCATCACGGCATTGCTTTCCCCAGTACTACTAAGTTTGGATGTCTGCAAGCTTGTTAAATGCAATTCACAAGTTCACTATGACTCTGGCTTTTAACCAGCTTTTATCCCTCCTGTTTAGCAGATCCACAGCATAAAACTACTGAATAAGTATACAGCACTATTGCACTACTGTAGGGTGTTAAACATGATCATTTAAAGGTTTCAAAAGAAGTACAAATTAAGGCAAAGTCTCAAGATTCCTCGGACAAAAAACACCCACAACAGGACAAAGTAAAAGGAAAATAAAATCACTCACAGCAGTGTATTTGCAAACAAAGACACAAAAATCTTTAATTTAAATAGGAGGAAAAAAAAAAGAAGAAAAAAAAAAAGCAATCACATAAAAAAAAAAAAAAAACTGTACAGAACATTTAACATTGACTTAAAGTTCTTAAATAAAAGACCCCTCTCCCAAAATAACTAAAACAATAAAAACGATAAAGTGGGATGGTGTATGATACATTTTGTGCAAAAGAAGTATTAATTCATTCTTCCCAAACTGCACATTTCAATGTGAAGAGTGCCTCTCTCCACTCAGCTCACCCCTCTGATGGGTAAACACAAGAGTCCCTCCCCTCAACATAGTGTCTTAAATGTACAAGAACCCAAAATCCAATAATAATAAAATAGATTTATATTTTAAATATATATTTATATACGAAACATGCTGTACATAATTTCAGAGATTAAGAAATCCCTTTTTAAATTGACACCCAGGTCTGTCCGTGAGCTTGTGCTTTCCTCACTCCCAGCAAAGAAAAAACCCCAACAAAAAAAAAATACAATATTACTCCCTGTTGCTTTGGAAACAAGATGAATGAGGAGAAAAGAAAAACAGAAAACAGCACTGATCAGAAAGTCTCTGTTTTTCCTGAGTCGAGGGAGTTACTGACGTGTTTTGAGGGATACTGAAGCACTTTTCACCTGTGTTAGCTTCTTCACAGCTTAGACTGAAACAAATCTGAGCTGCTAAAGATTTTTTTTTTCATTCACAGGAAAAACAAAAAGATAAGCTTTGTATGGAGTGTGTCCCCCTTGTTCAGATGCTGTAAGGATCTGAAAGTAGGAAAAAAAAAACAAGCGCCAGAGTGATTCAACAGATGTGGTTTTAACAGCATGCACAAAATATTTTAACCCAGAGAAAGTAAAATGTTGTAAAAAAGGGGGCATTTGTAACATCAGTGTGACCCACTATTCCACCTGCCTCATAACCATGACCCTTCAGTTTTCTCCCTTTGGACAAAAAGTCATCCCAGAGGCCTCATTTCTTTCCCTTATATAGACCCTGAGAACACTGGCCTCCTTTCAAGTTTCCTACAGGGGAATGCAGCTTCTGAGAGATTATTTGGTGAGAAAACTATCTGTTAATGCGATAATTATTTCAGAATCGTTCAACCACAGCAGACAAATGGGAACATAGGGACAAAACTGCTGGACCTGGGGGAAACATTTGGGGCCGAATTTGCTCCGACTGCCAGCTTCTTTTTTTTGTGTTACAGGATCTACATTAACCCTCTATCGGTGTTTCATACTGGTGGAACACGAAGAGTGCAAGAGCGGGAAAGAAACCAACTTAAAGTGACTTCTCAGGAATACTTCCAGTTATGTTCACTTCAAAAAAAAGAAAGAAAAACAGCCATTGGTGAGATGATACAAATGTGATAACATCAAATAAGTTGAGGGAGGGGTGGGTACAGTTGACAGAAGGCAGATTTCCAATTTCATACATCAGCACACCATATTGACAAACCCTGTTAAAGATATCTGTAAGACAATAATAATCAAATAAATATTCCACCTTTGCTTTCAGTATGTATTCAACTTTGTTATTTTTCCAACTAAAACGCTGGATTTAACTGGTGTAGAAACAGCAGTAGTAGTGGGTATATTAGTAGTAGCAGGAGATGCAGGAGCAGTAGTATAGTAACAGGAGGGGCCAAACTGCAGGCAAAGAAAACAAGAGCTCCCCACACAAAGCAGCCTGGGTCCCTGCTATTGAGAAAGTCATGAGCTGAGTGGATCTGATCAGAGAGGGCGTCGTTGATCGGTCATCCAAAGAAAACAAACTCAGTGCAGCACAACACTGAGGAATTTGTGATTCTTCAAGTAAAGTAAAAACAAAAAAAGGACATTCCACTTACCCAAAAAAGGCTTTAAGTTTCTGACACTCCAGGTTTGCAGGTTTGTGATCAACACAATTTTCAGATTGGATTCACCCTCCGCTTGATGCTGATCTACGGGCACCAGATCTGTCCGAAGTCATCCCACATCTCTGTGTTGCTAGTCAGATTCAGGACTTGTGTCCAGGCCTAAATAGACTGTAAACTTGCGGTAAAAGCACCACATGTTGGCTGGGATAGAAGGGAGTTCCCCCCGCCCTCCCCCGAAACGTGCTCAAAAACAGAACTGTTGAGTGTTGATGTTGTCAGGCACCTCTGTAGAAAATAGGCCAGAGGACGAAGATGACAATTTTTGTGGGATGTGTTTTTTTCTTTTCTTGTTGAATATGTATAATGTTCAGGGAAGATGAAGAAGTGGAGGCTCCTGAAATTTGTCAATATTGTCTGACACTTAACGGTAGGTCCACTGAAGACTGTAAAATGGGGAAAAACAAAACAAGGCTTATAATGGTTTCCACATATCCTTCACCTGCACATACAGCAACATACTATAGGATCTTTTTTTAATTGGTTATGCAAAAACCAAAACAAAAAAACCCCCTGCTGCTACAGATGTCAAGTGAGACAAAGTCAGAGGCAATCCTCTATTATCCAGTATAGAAAAATAACCAATCCTCAAGCAAAACATCCCTTATAATTGCACTGGCCTTTCTGGCCTGTCACTACTGTTCCAACCAAAAGGTCGTCCATAGAGACACCGAGTGCCTTTGTCAGAAAGAAAAATACATCATCAGGCCTTATGACTAATGATGAAAACTGACTTTGGAATAAACCGGTTTGCGGAAATCATTTCATGATCTGACGTGAATCAGCTCAGCATGCTATCAGATGTTTAACTCTTTTGGCTGAGAAGGAGAGGGGTGGTGTGTGTATAACCAAATCTACCCGGTATTGCAGCGGGCCATTAGAGGATTCACAAATCATGGTTGCACTGAGTTAGACAAAGGAGGATTGATGGAATGAGTCCCGAAGGCTGGAATGAGTCTAGTCCGACCCGGCCCAGATCAGACCGCGGTGTGCTTTCACTGCAGAGAATGTCACTTGGGGTTTCTCCCAGTGCAGACTCAGCGCAGGTGCTCAAGTAAAGGCAGCTCTGTGGATTCCTCCCGGGGGGTGGGGGGGTCCCCTGCAGTCAGCAGGAGTGGATCCATCGTCTGAGTGGCTCCCAGAGGATCCAGGGTGTGCGTCAGACTGGCCTCTTGCAGGGGTGCAGGAGGAGTAGGCTGTAAAAGACAGATTTATAAAAGAAATCTAAAAATCTGCACTTCCATTGAAAAACACAACTATTTGTCAGAACCATAAAAAAACAATTAAGTAGATCTGGGTATCTATTTATCATCAACATGTCACCACTGACCAAACAGGCAAAAAGCCCCCCTAATGTGGCTTAGCAACAATAAAGGGTAAGATTGTCTTTAAGCCCAACAGATTTATTGTTGTGCAGATATTATCAGCCGATATGAGCTAATTGCAAATAAATCAGTATCGGTGTTTGTAACAGTATCTATGACTATTAAAAAAGAAATGGGGAGTCGAATCCTTCACTCAGGTCACTATTGTTAGCATAGTTTGCCCATGAGAGGGCACTCTGCTGCTCCTCTGTTAAAAAGACTGTGGCAACACTAAACAAAACTATCAGCTGACCGAAGTCTACCAGAGCATGCAGAAACAGGAACGGGCGTTACCAGTGAGTTGGTCATTTGTCACATTCATGACTTGCTAACCCGCCTGTTTTTCATTGCCCTCTCCTGGCTTCCTCCCGGGTCACAGCAGTATGTTTAATTTTACAGTAGGTGAGTGGTGGAGGCTACGCTGTCGACAAAGTTGATTGTAGATTTATTTCTGAAACAGTGGGGCAGTTCTAGTGAACTGTCCTCTCAGTTCTCACTAGTTCATCACTTCTAAATATTTTCTAACATCACTTATAGTAGCTAGCCTAAAGCTGCCCATTGCTAAATTAGATTTCCCAGAAAGCTAGCTAATGCCATGTTTATCAGCAGAAGGGCGCTAACATTAATGAGTGGTTAAACTATAGTGTTTAATGTATTCTAAATATATCTGCATGCAGCTTGTCTGTTGTTAGTTACTGTAGTTATTACTGTGAAATCTGAGTTGCAGTTACTCCTTGTAGACAGTCATGTAGTATTAGATGCATTCAAGGGGAGCATTTCCTCTAGGTCACTATATCATAGATGGTGGTTGAAATATTCTTGTAGCTTTGGCTACAATGAAAGTGTGCTGGTAAAGGGATAAACTAATGTTAATATGCAATATTGAAAATAGTCATTTTGGCAGATTATATACACAAGTTCATAACTTCTGCATGACAAAAATATATTGCCTATGTAGGAGAGCCCTGATTATCATTAAAATGTAATAATTATAATGATGAGTAATATATGGTATTATTGTTAGTACTAGTACATTAGTGTTGAACACAGTAGGTTACATACACTATTTCCATTAATGTTCATTAGTAGTAGTAACTTGTGTTGTACTTTAATAAAATAAAGGTGGTAAATGAAGTAGAATTAAAATGGTTAAAGAAGAAATAACTTAAGCTACTAGAAATAAAAATATACTCAGCTACCGTCAACATCGAAATTCAAATTTAAGAAGCTAGAACCTGAGATTTATGATGTTTAGATTAAGAATTAATAGATTATAAAAATGGTTGACTGACTAATCGCTGTAACTCCACATCTCTGAGACGCTTCCTTTTGTATACTGTGAAGCTAGATTTTCTTTGTTGGACAAGAAGCAAAAACAGGGTTTTGACAAAAACCGTCTCTGAATGAACTATAATTGTTGGATTTTTCTTGTTGGAACTCAGGGGATTGAGATGATATGTGAAAGGTGTTAAGATACAGGCCAAAATGTGAGCTGAACTTGGATTAATGGTGCTCTTAGGTATAGTTGAGGGCAAAATTGTTATCTGGATGGACCTTTTCTGTTGTGTTCTATGGGCTGGACATTTCCCTGCCTAAAGTTACAAATGACTGAATAGTAAAAGACACTTCCTCACCTGTGTGCGTATGGTCTGTACTGTAACTCCTTCTCCCTCCACTGCAGCTGGTCCGTTAAAGCCCTTTCTGCCTGAAAAACTCCACTTGCCAAAGTGGCTCTCATAGTGTAGTCCGCTGCCCTGCCCGAGGCCAGCCCGCTGGCCTGACCTGTGCCCCGAGTTCTCCAGAAGACTCGCCGGGCAGAAGCGCTCTGGGCCTGGCAGAGGAGGTGGAACAACAGAGCTACTGAAGGACAGCTGGGAGCTGGACAGTTGTTGACCCAGGAGGCCCTGGATGGAGGAAGTGCGCTGTAGGGATGTGAACAGTCCCGCCTCCATCCTGCCCTCAGATTGGCTGAGCAGGGCTAATGGGAGAGGTTGGGGGTGGTGAGGCCAGCTCTGGGTTGGACCTACAGGGTTGTCTGTACCTGAAATGCAAGAAAGGCCATTTCATTTAGTCAGTTTTACTTTATTAAAAATGTCTAAAAGGCTTGCAGTAAGGCAAGGCATGAACTGTTTCTAACAAATTTACACCATCTCGGTTTTTTTGGTCAACTTTCTAAACAGTACCACAGTGATCTGCCTGTACTACAACAGTTTCAGGTCGTACCCATCGAGGGCTGCACAGTGGTGATGTGCGGCTGGGGAAGGCTGGAGGCTGGTGTACTCTGGGTGGTGTGAACGGCTGGGTTGGTGGAGATGGAGGTGGAGCCACCTCCACAGTCTGAGTCCTCAATGTTTCCTCCGCTGTTACAGCCAGCGCCACACCCCTTCTGTAACCTGCAGACAGACATGTATTAAGGTGTTCACACTAACTTCTCTGTTGCTAAAAGACTTTTGTGGACATCTATCACATTAAGTTTAGACCATGTACCTGTCCCAGCTGCTGATGAGCCAGGTGTAAATGTTGTGTGGGCTGACAGGTCCTCCCCACACAGACCGGAGCTGGCTGTGCCCCCCAGCGTATGAGGTGGTGAGAGGGGACACGTAGATGGGGTAGCCGATGGGCTGGTCGCACGAGGAGTTAATCATATTCCTCAGGGCCTGTTTGGCATTTTGAATGCTGCCACGCTCTGGGTTACGATTGCGCAGGAAAACCAGCTCCTGCTGTTGCCCCGCCCACAGCCCACGCACACACTCTCTGTTCACCTGTTGGGGGAAGCAGGAATATTAACAGCTGGTTCAAGGGTTCTGGGCAAATCATCCTGTACATGAACTGAATTTCAGAGAAAAATAAGCAACAAACTAATGCAACAAAAATCAACTTAATAAGCCAGAGATAACAAGACCAAGTGATAAACAGGAAGTGACCTTGATGACTCTGAAGCTGAGGAACCTCTTATTAAGCATGATGATCTTGTACTCGTCGCTGCCGTCATCCATGATGTGGCGCAGTGCCAGCAGTGAAGGCATGTTTGCTAGAATAGCGCTGCGCCACACAGGGTCACCCTCGTGAGATATCAACATCTTCTCCTCGTTGGCAGTGATGGCGTCGTACAGAACTGTAGGATCCTCATACTCATCTGGAGATGTAAAGTGGTCCTGGAAGAAACGCAGATTTCAGTACGGTTGGTCTCAGTTCAGAGACAAAAGAGACTAGAGGCTAGCTTTTATTCTTCTGTGAGAAATGCTACCTGATGCAATTTGAGGGACATCCGCACTCCTGGTGCCACAACTCGATTAAGCAGGTCCATATCTGCAAACACCCATTCATCCCTGGGAGATGTGATGCGAAAGTCTCCCTTGAAGAGAGCATGGAGGCCATAGAGAAACGGCTCTAAGCTGCCAAACAGAAAAACAAAAATAACTCTTGCATATTACTGGCATATAAATGGGTAGTGACAGGTGGCATCAGCCACAGTGACAGACATGGTAATGTGGCCGGGGATTCCTACCTTGCAGACATGCTGTGGGAGGCTGTGCCCAGAGCTCTTCTTCCCAGGATACAGAGCCCAAAACAGAGGTTGACAAGTGGAGAATCTCTTTCACAAGTCACCGGCTACAACACAAAAGAGTAGTTGGGATGAATAATAAAATATTGTAACTTTGACTTTAACTTGACTTTTTGTTGTCAATTTCTTAAACACATTTATTGAAATGAGGCCTCTTTTTATTGAAACTCTAAACACAAATCCACAACTTCTCACCCAATACCTCAAACATCCTATTTTCCAGGTCAAAATTAAGCTACTCAAAACCATTCAATGTTGCTGAAAAACCAAACTTTGCCTCAAAACACACACACACACACGTAAGATAAATATAAAACAATATTACAAAAATAGGTTATTAGTTATGTTGCTTGTGGTTCTCTCACTCAAAAACTTTTTTACACGATGAACACAAAAGAAATAAATGTACATTTGCACACACTTTTTATTCCTTAGTGTACTGTACAGTACAACACACCAAACAACAAATTTTCTGCCCTAGTGTCCTGTCTTTGGTCTGGGACCGGCCAGAGATTATCGTTCTCCACCTCCTTCTGCATCTACTCCTCCTCCCTCTACCTCCTCCACCTTATCTTCCTCCTATCCCATCTCCTCCTCCAACTACTTCTGTTCCTCTTCCTTCACCTCTTACTCCTCTCCATACTGTGTTTCCTCCTTCTCCTCTTCAGTGTCCTCTACCACTTCCTTCAAATTTCGCTAGATCCACTGTCCCAAACCTGAATGAACTGTCTCTTGACCTTTTATCTATCTATTGAAGCTTCTGATTGGTGTGTTTCCACCTGGGTAGTTGTGTGTTAACTGAGCTCAACCTGTGCTGATTGAGTGAACAATACTGAATGAACATAACAAAAACACCCCCGATCCATGTGGGATTCTAGTGCAAATGCTGTGGAGAGTCTCACCGTTTGACGCCTGCTGTTGCAATACTGAATCCAGTCCAGGTAAACCATGCAGAATGAGGAGGTGGTGATGCCGGAGGCCCTGTGGTCATAGTCCTCATCGATGTTCAGGTTGAAGGTAGGGTCACTGTCTACATAGTTGGGCCCAAGACAAGGCCGTAGAGCATCCTGAATCGTATCATTGGTTAGCCACTCTTCCAGCTTCGAAGATCGACTCACATAGTAGATGATGCTCTGTTTAAGGGGACAAACACCGGATCCAAATGATTCAAATATCAAGCATTTAACATCAAGATCTCAGGCCACAATTTCAGTCATTTCAGTCCTGAGTGCATGACAGGGTGGGAATCAAAGTGTGTATGCACATTTCACATTGCTATTGGATTTTCTTCTTGTCCAGTCCTACTGTGATTGCTCACACCCTGCCCTGAACTCTACCAGGCTACAGTATTATGTAAAGGCAATGTGAACAGGCAATAACAACAACGGGACATGTAAACAAACATTTCTAGACCAAGTGTAGACATACAGAACAGTCAGCTTATAAAATATTATTGAGAGTCTAAAAAAAGAGGCACGATGTAAGAACAATGATCAACATCTTACCTTGACATAGTATGTGATGAGGATCTTACGGAGGTCGAATACTTGCAGCATGGAGGCTGCGTTGTTGTCGCTGATGCTGTAGCCTTCTAGTACGTACTTGGTGGCGGCCACCTCCCAAGCCAGCCAGCGCTGTCCAAAGGCAGCATTGAATGACAGCATGTGGGGAAAGTGACCAGGTTCGCAGCAGCAGCAGCCCTCGTCCTCCTCTACTCCCTCGGTGATGGCCTCTACCTCCCTCTGCTGACAGTAGGTACCTGTGTGAAGCCGGTGAGAATCATATAGCTATAAAGTGTCAATCTGTGACATATTAGGGACAGTAAAATAATGTTCCATCATTTTACTGGACTTAATACAAGACTTTAAGAATTGACATACTTTGTGAGGGCATACAAATTCAAATAAAGCTGCTTATTGGCTTTAGTGACAACCTCTTTAGAGAGTGACGCACAACATCTATATTTTTTAGTCCTGAACAACGTTAAAATAAACCTGCAGCCACGAAACTGTTAAAAGTAAAAATATACTTGAAGAAATGGCACAAAAAGTAATATTCAATAAAAATACAAAACAAATATGGGTACAGAGGCAGATTTTGAAGCAATATTTTTAAGTGCACAGTAGCTTGACCTTGTCAGCTGCCACTTTTTACACAAACACGACTGGCTGAGCTACAGGGGCCTGATCTCTATAAATAAATGCTATTCTGTGAGAACACAGGTAAAAAACTGAAACTGAGCTACAAGCTCCAAACACTGTCAGCCCCCATCTTCCTCTGCTGCTGACCTCTAAACTCAAGACCCCTCAGCTGGAAGGTGACCAGGCCGTTGCCGATCTCAATGATGTGCACCAGAGCATTGAGGTAGTCTGATGCGAGGATGAAGCAGTCGCCGGTGGTGTAATTGCCCCAGCGGCCGAGGAGCAGGTCTCCGCACAGGCTGTGCTGCAGAGAGCGCGTCAGGTGCTCGTAGAAAATAGAGTTCAGGTTGTTGTCATCGGCACCTTAAGAAAAGAGAAGGGCATCACCATAGCTACAGAACAAAAAAAATGCAAGTCAAAAATTGATAATTAGATGGTGAGAGACTATTATGGCATACCTGGGTTGCGGTCTAACTGAGTGGCAAGTCTGGTGTTGGAATGATCGACGCGTTTGGTGCTGCAAACACGACAAACTAGTATCAGAACTGGCTGGAAATACTTTGGATTTGAACTTTAGGAAACGTTAATTTACATTTGCACAGATTTTTTTTCTTCCAAAAACATACTTGTAGTCTCGCTCCCAGAATTTTACAGGTCTGGTGTAAGAGGTGACGAACACAGCACTGCCTAGGACAGGATTGAGAGGGGTGGAGAAGATGGCGGAGAAGATGGCCTGGACAAAAAGTACAGCAGAGTCTGAAGTAACATGAGTTAAGGATATCGCATTGACAAAAAACAAAAAAACAATTATTACAGTTATAGGTCTTTAGTACTTGTAACATGCAGAGTCCTGGTGACTTATTGTGGAAATATACATACCAGGTAAAGGAGCACAGACACAATAACGGCAACACTCGTACAATAATGCAACTTAATACAACAACCCTGAAACAAATACTGGTTTATAATGTTCAGTGTATGTAGAGTCTGTGTTGTATTTTGATGCTATGGTTTGTGCTGTTGTTGTATCAGACTGTATTATACAGTAAATTGCAACATTTGACAGAAAAATCAAAAACTGAAGGATACGGGGCACGGCAAAGGGTTGAGCGAAGGCGTGGAAGGCTGAGCCCCAGGTGATCTGCCAGGGGGCGATGTAAGTCAACACGAAGCGCAGCTTGTACAGCAGGTCCCACATCTGACAATTCACAGAACAAATACATAAACCCCCCGCCCAAAAAAACGCATTGCCACCTGTATTCATACGACTGCATAGACAACGTAGTGTTGGATAGAGAGAGAGATTAAAGAGCAACCTAACACCCCCTGAATATCTTGTCTTTGCCAACCTCCAATGGACCCTGTGACATCACTGTTGAGTGTTACAACACTGTAGCACATTGCCACACCTAACCACGTCCATCAGTGTGGCTGGGTATGGTCTTTTAACCGGAGGGGGCAGTAAAATTCTGTGTTTTCAGCCAGGTGTTAAGTTCCTCTTTAACATTACACAGTCAAAATGTGCAATAAATGGCTATTTATATTATTATATTATATTCTTATTTAATAACATTTGCAACCATTTCTGAGCCAACAGGATGTGCGGCCTAACCTTGCTGAAGAGAATGGACATGAAGTAGTAGTCGATCAGGAAGGTCTCAGAGAAGTGCGGATAGTCAAAGTGGAAGAAGAGCGTGGTGAAGCACAGCGTGACGTACTGCTGCGACGGAGCGCAGAAGGACGAACGCAGCAACTTCATGCCTGCTACTGAGATGAAGAGAGCTCGGCTGCTGAAAGGGTCGAGAAAGAGACGGAGAGGAAATCAGTCACATATATACATAGTGTAAGGAATGACATGAGATCTCCAAACCCAGATGCAAGCAGCTGTGCTACAGTTGAACTGAGAATATATTCACCTTTACGCAGACTACTATACAGACTGGCTGGTCTATGGGTTGGAGAGAGAAAGCAATACACTTGGGGAGGGTTCAGCGTGTCTACTAATTTTATGTTCTACGGGTTCCAACACACACTGCTAACAGTACATTTCCCCGGGGAGCAGAGATGGAGAACAGTATAAAGTATGGATGTGACATAGTATGGAGACATAATGAGGAGAAGCTTACTAGATGTCCAGCTCTTTATGGTTCTGGCCCACAGTTCGAGCTTCTGTTGTTAGGGAGTTAAGAACCACAGCCGGGTAGATGAAATATTTCTCCACACACTGAAGCCACGCATACAGCTTCTCAAACCACATCAACTGAGCAGCATCTGGGGCACACAGAAAGCAAAACAATCTTATACACACACTTGTTGAGGAGAGCTGCATGTCCAAACTCTCGCTTTCTGCCCCTAAAGCTTTCCAACGCCATGGAAAGCCAAAGAAGTTCAGAGATGAGCCGCAAAAGTTCTAGAACACAATCTTATGGACTGATGAGACCGAGATTAATCTGTACCAAAGTGATGGAAAGGCCAAAGTGTGGAGAAAGAAAGGAACTGCTTATGATCCGAAGCATACAAGCTCATCTGTGAAGCATGGTGGAGGTAATGTCATGGCTTGGGCGAGCATGGCTGCTTCTGAACAGGCTCAGTAATATTTATTGATGATGTAACTGATGATGGTAGCAGCAGAATGAATTCAGAAGTGTTCAGAAACATTTTGTCTGGCAATTTACGGAGAAATGCTTTGAAACTAATTGGGTAATAGCATCACAAATGAAGAATGCAACAGTGTGGTGAAGTCGATGGGTCGCAGGCAGTTATTGCAAGCAAGGGTTATGCCACCAAATATTAAATGTTATTTACTTTAAGATTATTTGTTCCATTACTTTTGCTCACTTGAAAAATGGGTGGGTTCAAACAAAGGGTGGTATGTCCTAAGTTGTTTAACACATCTAGATGTGAATACCAGGAAATGAAAGCTGAAATTCTGAACTCTTGTCTCATACTCATCTTTTGATCTTAAACCCAAATGTCTTCAGTGAACAACAAAAACAAAGGAATTTGCCTTACTGTTCCAATACTTTGAGGGGACTGTAGAACGCTCCAATGGTTGATATATGAGGTTTTCTTCTCACACTTTTAAGATACTTCCACATGCATGTTTCTGTGTATGTGAACAAAGATACAAGATTAATCAGACACTCACCTCGGACCTCAAACTGACTGTACTCTCTGGAGCGGAGCACAGGGTGAGCCAGGCAGAACCATGGCAGCTGCTTGCGGAGCTGAGGCAGGAGATAGTGTGTAATGAACCCTACAACTCCGGCCAGGATATACAAGACAAAGCTAAGAGCAGGCTGCGGATCAAGAGCAAAAAGAGGAAATTTAGAATAAAAAAAAAAAAATCTGTGGACATCTTTTCACTAAAATCCTCTGAGAAATGTGTTGGAAGAACAAGATGAGAAACCCTGCTCAGACTAACTTGAAGAGCGATGAAAACTGTGCTGGCACTGATGGCGAAGGTAATCACAGCCATTAGGGGACACATGACGAGGTCTGAATGAAGAATCTCTTTCTACAAAGAGACAGTGAAAAGATTTTAAAATTAATGACTCCATGAAGTCAAAAGTGAAACTGTCCCACTGCAGTCTGGGCAGGCAAGCAAGTGGTGATCTTTACCACAGAGTTATGCAGCTTCTCAGGAAGAGGGTCCTTGATCTCCACAGGGGGTTCTTCTGGTATTCGGTTCTCCAACTCTGGGAATAATTTAGACCGGACCAGTGACCTGACGTAAGTGGTAAAAACATACAAAAAGGAAAAGTGAGAGCTACATCAAAAAGCTGAGGTCAAAGTCAACACAGGCTGCATAATGAAAGCAGTTTGTCAGCAGTGTCAGTCTGTGTCTACACAGGATGCGTTTAGGCAAACGTCTGTGTTTAGTTTGCATTTTGGCAGCACATGTGGCTGGTTCGATCCCCGTCTCCTCCAGTCTGCATGTCGAAGTGTCCTTGAGCAAGATACTGAACCTCAAATTGCTCCCAATGGCTGTGCCATCAGTGTGTGAATGTTAGTTCCATGGAGATGTTCAGTTGGCACCTTGCATGGCCAACTGCACTGCCACCAGTTTATGAATGTGTGAACTGGGTGTAAAGTGCTTTGAATGGTTGGAAGACTAGACTACAATTTGTAGTTATGGTTGTAAAATGAAATAAAACTGACATGAAGCCTAAAATTTCGCTTCAGGTTGCAGTGACACAAATATAGTGTGACTAAACGCAGCCTGTTATGTGGCTTATATAGACAGCTGTTTTATGTTGAGCCTTGTAGCTTCTTCAGGTGTGCGGCTACCTGTAAATGTTTACGGTCATTCTATCATAGATATAAAAACAGGATTTTCAATGATGTCTAAGGCCAGTATGGACAATATGAAACACAAAATACTGACCACAGGATGGTAGGATCGCTGCTTTGGCGGCTGAGGTGGTAGGATAAGGCCAGGAGTAGGCCACAAAACACAGAGAACAGTACTGGCACATGGGCATCCCCCCACGGTGCCTAATGTGGAAAAAACAACAAATAAAAACAATACATTAAATTAAAGCCTATCCACAGCGATTCTGATCAGAATATTTGATACAGAAATACCACACCAAAACGCCTCTACTTTCATGTAGAGTGTCTCTGTTCCACTTACATTGATAGCACCGAGGCAAAATCCATAAAGGAGAGCAGCAACCAATATGCTGCGTATGAGGCTGAACAGAGATGAGAGGGGGCTGGTAGTGGCTGAGGAAAGAGACAGATAGAAGATCAGGAAGAACCTAAACACAAACGATCACGTGCAGTTTCTAAACTGACAGATTGAAGACGCTATCACACTTTGCCAATTTCCTGGAAAGGAAACATATTGCTGTCTGTGAAGACATGCTCTCACCAGTTCCACCAAAAATGTGCATGTCGATCTGCTCCAGCAGACACATCACAAACGTGTTGACCTGAGGTAGCAACCCAAACAGGAAAATGACCGGGAAACACAAGGCAAACACTGTTGGACAAAAGAGATAAAAGTTTTTAAAGGCCTAAAAAATGAATATATAACAAATATAGAGCAGAAGATTAGCAGAAAATAACCACTTTATAACTACTAATCCACATGTATTACTATTTATGGCTGATCTCTTGTTAAACTGCCACTCAAATATCAAATACATAAATTGTTGAGGTGTTCTGGACAGCTAGTACAATGATAATGTAAAGAGTCTTGTATCAAAACTAACCAACGAGCATATCCCTGACACAGAGCAGGAAGTGTGCAGAGAAGAAGGTGACACCATAGAGAGAGACGGGATGCAGGCTGCCAGAGCGCCCAGATAGGTCAAAGATCCAGATCATCATACAACACAAGCAGAAGTAGACTGGCCGACTGTACACAATGACCCAGTTATGGCCCTGTTAAATTACAGACACATAAGACAAGGCATGATTACAAGACAATAACAAGGTGTGTGTGTGTATTTTTTATATACATATATTTTTAATCTAAAAATAAAATTTTTATTGCATTGTTATATGCAAAATTGAATAATGAATTGTGTATTGCGCACTTTTAATTTCAATGTACTGCTATGTACACAAAGTGCAATAACATGTGGTTCGCAAACATGTGGTTCGGAACAGGTATCATCAGGGAGCAGCAGAAACAGTCTATGTTCAGTAGCAAATGTCCCTGTTACAGTGAGGTGAAGTGGTCGAGCACAAGGTGTGACGACAAGTGGGTGCGTTTCTCTGAAACTGTCGCGGTGGCACTCGCCTCATGCACACGCCTGCCGCCGAAGTTGAATCGTCTTGAACTTTTTGTACGCGATCGTGCAGCACAAATCATTGGAAGAGAAACTGATCCTTGCTGTTTGTGAGTTTCCTATCGGAACGCTGTCTTCCCCCACACACCATCCATCCTGCCGAAGCCTCCCTCCACTGCTGGTTTGGGTGAATGATTCTCAGGCTGATCAACATCCCACCCCTCCTGTGACCCATGGTTTGACTGTATGTGTATTCAGAGCCAGTGAGCAACAGACTTTCAAAATAATAATAAAAAACTGCGTTAACGTGCGATAAAATAATTGTCGGCATTAATCAATTCATGTGTTAACGCGATAACAACACGTTAACATGCACATTTGACAGTAATTAGTTATATTACAATATTACTGTCTCTGAACTCTAATGCTTTACACTACTTTTCGTTACTTTTTAGTTAATTTCACTGCTATTTAATGTGTGCATTATTCTGATATTAAGAAGTGTCTGCATAAGTGGTTTCCAGTGAGATCCACAGTTATATCTGCGGATCTTGTGGGTCTTTATCATAAAAATTTTCCTTCTGATTAATAGCCGGGGTGGCGGTGGTGTTGGGGGTGTGAAATAAGATGAATAGTCTCCCAATTAAGAAAGACGCTGTGCGCATTTAGGCACGAGGTACAGCAGTATAACGTCATTGATTATTTGAATCTCCGGACATTCTGACAGGATCGGTCAGGATGAACTGATAGCAGCCGCTGTAATCATGTGATCCATCAGGGGAGCGACCATCTTGTTAGTTGGAGCCAAGCTCCCCTAGAGTTTTCACCCTGCCTACAATCTCAATGATCGGATTCCCGCAACAGGAAATAACGTTACTCTTTTACTCATGGATGTGTTTTTTGCTGGTGCCCAAAGGTTTCTGGGTGTTGGTGAATAATTAAAAAAAAACAGAAACACCACCTCATTTCGGGTTAAAATGCATTGTAATGAGCGTTACTGAGATTGTAATGAGTATAATATTACCGTTTTTTTTTTTTAAATAATGCATTATATTACTGTGTTACAGCAAAAGCAATACATTACTGTAATTATGTTAAATTTTGTAACACGCTACTCCCAACACTGTATATATATTTAACAAATAAAAAAAAAGGTGAAACAAGTACTCACGTGCATGGGAGAAGCTGCATCTGGTTGTACACTCTAAAACAAAAAGGTGAAGAAATTAAGCTTCATAGGTTTCATAACAAGACATAATGAAAGAATGAAAGGAGGAATTCCCGAAGATATCACAGACAATTTGATGCTTATACTGTATTGTATATTGTAAAGATTCATGTTTTCCATACATAAAAAGTGTGGCTTAAACACTATATGGAACAGACACATGTAAGTCTTTAAAGCTGGGAAAACTCTAGGGCTGCTCGATTATGGCAAACATCATAATCATGATTTATTTGATAAATATTGAGATCAGGATTATTTCACACAATTACTTAATTGACTCAGGAATCATCATGCATTTATTGAACTTTTAATATTAAATGCTTAATTTTTTAATACATATGCATTACACCAAAAATTCCAAATAGCTCATTAAAAAAAGAAATAGTAATCCAACATTATTTACTTCAAACCGCATCTTAGAGCGGATGACAACAATGCATTGTTTTCACGGTTTGACTGCTTATAGGGGGCGGATGGACAGAGACAGGTGAACTACTGAGATGATGACAACCCGTTACATAACACTGAAATTCAACCGTGGTTTTCTGTCTAGAGAAGCAGTGACTTAAACAGTGAGTAAGGAAAGTATGAATAAGTCTAAATAATACATAATTTATTAAGATATGCTAGGTTAATTTATGAAATGTAAAATGCTGCAGGCTTAAGCTAATAATGTTTACTAACAAGTGATAGCAGTTATAACTCCATCATCTTGGCTCAAGCTGAACCAAACATGCCACAGCCTGGCTAAGAGTGAGACTGGGCCTTCAGGGAGGGGCGGTAAAGGAAAGGGGTGCGCTGCGTTCACAACACAAGACAAAACAAGATCACATTTGTGAAATGGAATCTCAATTATCTTGTTTTCCTAATGTTTAACCCAGAATTGCCCCCAACTAATTTATTAAAATTGAGCAGAATTTCCTCCACAATGCCTGATTAATGGCCCAACAATCAACAATCTGGCTGTTGGACAGTCGATGGATTTTGGCTTTATTGCAGTTTGAGCAGATTCCATATGGCTGTTGTGAAAATATCTGTTATACACCGAAGTGAGCTGGATTAAATATTCTTGGATCAATATTTTACATGTTATGGTTATGTAGTCTTTATAGCGAAATAGACATTGTCTTCTAACATCTTCACAGCCATTCAAAGCAGATTTTTCAATAATAAATAAATATTATGATGAGATCCAGTTTGCTAATGAAATTTAGAGGTAATATACCTTCAGTAAAGAGTACTGGCAGCTAGCAATGACCAGGCAGAACTGAAAGACCCAGATGTCCCTGAAAAAGCCCTGTAGCAGTAGTAGGAACCCCAAGAAGGCCACCAGACTGGCCAGCACCACAGCAAACACGTTCTCTCCCACACGGCGGTTCCTGCCAACAGCAAGCAGAGAAATTGATATTTGGATAACTCCGGCTGTTTTGATCCCACTGCTTTCTATATAAATATCATGTTATTTGATAAAATAAATTAACATGAAGGGACCAAACAGAGTCCCCCCAGTCTGGCTTACCTGTCCAATAAGGCCAGAAGAGCTAATCGATCATAACGAACCCTTAGCCACTTCCCAGGCAGCACCCAAAAGCGATAGTACTGTTTGGGTTTAGCTTTCTCCTCAATCATCAGAGTGTTTTCCTGGGACTCTTGTAGAGATTCGTGATCCAGATCAAACTAGAGATGACGTGAGAAATGAATGATGCATTCAGAAGGTAGTTTCCTCTGAGGTAGAGAGAGAGTCCTGACTTATTTAATATAATAATCTACCACATCAAACATCAAAGACTGCTAACCTCAGGCATTTCCAGAGGCACCCTGCGCACCTGCATGCCCTGTAAAACCACAGGTCTGGGCTGGAGGATGGACAGGACTTGGGGCCCTTCCGGGGGCTCGGAGGTGAAGCTTGAGGACTGGGACTGTCTTTCCCTTTCCCTGCAAGTGTGACATTTTATGGCATTAATTGAAGCTTTTAGTCATGGCTTTCTAACATCAAATTAACTCTTATAGTCTTGAAAAAAGGCAAACTGTTAATAAAAACTTTATAACTTACTGAACTGGGTCCTCATAACCGCCTCCAGCGGGTCCAAATGTGTAGGACCTCTTCACTCCTGTTACACAACAGAAAGAAAACTGAAACAGAATACATTCAACAGGGAATAATCCACAGACACATTTCTACAGCTAACAGATGCAATATTTTTGTGTTTTTCTCCCACCTCCCTCAATTTTTCAACTTTATTTTTATTCCATAAACTCAACACATAACAACCTACAATTGCAGGAAGTACAGGCAATCTCGATGGAGAATAGAAACAATTGTAGTAGTACAGACAACCAGAACATACACTCCGCTTTTAATTTTAGATATGCATGTCTGGCATAGTGTGTGCAAGAGGTATATTTGTTTCAATTTCCGTTCTTTTATTGTGTCTGTAATTTGAGGTTGTTATTTCTGCAATTTAAAAAAACAACAAAAACAAACATTTTGTGCATTTTATCTACATATTGTGAGGCACTTGGTGGCTTCTGCCCTTTACAGATGTTGGAACCTTTACTATTCTGAAAGCCTATTTTCATAAAGGACATTCACCGGCACCTTTGTTAGGTACACCTGTTCAATTGCTTGTTAACACAAATAGCTAACCAGCCAATCACATGGCAGCAACTCAATGCATTTCGGCATGTAGACATGGTCAAGACAACTTGCTGAAATTCAAAACGAGCATCAGAATGGGGTGGAGAAAAAAAGGGGATTTAAGTGACTTTGAACGTGGCATGGTTGTTGGTGCCAGAAGGGCTGGTCTGAGTATTTCAGAAATTGCTGATTTACTGGAATTTTCATGCACAACCATCTCTAGTGTTTACAGAGATTGGTCCGAAAAAGAGAAAATATCTAGTAAGAAGCAGTTGTGTGGACGGAAATGCCTTGTTGATGTCAGAGGAGAATGGGCAGACTGGTTCAAGATGACAGAAAGGCAGTAACTCAAATAACAATAATCATCTTCTTCTTGCTGATTCTAACTTAGACCTTTTATGCTTGTCAGAGACATGGCTCCATAAAAACTCCCCTTCTGCTGCTCTACATATTCTGGCTATAATGCCTTCAGGAAAGATAGAGCTGAGGGTAGAGGTGGGGGGGTTGCCATTTTATATTAAAGATCACATATTGTGTGAAGAGATTCAATACTCAATACTTGAGAATGACCTAGAAAGTATCTGCCTAGACACACTGTCACCACAAATGTCTTTCATTGTCACTGGAGTCTATAGACCACCCTCTGCAAAATCTTCTTGAGAAATTATATGCTAGCCTTAGGGAATGCAGCTCAGAGAAGGAAGTAATTATGATGGGTGATTTTAATATTAACTGGGAAGACAAATCATGTAAAAAAAAAAAAAAAAAAAAAGGAACTGAAACAAATCACAAATAAATTTATCTGACACAGTTAGTTAAAGGACCTACTAGGATAACTTCCTCATCTAGGAACCAAATTGATCTGATATTTAGTAACAAACCTGAGAAAGTAACCAAATCCTTCAACATGGTCACAGGTCTTCTGAACACAACTTAATCCTTATAGCCAGAAAACTCACAAAAAAATAAATAACCACTCGTTACAACCAAGGTATGCAGAATACCATCTCTGAATGTACAACATGATGAACCAGATGGGCTACAGTAGCAGAAGACCACACCGGGTGCCACTCCTGACAGCTAAGAACAGGAAACTAAGGCAACAATTGCACAACTTAAATCCAAAATTGGATTTAAGCTGTGACATTCAGATGGTAGGGTCAGAATTTGGCATGAACAACATGAAAACATGGATCCATTCTGACTTGTATCAACGGTTCAGGCTGCTGGTGGTGTAATTGTATGGGGGATATTTTCTTTGGGCCCCTTAGTACCAGCTGAGCATCGTTTAAACGCGACAGCCAAACGGAGTATTGTTGCCGACCATGTCCATCCCTTTATGACCACAGTGTACCTATCTTCTGATGGCTACTTCCAGCAGGATAATGCACCATGTCACAAAGCTCAAATCATCTCAAACTGGTTTCTTGAACATGAAAATGAGTTCACTGTACTCCAATGGCCTCCACAAGCACCTTTGGTATGTGGTAGAAGGGGAGATTCGCTTCACGGATGTGCAGCTGACAAACCTGCAGCAACTACATGATGCTATCATGTCAATATGGACCAACATCTTTTTCAAAGTATGCCACGAAGAATTATGGCGGTTCTGAAGCAAAAGGGGTCCTACCCGGAGCTAGCGAGGTGTATCTAATAAAGTGGCCAGTGAGTGTGGATGTAAAGCACCTGCAGCTAGCCTGATTTTCCAGTGTCCAGCCTTTAAGCTAAGCTAACTAGCTTTGTATTTAAAAGTAAGACATGAGAGTGGTATTAATCTCATTTAACTCTCAACATGAAAATAAATTAGCACATTTCCCAAATTGTTGAACCATTTCTTTATCGCCACTGACTCACCACTCTCGTCAAAGAAATAGTGCACTGCCCCCTCTGAGGTGTCGTCGAAGGTGGAGGCCTCATGGATGCCACTGCGGGGCAGTAGGAGTGAGGAGGCAAATTGCAAGGCTGAGGGAAGTGTGCGGGTCCGCGAATGAGAGGAGGTCCGAGCCCGCTGGAGGTCCTGAAGGCTACAGGAACAAAAACAGAAAACATGCGGAATAATACTGTAATATTGGCTTTAAAATGTAATTTTGGCAGTGCACCAGTCCTGCTGAATCTGGCATGTTCCCTGAGTGGTACTTTCAATTAATGAGTTTAGCTTTATTATTAATTTCTCTGAAAGTTGCTGAGAATATTAATTTGATGGCAAATCCCCAGAAATATTTCCCTTAACACACAGCAGCACTTGCTAATTCTTACACCCATCATAGTGTAAACTTGCTCATAGCTTTGACTAATGCATACTTGGCGGAGAATGAAGCAAATAAAAGGCACAGTCGAAGCCAGGCATCAGCTGCAATCCTCACTCTGCTCTGCTTAGTCAACTAACCTGGGAGGGGATCCCATGGTGGACGGGGGCGGTGTAGGGTTGCTCCCAGCATTATGTCTCCTGCGGATGGCCTGGGTCCTCTTAACACTGCTGACTGAGTCGTGTTTGCCACCATCCTCTGGAGCCATGGCTGGAGAAGGGTCATCAGTTACAGCAATGCAACGGTTTACATTACAGTCTCAATGTACACCATACAAGGCACCATTTGCATAAAAAATGGACACCAATATCCATTAGTGGTTGCCATTGTTACATCTGCATTTACAATGTTGCCATGCAAACCAGACTTTAACAAACAAATATCCTTAATTACACACTGATAAGACAACTCTGTTTCCTCTACATTTATCCAGGCAGGGCAAACCCCACTCCATATAAAAAGGTAGAATATGGCTTAATGACACATTAATGTTGATGGTCAACTGTAATATAAAATAATAATTATCTCAAACAATAATTAGAGGTTGAAGTACATTAACCAAAGATGAAATTGGAGAAATAAGTCGTGAGTGTTGTTTATTCTTGTTTCTAACAGTGAAACACATCCTGGATCCGGTCCCTAAATGGCCCTGTTTTTTCCTTTATTGTCTTTGGGTGTCTTCCTGCATTCTGGCTTTGGAGGAAAGCTACAATTTTAACTTTTTACTGGCTGCCTTTTGAAATTGTGAAATGTATGTTGTCTTGCCAAATGCTCTTAGACAAGAAATGTCACTAATTGCTGTAAATCTTTATATGCTGTTTCTTCACCTAAATTTTATCATGTTCCTTTCCTGGTTCAGACGGCCCTGTTTCCTCACTGAGAAAAACAGGTCCAACAGGAAACACTGCTCCACCTTCCTTTGATGCCTTGCCAATTTTAAGTGACAAAGAAAAAGACTATTATTGTGCAGCACAAATTCCAAGCAGAACTGGACACAAAAAGTTACGATTGTCTGCTAGACTGCATTAGTTTTAACTTGGTGTACCTAATAAACTGGCAACTCTGAGTTTGTGTGTTAACTACACATTTTACTTTTAGAGCTATTGGAGAAAAAAGCGTAACGTTTAACAGCTTGTTACATCTGTAACTTAAATAGAAAAAATAGATTTTCAAATGAATTACTATTCTTTTCTGAATAATTCAGTATAGATTTTGTTTTTTAAACTAGAGATCGATCTTTGCATTTGTACCTTTTCTGAGTAAACATGTACACTCATCTGACCTCTCGGTTTGTGTTTGTTGAAGAGATAATATCTCTGGCTGTAAGTTGTGAAGCCGTGGAAGGACTGAACTGTCTGTCTCTATTTATGCACTGTACTTCGTTGAAGCATCTTTTACTGACAGTCCATGCATGACTGTATGGGATAGAATGTACTTTTTTTTTTTTAAATGCACATAATGATGATTATTCTTGTTCAGTTGTTGTAACCCTAAATTTTATTTTATTTCATTTCTTTTTTACATGCCATGATTTAGTCCTTCTGCATTTGCTAAAGTAAATACATCCTTTGTCCACAGTTTCATAAAAGAGAAATGTGTGTGCAATTTAGCCTCCTTTCCACACTTTTATATTCATGTAAACAACAATGTAGCCAACTTGCTCAATGTAAAAGAAATTTAAGTTTCCAGGATAATATCTGAGAATTGGTATTTATCTGATAAATCTTTAAGAACCAAATTGATACCGGACTTTGTGAATCGAAATCAAATTAGATCAGTGTTGATATTCCTACATAGATATAGAATAATAATTTTTTTGGTCTTCTTTTTATTTTATTATTTACTTTCTCTTATGTGTATTTTCTCAATGTTCCGCACCCAAGTTTGGAGGGTAGGCATTGGGACAATAATTTTTTAATTGGTCCAGTATTGAGTGACAGTGCTATAGCCAGCAGAAACCAGGCTGCAACGAAATACTCTTCTGTTGCTTCGATCAGTTAGTTTGTTTGCGTTATTGTGTGACTATGGTGTTTTAAAGGGTTAAAAACAGCCACACAATAATACAAACTAACCAATCAAGGCAGCGGTAGTCCAGAGATATAAAATTACTGCTTACTGTCAGAGTATGGTGGCTTTGAACAGAGCGATATAAGCCGCGTTTCCACCAAAGGAACTATTCCCCGGAACTAGGAACCTTTGGAGGAACTCACTGCGTTTCCACTGCAGGGACCAGGGTCTAAATTGAAGTTCTAGGGTCTTTATTTTAACCCCTGCTCAGGGGGGGGGTAGTACTTTCCAAAAGTACCGGTACTTTGAAGGGAAAGGGGCTTGCCTTTCAGTGAATTTCTGAATGGACGAGTAGAGACTACTGGCTTTATATCGAGCATACTGGCTGTTTTTTTACCACTGCTCCTCTTTTCCATGGTTGTTTGCAAACCAATAAATCACATTCAAAAGTCAAATAGCCACACAAGTCTCGCCGATACCTGCCCGAGATCGAACAGCGGCATTAAATGTAGGTTACTGCTCGGAAACAGCAGCCAGCGTGCAGCGGTGTGTTTATAGCTAACAGCTGATGGAGTTGCACTAAATACTGGGTACGAAGTTGTTGTTTTTAAGTTTTCATTGGTCAGGAGGTTTCTACATGGGGCCGAAGTCGGTCTCCCCCTCTCCAAAACAAGCGGAACAGCTGATTACAGCAGGTAATAGAGCTCGTTAAAAATCACGTTCCTCCGATGCTCAGGTGGACACAGACATGAGTCTGGCTAGCTGATCTGCAGCTCTTGTCGGCTTTCTTTGTGCTGGAGTTATTTTATGAACTTGATGGCTTTATCTAGTTTGTTATTAAATTTGTAACAAACTATCGTGCGTCTCTTCATTATACTCCCACACAAAAAAAAGCTGTATAACGGTTAAGCATAACTTATAGTTTTTCCATTATATTCCAATCAAATCTGATGTTCACTTATAAATTTTGTTCATGGATAGTGGTTACTAAATAATGACGCATGTGCATCGCTTTGTACTGCGTATACTTCAGCTGGTTAATTTGCAGGTCTTTAGACTACGGTGGAAACGCACACAACAATGGACTGAAGGAACCTTTTTAAAGTTTTTAGTCCCCGGATCTCTCTTTTGGTCGAAACGCGGCAATAGAGGCAAAAAAGGATCTTACTCTTTAAAAAGGCCTCTCTCTGTAGGGATCCTTTCCATAATGTTGTCAGACACAACCTGAGCCTGTCAGGGGCAAAAACAAGCACTTTAGTGGACATACTCTGACGGTGCGCAACTGCCTGGAAGGATGTTGCAGCCAGGTTTCAACTCTGCCAGCTGTAACGTGGTCGCTCAATGCTAAACCAATTTCAAAAATGAATGTCCCATTTACTCACTTAGACACAAACTTACTAGGGTTGTTTCGATCACCTATCGACGATTGAGTGGAAAAATCAGCAATTGGTTTTACATGCGCTGATATTAAGGCGAAAAAACAGTCTCTAGAATCTGTACCACACTGCAGTGTTTCCCAGCCACTAATTTGTTTGTGGCGACACACCACGCTACAATATCAATGCTGACCGCCACATACTATATACTATTTAATATGAGTAACATTATAAATTATTGTGGAGCTGCGCGCAGTGCATAGATTCACTCAGCACCTCCACTTGCTCGCTCCCTCCCTCCCTCTCTCTCACTCTCAAACCCATCGTAATGGAGCTGTGTGTTTATAGAAAATCTAATGCATTGAAGTTAACTATGAGAAGTTAGTGTGTCTATTTTCTTAACACAACGCTGTCAATGTTGGAGACGGATATGTTAGAATACAGCTAGGTTGTCGAGGTTGACATGCTATCGATTGCACCCTCTTTCTACCTGCTGCAAGTGCTCGGTGCCAGTTACACGGTAATTCTGTGGGAAACACTGTACTTTTACAGATGTTTCTGGTGGTTTCTCTTAAAGCTAAAAAGCCTGTTTCTTCCATGCTGGCATTTCACTGACCTGCTGCAACATAACGATCAGATCGGCAATCGGTGATCTCAAGTAGCCATGATCAGACGATATGAAAATTGAGAAGATCGCCCATCCCTACTGCCCATGAAACAACTTCATTTATGATGCTTTCCCTGGATCACTACTTTGTTGCGGTTCAACAATTGATGTATTCCAATTATATCAAAGGCAACGCTGCCCAGAGCAATGCAAGCTTCTGGTAAAGTCACGGTCCTTCTGGCATCTTGCCTTAAATTGACTGGTAATGACAAAAATCTCCAGGTCACTGTTCACAGGTCTCTACCACGCCACACAAAAAGGCGTGACGTCCTGATGTTACAGGAAATGTTTGTCTCTGCCGACATATTACAAAAATATGACAATATGATAATAGCAGAAGATGCCAAACAACTCCTTCATCTTAGAATCTGCTTCCCATTAATTTAATGGTTTGTAAATTACAAGCATGAGTCATAAATATGGAAGTTAGCACTGATTTTAGGTACGTCAATGAATGTTTACTTTAATATTCAAAATTAAAGTTGAAAGGACAGACAGTAAATCAGTGTCTTTAAAAAAACTAAACTGTTTTAGGGTCAAGGCAGCAAACTCCATACAATGATTATGTCAGCGGCACTGTTAATACCTTCAGTAAATTTGATATCTGAAAGTTTAAGGGTGTACTTTCTTTGATATCAACTTGATTGTAGATGAAATAGTATACCAGGAAATAATGGTTTATAAACGATTAACAGTCAACAACGTCAGCCAGACTTTTATCAGTGGATGCCTTACTACTTGGATTCATACTTGGGACTACCATGGCGGGTTACTTTTCTTAATTAGCTGGATATTCCAAAAACATATTGAAAACTCGCATTCAAAGGGTTCTGCACCAAAAACTAGGAGGTGATATAACAAGAACAAATACTGTGGACACTGATTACAAGGTTACACCAACTCACCTCCTCCCACAGCTCCCTCTTCAACCAGCTCTTCAGCCCTCCAGCCCATCTGATTGCCAGTCCAAGAGCCTCCAAGAGAATCCAGCCGATGATGATGAGTTCCAGGGAAGCCATCAGTATGGATAGTGCGGGCTTCCAGGTCAGACTTGGAGATGGTAAGAGTGCGAGGTGCAGGGGTGGAGGTGGAGGGCATTGTAAGCAGGGTAGAAGGCAGAGTCGCTGTGTTGTTCTGGCCTCCACCCGCTCCATCCATACTTAGCACCCTTGCATGAGTCTTAGCACTTGCTGTGCTAGAAGAGCGCTGAGCAGCACGAGAATGTGAGGGGCCAGCAGTTTCAGGTAAATCCCCCTCCCTTGGAGTGGGCAGCTGAGCAGCAGTGGGGAGCGGGGATGTAATGCCAGTGTTAGCGAGGTCCGGGGAGTAACAGGAGGTAGAGGAACTTGAGTCGTCATCGTCATCATCATCTGAGCTGTATCGGTGCTGAGAGCCCAGACTAGAACCAGCGCTCATGTCACTGCCATCGTCCTCGTCGCTGGAATCCTCAAACAAACTTTCACTGTAAGCCTTAGCGCCGAGTCGGTTGCGCACTGGGACGTAATCTCTGTGTTGTCTATGATTGTGATGACGCCTATAAGAGCCACAGTCAAAACTACTGCTTCCTGCTCCAGCTCGCCTTCGTGGAGCTTTCCTTCGGCCTGGCCTGTGCCCCACACTACTGCCACTGGCCCGCAGTAGCTTCAAGTCTTTAGGGCGCACAACCTGCTGGGCTTGCAGAGCAGGCTGGTCAGACAGTAAAAAGGGGGTAGAAGATATGGGCAACGCAGGCTCAGAACACACTAGACCCAGGGCCAGCCCTGAGGGCACTGAATTGGCCTGCCGAGGTGGGGGTAGAGGAGGGACTGGGACATTTCTGTCTAAATCACACACTTCTGAGTGGCCACTACTTGAGGGAGAAGAGTTTTGGAGTGGAGGGGGCTGTGCAATATGAGCACAGGGTACAGGGGGCAAATCCTCTCCTTCAACAAGTGTCCTGTCAAGCCCCTGGCTGAGAGAGAATTCTCTGGAAGGGGAGCGCAGCAGCACACTGTCTGACAGGTTGTCAGTATCACTGCCACCCTGTCCTACTGGATCCTCTGTGGGCCTGGGGATGTTGGAGCCTATCGCTGGTGCTGAGGCAGAAGCCTGTCCATCTGCAGGCCGTGGCTGGCTAAATGAAGGACTTTCCAACTGAGTGGAATCAGTTTTTTCACTGCGGTAACTGCTAACAGTGCTTAGTGTCTCACGGTCCGTGGTGGCTCCACCTGCACTAAAACAGCTGTCCGTGGATCCGGCAGCTAGTGCTACCCCACTGCGACTGCCTGGGTGCTCAGTCCCAGGTGCAAACGCCACAGGGTCAAGGCCCAAACCTAGGAGATTTTCACTCAGCTCCTCGCTTAAGCTGCTTTTTATAAGAGGGCTAAGGGGAGTTTCCCCCAGACTCTCAGATTCAGCAGAGGGGCCGAGGGGAGAATAAGCCCCCAACCCATTGTCCTCAGGACTCTGTTGAGACAGTTGTTCTGGTAACTCCTCTACTTCCTGCAACTGTTCTTTCTCACCTCCATCTTCTTGACTGGAGGGTGAAGGAGGGATAGACAAGCAGACTCCAGGTTCTCCAAATCCAGCTGATACTCCCATGAGACCAGGGAAATCCCCTCCCAGAGCAGCAGCAATGCAGGACTGGACAACACTGGGAGCCCCTGTACAGCAAGACAGACCAAAATCAGATTGAAATGCACTTTGGAAGGCTTTAACACAAAGGTTTTGAATTCTACTTTAACCCAGAACTGTTTTTTTTAAGTAATTTTGTTATAAATTTAGATGCATGCACTACATTTCTTCCTGATGGACAGATGTAACAACCATGTCTACAAAGGGATGCATACAGTATTACAATGGAAACTGCTTGTAGTGATCGAGTTTGGGTCAAATTATAAGCAGTTGATTATTATAAGTGAATTTGTCCTTTTCTTTATTTCTCATGCAGATTACCTTTTAATTGACATTTTTAAGTAATGAAATGGACAGCTCTGCTATTTAATGATTTAAACGTGGCACAGTCAAGCGCTGAGCCTTGTCAAAACCTCGTTCAAATAAGTTAGAAACATTAAGGGAAAACATTTCACTCCACTTACATAACATACCTGCTGCTATGAGAGAGTGGGAACAATAATAATGCACTGTAAAAATTCCAAGCAGGAACAGGCACACATACACACACATACACACACACACACACACACACAGTGAACTTATATTGGGAGAGCAGTTAGGGACGGTAGTTATGTATTGTGGCAGTCCCCAAATCTCGTACAAGAGAGCTTAAACTTAAAATTACTTCAACAGCACTTGTAAGTAAATTATTCTGTCCCAAGTTTTATGATGAGGTTAAAGCGGTTGATCACTGTATTTGTGATCACTTTAAGTGGTTTCCACTGTAGTATGCTTATAGGCCAGGTTCCTGAACATGATTTGGGACTAGGATAAGACGGGGTTCAGTGTGTATGATGGGTGTTCCTGGTCACTGAATAGTAGCAGACTTACTAATGGTGTCTTGGGAACGCTGGCGTAGGATATCACGGTGAGCTGACGTCACAATCACATTATTGCTTCCTTGTTCCCGCATTAGCTCTCTAATATCTGAGATAAAAGGAAAGAAGTGACTCAAAATACAAGTGTGCATTTTCAACACTAGCAGTGATCTGAAGAATAAATGTAATTGTGCAAGGACAGTGCACGGGGAAAAAAAAAAAAGACTTCAGATTATACACTATAAACCACTGTTTTCAGAATTCAGATACTTACCCTTAGTGCCCCCTGCATCCTCCAGTTGGGGCAAGAACTCCTGAAGTAAACAAACAAAATATACAGTTAAAATGATTAACTCGTAGCAATATATATTAACAATCCAATGACATCATTGGATCCAATGAAAACCTTTGCACAGCAGACTGGCAAGGGAACTCAAAAATGGTTCTAAATGACTGTCTGAGGCATAGTTGACATTGGAAATAAAAAAATTAAACAAAGTACAATCGGAGAAACGGAGGGAGAAGAATGAAGACTTCATGCTGGTATTAAATATGGTAATCCTCACCGACACCTGGTTCAATCCAAACAAAGAGTGCTGGGAGCTACAGCGCACCGGGGGTGTTGAGTTGACCTTCCGAAACACAGTCATCTCTACACCAACATGACTATCCCTGAGAAAAAGTTACACATTGAGAAAAGGCATTGTGATTGCACAACTTTTCTCCAACATCTGTCAGAAAACATCTTCTTACCTGCGCTGGTTCCCATCATGGGCACTGGAACCTTCATCTCCTTCCTCGGTCTTTGCAGCGTCAGCTGTGAGTGAGGCCTGCTTCTTCTCAACAATCTCCCCAAGGTCAAACATAGCATGAAGCCGGTAGTTCACAACCTTAATGGCTGTGAAAAATATGGCTACCACAGCAGAGTAGACACCTGCTACCACCAAGCTAGGAGGAAGAGCCTGAGAGGGAGTGAACAGACAATGACCGCAACGGAGACTAAATACAAAAATGAGACAATGCAGTCCACTGCAAGGAATGAGTGCCAGGAATTTATTTGATAATGGCAGGCAAACTGAAAATCAAATTAAATCAAACTAAACAAAGTGCTATGTACTTATAATAATGAAAGTAAATTCCCATTTCCCAATTCAAACAAGATAACTTGTTGACTGCTGTATAGACAAATGTATTATAAAATAATTTCTTACTAGATGGTAGAAATGAGGCATTACATTTCAACATTAGACTATGAATCAACCAAGATAATTTACAAGGCTACTTTAGATTATTATTGTTTTTTTAAACAAGGGTCAATTTAGCTAATTCTATTGGCCACTATGCAACACAATGGAGCGCACAAGGCAACCACATATGTTCAGGTAGATTTTAAATAAACCCAGTTTTCTGGTCCTGAACTAGAAGGCAAATGTTAATGTTATTGCCCACACGTCACATCTGCCAAATAAGAGCAATGCTGCTGGATAACATTGGAAATATTGCCTCAAGTTAGTGGTTCCTTACTTTATTTGGATAAATTGGTGGCCAACCTTCTGTAAAAATGTGCTTACCATGTACAGCAGAAAGGGGAAGGCCAGGAGAAATATCCAAAGGTAGAGGTGGAAGCAGTTGGAGAACGTGCTCTGATGGGGGTCCACATACCAGCCTCCTGTGAGAGAAGCCCACACACCCTGCCGCAATATCTGAAGAGCTTGGGAACCCATCTCCACCTTCAGGTTCAACCAAAAGCTGAAATGCTTCCTCCAAGCTTGTAGCTCAAAATACTGTGCAGCAGTTCGAGCCACAGTATCATGTGTCTATGATGGCACTTCCATTGGGCATGGCAGGTTAACCAAGACTGTTTCATCAAGGACAATAGTTCTGCGTCTTGGATATGTATACTTCAGTTGAGGTCAAGAGTCGTTGCATATTCTTGTGCCAGTATGTGCTCTCGCCCTGCACCGATGTTGCCACACTCTAGCCTAATCCTTGTTGGGTAATCAGGAGAGGGACTTTTTGGCACATTGGTAACCCACTGAATGTATGAAAAAACATTCATCTGTAAGAAAGATCAAAGCTGGTTTGTTTCCTTGCATGAAGCTACATTTTAAACATTGCATTCAGTGGGAAGAAAATGAATGCTAGGCAGCAACCCAGTCTTGAAGTTACACTGAAAATTACAATATAAGTTTAAATGTTTTTGTAGAAATCTGTCAGTGGTCCACATGCACAGATCAGTTGTGTTTTCCTTGTTTGTTTTTAATTGAAGTGCTTCCTTAAACCCCACATTATGATTATGATGATATATAGTTTCCTCTTGAATTCTGTCTGGTCTTCAAATAATTTAGCAAAGGTTCACAGGATAAACGGGCCTACGTTTATGTTGAGTCAGACATTAAACTTGATCATTTTTCATTCATAACTTCCACATTAGATCCTAGTAATAACCATTTAACCAACCACTACGGTAGAGTTGTAGCATATGTTTAACTGATCACTAAAAGCAAAAAGGTGAAAATGACTCTAGCTGACACGCACTAAAATAATTTAAATGAGTGCAACATCAGCAGATGTCTTCTAACCAAACGAAACAGGGAAGCTACATGACATCGTTGGAATATTTTTCAGATATCAGAAACGATGACAAATCGTAAAACTCATCATTTTCATGTCCAGGCCAATGCTGTGCCCGCTAGATTAAGTTTTCTGATTGACATTAGCAAGCTAATAGACAATTTAGCCTAGCTTACAAATATATCTATGCATGTCTGATAGGTACAATTCGCCCCGTTCAACCACCAACGCCTTCATCATCTCGGTGAATGTGAAAACATAATCGATAGCATCAGTAACGTTAACGTTACACTAACGTTACAGCAAACTGGCTGACAAACACCAATTTTTTCATTACTAGATGCTAGTTACCGGCTACTGCTAGGCCTCATATATCACCATTTCAGCCTGGGTACTTTCCCTATCGTGAACTGGGTAAATATAACGCCAGTCTACAACAAGTTAGCTTAACCGCTGATAGCTAGGTGAAGGTTAGTTGTTAGTTATTAGCTTAGGTTAGCTTGATATATTTGTTAACTGTGCTCACAGTGAAATGTTTTCCACATTTGGATCCCAGCATAGCTCAGAATTAGCATTAGCAGCCCAGCTTGCCTCATATCCTCCTTCCGCATCCAGTCCTTGCAAAATCTCAGAGCTTTCCTTCTCAGGATGCTAGCGAGCAAGGCAATCCAAAAACTGTAGCTTCACTTTCTGTTGGCTAACTTGTCATTGTTCTCTGAAAGCCCCTCGTCCTCTTTGGCATTAAATGTTCAATGACGTGCAGCGGGAGCGGAGGTCCTCTCTCGTGATGAACAACAGCAGTTTCTTGGCAAACACGGTGCCTATGTTAAAATGTTTCAACAAGCTAGCTAACTGGGGAGCTAGCGCTAGCTAACAACTAGTTGACACACACGCGCACGCACGCACAGAGAGCGATCAAGCGAGAGATTCCCATGACGCTGATTGGCCGTAGGCACTGACGTCATGGGGATATTTTTTTTCTTTTTCATTTCGAAATTATCATCATATCATAATCATATATATATATTTTCATAGAAAATGTAACATAAATAACATCAGCGATTTTAACGCTGTTGAATACACAAAATAAATAAATCAACAAATAAATACATACACATATACATACATATATATTTATATAAATACAAATCCTCTTCCCCGCAATATGTCTGCACAGCACAGACCCAGAGTAATGCACATGTAAATATCTGCCACATTGTTTATCTCTACACATAGTTCTTTTATTCTCTCATAACTTTGCATCTGTTTATTCCATATTTATATATTTTTTACATTTATTTAGGTCAACTGTATATTTGTCTATGCGTAGCACCTTATCACCATAGAAAATTACTCCTATGTGTAAAATACTGCTTGGCAATAAAGCTCTTTCTGATTCTGATTCTGATTTTGATTCTGATATTGCACCCAAATACACTGCCCAGTACCAGCAGGGGGGCTGGTTTTATGAAGGCATGTGTATGTTTGTATGAGGCATCATTCAGCAACAAAAACCAGTGATTTAATTAATTAATTAATTTTTTCACAAATGGGAGGGGAGGGGTGGTAAATGTATTTACCAAAGAAGGTTGAAGTCTGTTTTAAGCCTCTTAGATAATTTGCTCTGCTGTGCTTGTTGTGTCCCACTGTTGGATTTCTGGATATCTTTTTTGTTATTTTTTTTGTTGTTGTTGTTGCCTTTTAATTGTCGCTTTGCATCCTGCCGTCATAATACAACTTACTCTGCTGCTCTTCTGTTTCTTGGACAGTCATGGGAGGTTTTGGGAATCCCCAAAACTAATGTAACCAACATGAGATAGCAGTAAGATGTCCACATGAGCCAGATTAAAGCCAACTTACTTATTTGTTGTTGCTGTGCTCTGCTTGTTATCACTCAAAAAAAAAAAACCCAAACATCTGACACACTTGCCATGTCTTGTGCAAACAAGGCCAAATTTCCTCACTGAGCTTTGCCAACTGCAAACCAGAGACAAACAGAAAAACATTTCTGTTCAAGTTCTCCAGCCTGGTGCATATATTCTAAATTGATATATTACAATTTCTCTTATATTTGTGGAAAACACTTCATTCTACAGAGCTGTATGGTCAATGAAGGAAAGTAGTATGTGAGCTAACATAACAGCTGTGGGAAATTGACATTGCTGCAGGCAGCCAGGGGTAAAGATCAAGAGTCAGCATCTGAGCAGAAGCCACGAAACACATTAAAAAGATGCTGTTCTAATGGATTTGACAAGAAACACTTACATATAAAATTTATGTTTCATGATTGTGGGAGGTTGAATTTATGGGAAACCTAAAAAGTATAAAAATTTTAAGTAAACTGTACAGGCTTTGACATTATTGACACATTCACACATTTTTAGCTTACATCCAGCAATGTATTTTAAAACAAATAAAACAAAAGTGGTGTTTTGCAATAAATAAGCTCAGAAATAAGGTTAAACTATAGGGCAAGTCCTTAAAAAACTCTAATAGAGCCAGAGTGGATGTGACATAGCAGTTGTCATTTTGGCTTCTCTTGTCATAGCTGTTTTGTTGAATTAGGCTTGTGACATCTCAGCGATGCTCAATAGTGGCTCATCGTATCCTGTAACCACCCTCCTTGATACCCAATGTCAGCACAGATCAGACCTCGAATGTACTAGACCTGTAATGACACCACACCTCACTTAGCCCACAGGATTATTCCCCATCAGTCTCAGCAAAAACAGGCTAATGGGACAGATGACCCTGCTGGCTTGAAATGCAATCTCTTTATCTCTCCAGTTTCTTGTCTTTTGTGATAAACCTCATCTGCGTGCATAGAAAAATGTATGGCTGCTTAAGTGAGAGCCACTGTAACCTATACAACATAACATTGTGGTGTTCAGTGATGCGGATCTCAAGTTAACCTTTCTCTCCATCTAACAGTTCCTTATGTTCTCAGCAGGGGGTAGTCAAACAGCACAAAACATGTTACTGCTGACAAACATACAGAAGGTTATTGTTCTTATCCAAGATGTTGAAGGAGAGGGCTTCATTTTTACTCAAAATAATCAGCAGGTCAGGAGACAAAGCAATGCATAGGACAAGGACTAATACAATTATGTCAATACTTTTGGATAATTAGATATTGTGCATTTGACACAATTTCTGCTGTCAAGAAAACGTTCCGGTATATTAATATTGTAACATATACTGGACAACAAGCACTTATGATAAACTGATTAATGTGCTACAGACTGATGTTATAAAATCCTGTCAGCATTATATATGGTATGTCACTCTGTGATGGCGGATGTTCAATATGGTTACAGATTCTAGACTTCCTCTACACATTAAATGAGTACTCCAGGCATTTAGTATTGCAAGAAGTATTGGAGAACTTGCAAGAGACAGATGGAAAAGAAAGAAAGACCAAAAGCAGTGCAGCAGAGGCCGACATCCTGACATTTAGTCACCTAACATGGGTGAAGCTCTCAAAACGCCAGTGGTGGAAGAAGTAATCTGATCTTTTGCTTAAGTAAAAGCAGCACTGCCACAGTGTAGAAATACTCTGTTACAATTAAAAGTATTAGCAACAAAATATCCTAGTACTTAGACCTACCTACAAAACATTTTGAATCATACATTATTAGTGTAATTACTGACGCATTAATGTGTAAGGATCACTTTAATGTTGCAGCTGGTAAAGGTGGGACTTGAATTTTACCAAAGGATCAATAAAGTTTTGTCTTCATCCATAAAAACATCATAATTTATTAGTTGATTTATATTTTGTATTAATGATCAAAGTCTACAAAGTTAATAGCATGTAGTAGTAGTGGGCTAGTATAACAGTATACTACTATACAGTATACTACTTAAATGTAGTGGAGTAGGAGTATAAAGTAGTATAAAATGGGAATAGTTAAGTAAAGTACAAGTAATTCAGAATTGTATTTAAGTAAATGTACTTAATCACATTCCACCCCTGCAGAACATTGGCTCCGTCACTTCCCATAATGCAATGTGATAGCGTCTTTTGTTAAGGCATTTCCTGGCTGTAAGACGCCCACCTCTTTCAAACTGCACCACCGGTTTTTAACGCATGCTTTCTGTTTCTGTTTGTTGTAGTTTCCAAGCCCAGGCTGAGTCACTCAAGTGATGTCATATTTAGTCTTTTCTAAGCTCCTTGTGTTCAAGTCAGACTCCCTGAAATCAATTTTTTATGGAGCTAGACCTGAACTAGATGGCAGCATAAGTGTATCGTGCAGAAAAAACACAGACATTTCATTTTGTTAATTATAACAACTAACATTCACCTAGCTTATTCATTAATAAATAATGGACATATAGGCGCTACTAACACACCAGAACACTTGCAGCGCTGGAAGAGAAAGACAGAGTGAGCAAGAGTGAGCGAGAGTAGGTGATGATGTAACTCAAGTGTAAGACGCATTTTTAAAACACATCATGACCTGCAATTTGTGTGAAATGCCGTTTCTTCATGTTAACTTATCTTGTTAGCAAAGTGTGACTTTTGTAAAATTACACCATTGTGAATTCATTGTGTTTGTTTAATCCCAAAAGATTCACAACTCCCAAAGCTTACCAATTACACTAATATTTGAAATTCTGTGGTTAGGAGAGGGTCACTTGTGATCACATAAACCCTGATTTATACACAATTGTTACCTGCAAATCTTATTTGTGTCAGTTCCCTCTGAATTCCCCTGACCTAGAAACTACAATGTCTGTGTCATAATAAAAGACAAAGTTCAACACACAACACAGGTGTGTACAAAGTATATAATCAAGTGTATTTTCATCTTTATCCATGTTCTGTACACATATTAAGATCCATTTCACATGAACACTATACAATAGCAATGAGTGAGGAATGGAATATTTACTGAGCGTTGAGCAGCTCATGTTGAATGGCACTTTCATAAAAAAGAACAAGAAATCACAGAGCATTAATAAGTAAATGTAGACATAACTCAACACAGAAAATGGCTTTATATTATCAGATCCATTGAGTAACAGATTCAGCACATATAAAATGCACAATGCAACAAAACAAAACATTTGTTTGTTCCATCCTTGTGTTTTCTCTGCATATTCTTGAACCGTAAATAATGCAAAAACAAAAAGATGTTTGCAGCTATCAGAGGAAAGTGTGCTTTTGTCTGGATTTAAGTAAAAGGCAATCTAAAATGTAACGTGTTAAGAGGAGTGGTAACAAGATACATCGAAATATCAGAGAAATATCAATACAATTCACAAACCTTCAATTATTCATCTCATAGAATAGTCTTTTAGTAACTGATAGAAAAAAACAATACATGTTTGGCTGCTTTACAAGGAATATCTATGTCTCAAAGATATGTTTACATTTTCTGTGTGCTTTTGAATTATCCCATGACAGTTTTGAGAACGGGAAAGATCAAGAGGGAGCCAGCCTCTGGTGAGGTGGGTTGGTTCTCCCTTTCCAAGAAGAAAAACTTCCTCGTGTGATTCTGTGTTCCCCCAAATTCCTGTGAAGTTACGGGCTGCGGCAGCTTTGACGTCGTTGTGAAAGTTGTGTGTGTGTGTGTGTGTGTGTGTGTGTGGGTAGGTAGAGCATCTGGATGTTTCTTCTTCTTCATACCTCTTCCCCTGCGTACACAATGCTTTTTCAATCTGCTAACCTCTATATGTACATACAAGCAATGTTTACAGAGAAATACCTTCACTGGTGTAGACTGACTTGTTCACAATTGGCAAACTGACTGATATCTCACACAAATTATGTTTCTGATCCATTATACCATAAGGCTCATTGGCCAGAGTACGTTAAGTGTTTTAATATCCATTTATAATGCTGTATTTTCCACCAGGAGAGCTAAATATCATGCTTCATTTATGATACTGCACCAGCAACATAATATCATCTCTTGTGGAAAGAGGCAGAGTGACTGGGGAGTTTTAAAACCACATAACATAACATGGAGGCTGCAGGGATGATGTCTTATCCAAATAAAGGCTTTCGTTTTCCGTGTAGTCTGAATTACTAGGGTGCTCTCTGCTCATCTGCCATAAAAATTTCAATAACTGGCCTGTTCTGCCTCATATATCATAATGGGGACATTGAGACTTGAGATAGAGCATTACAAAGAAGTACAAAGAAAACATTTAGGCAAATCTGTCCGGATGTTCTCAGCACTTTCTTCACTGTACCATGCTATATACAAAGCCTAAGTGGATTCACCTCTTTCTAGCTTGTTAGAAACATAAAAAAAATATATATACTAACAAAGAATTGGTGAACGCAGACTGAGTGCACATTGTGACACAGGATGAGTCAGATCTTGTGCTATAGATGAGGATTTAATCACTAATAATAGGAGCTGGGCAACCTTGACTTTTGAGAAAAAATGTTAAAAGCAAGATACACTGCTACTTGCTTTGTGCAGTCGTTTTTTGTGGCCTGTGAAATTTCTCTGATGGTCGACCCGACAAAGCGAAACGAAAACATCCTTTTGTCTCCGTCCACACTTGCCTACTCTCTCCTTCTCCGATCTCAGACGTAATATTCTTTGTCTTTGTTCTTTTTCCCTTTTGTGATTGCCTTGGCCACAGAGGCCGTTGCTGTGCTTTTGTCTTTGACCACTGCTCCGTTGCCCTCCACAGTGGAATTGTTGGTAAAATTGTGGCTCTGGTCTGACTGGTAGGAGCCCTCGTCCCGGTTGCGGTACTTGTACATGGCATAGAGGAGGATAAGAATGCAGAGAGCAGCAGCAGCCACGATACCAACCACCATGCCCGTGGTGCTACTGGACTCCCTTATCACCTCCACGGCTCCGGGTTGGCTCTTTTCATCAGAGGCTGTGGGGTTGGCTGTGGGCACATGGGGAAAATTGGGGGGGTAAGTTAGTCCTGGTGTGTTTCGGGAGGATGGAGGAGCAGGGGGCAGAAGCACCTGGTCACGGGTGTTCATTTTGCCTGCAGGGATGTGGAGCTGGTCAGGGTTGGTGGTGGGAACATAAGGAGGTAAGGGGTGGGGTTTCTGGACTCCACCCTCACCAGCAGTGGGAGGTGGCGGAAGGACTGTCCTGTCAGTGACCATGGGAGAGTTATTATTGTAAAAGTCCTCGTCATCCGATTCCGTCATCTCCCCAGAGCCGAAGGCCGAGACCTCCACAGGGTCACCACAGTCCTCCTGGTCCGGGGGGCAGGAAGGGTGAGGAGGGAGTATCAGGGACTCTTTGGTGGTTTCAAGTGGGGATAGGAGGGTTGGGGGAGGAGGGAGGACGGGGTAACGGGTGGCGATGGATGGGGGCTCAAGGGAATCCACTGTTATAATAGGCAACACTAATTCACCTCCTAGAAAGGAAACAGAAAAGGTAGGGGATCCTAAATTAGAACATTTAAATTTAAATTCTGACTGAAAAGTTGCGCTCATTAAAACAGAGGCGCAGTCTGCTCATTATGTAGAATATTACAGAGGAATTACTAATGTAATATTAGCTGGCTTATCACAGTGATATTATTTACAGTGATCACACATGTTACCGTCTTCTAAAATACGATGTCAAGATTTGGCCCATGAAGAGAAAAACAAATGTAAAGCACCATGACATTGTTCTTGAACGATGTCATGCGGTGCTTGATTCTTACATGGAGTCAATGTGTAGATGTGCAGCTGAAGGATGTTTAATATGGAAATGGAAATATAATACAATACAGCAAGAACATTAAAGAGCTCACATGTAGACACAAACATACAAGATGACCCGTGAAAGGCGGCAGCTGAACGAAGAGCATATAACAAACAGAGCACATAAACAAACAAAAGAACAGTGAATTCAATTGCCATGCGGCTGTATGCACATCTGTAGGCAGGGGTTAAAGGGGTTACAAGAGAAATCACAGACAGGTTATTTTATGTAGGAATCACACGTGAAATATCGTGGCCAGTGTGTCCTGTATATCTTTAATCACTATTTTTATATATATTCCTCACCAAATAAACTCCCAATATTGTATATATGTTATCTTCTCCTCTTCATACTGTATGAGCTATCACATCATGCACTGACATTTCACTTTGGTCTGACTCTGAGGTCTGGTTGAGGTTGGCCTTTTATCATTATTTGAGTCACACTTTGCACGGCCAGTCAACAACAAACAATTCTGATAAGGTCATATTAATAACTGAGACAGCCATAATAAGGGCAGACTCCTTCTTAAGTTCCACAGCTTGTTTCTCTCTCAAACCTCATCTACCGTCTGCTGTCCTGCACTCTTAATGAGCTACAGTACACTTCATGAAGACTTTCTTCCGTGCAATTTAGTGACTTACATACACGACTTAAAATCTAATATACAGGATGAATTGATGCTAGTTGAGTCTGGAACAACTATCCAAATGAGGGCAGCTGTTTAACAGGGCGCTTGAATAGATGAGTGTAAGATAGCTGCAGAAACATGAAGCTGGAAAGGGACACTTGAAAAATTGAAAATAATGATGGCTGCCTGAAGTCAGTTCGCGTTATCTACAATCTTGGGTAAAAGTAACATTACTAGTAGTTGGATAAGCACTGTACACCCATCTTTTTTATCGCCATGGCTGACCCACCTGTTCCCGGTTCACACTCTTCCAGGTCCTCATCATCACTTGGACACTCGGCTGATGCCACCAAAATATCATCAGAGTTCTGCGGCTGAAAGGAAATTGGAGAAAACGTGTTGTTTTGAACAAATACACAGTCAACACACTCCCATCATCTAGATTTGTGCCTTCTTTTCTTTAGTGAGTGGCTGACTGTCCTATTTGAGGAGAAACTGCAGTGTGCAGCACTGTGCCACTTCAGTGTTTTTGCTCGGAGCAACACTCGCAAGATCACATATCCAAAATGTGCCCATATGCAGCTGCTTTTTTATCCTTCATCCGTGTGGCTCACTGTGTTTGTGTGTTTACAAACAACATAATGCAGTAAATTGGAGAGAAAATTCTCAGTGGGCTGAATTTTGTTTTCATTTAACTCTATGTCATTTGCTTTTTATATATTTCTTTTTGCACATTATTATTGCAAAAACAAATGCTCACAAGCTAAATCAGGGGTGCAGAGTGGACTTGAGCAGAGCGGGGAATAGATGGTTTGCTAATGGATTACTTGGAAAAATTGAGAATACAGAGAAGGCAATATTACAGAAAGTGGACAAGAGAATTGTAATGAAAAATGCACTCTGTATTTTTAAGAGATGACACAGAGGGATTTTTCTTTAAAATCTCAGGACTCCAAGTACAACTGCTGAAATCCGTCCAATTTGGCAGGTTTGCAGGATTTGGATTAAAATCATCTCGTTTGAAATGGTGGTTGGTAATGTTCACCAGTCTGGATGCAGTATTGTGACTGCTCAATGTATGAAAATCTGTTTTTCAAATGTATTCAATAAAACACCTTCTTTGCATAGCTATACCAGTTCAAAAAGATATTGAAGCATGAACGTTATTATTGTCTCCGCACACTTGAAGTGAATTATGTGGTGAATTTAAAACGAGATACATGAGACCAAACCTGACACCCACAGAGTTATTTGTGGGTTTATGTAGCATTTTACACCATAAGGGAATCTTGAGTGGATTTTATTAGAATTCTTTGAGTCTCCAGCGATGATGGAGGCTGTTTCAAATATTTACAGTCAGTATGTCATACAAACTTGTGTTGCATACCATAAAAGCAAGTTCTGCCTGATCATCAATAGAAACTCACAGAATAACTTGTGTTCATATTCAATTCAACCCCCTGCACAATACACAATTTATCTTCCTCCGAGTCTAAGTTTTAATTTTAATCAAGGACTTGTTCAGTGCCATGGCCAATGCAAGTGTAGAGAGGACCCGAGGAATCAGATGTATTATCTGATTGTCCTTGGTTACTGATTGTGTTACACAGTAGGATGCTAAACTTCATAATAACACAACATGAATGGAAAAACTCCAGCTATGAATAGAATGTAAAAAGTGTCATTGGGATAGAAAAATACTGGAGGATCCACATGGGTTATTTTATATCTGTACAGGAAGAAACTTATACTACTTTTAGCTCTAAGCTTTGGTCAGTTCTGAGGTTAAAAATATTTAGGTAATGTACATATAAAGAAATCACAATTTTGTACCTTTGAGGAGAATGACTAGTGAATTGATAAATAAAAGGTGAATAACTTACACATTGGGCTGGGCACATAACGCGTACATAAAGTTAAAGACAATTCAACTTCGGCAGCGGTAGGGTGTGTGCGTGAGGGTAGGGTGTGTGCGTGAGGGTAGGGTGGGTGCGTGAGGCGAGCACTTCACCTCACTCTAACAGGGATACTTGCAACTGAACATAGACTGTTTATGCTGCTCCCTGATAAAAGTAAAATGTTATATATATTAACCTGTTGCTCAGAATCGATGTTGTATGATATTATGACCGTGGCTCTGGACTCTTGTTTTAAATGTAAATGCTCCGTACTTGTATAGCGCCTTTCTAGTCTTTTCGACCACTCAAAGCGCTTTTACACAACATCTGCATTCACCAGTCACACACATTCATACACTGAGCCTAAGTGCTCAAATGGAAACTAACATTCACACTCATTCATACACTGGCAGAACAGCCGCCAGGGGCAAATCGGGGTTCAGTATCTTGCCCAAGGACACTTCGACACGCAACCAGGGGGAGTCAGGGATTGAACTGCTGACCTTCCGATTAATGGCCAACCCGCTCTACCTCCTGAGTCACAGCTGCCCCAACAAACTAGACAAAAGGTAATAACTTTGGTTTAATATTTGATTTGATTACATTAATGTTTAGGTTGAAATTTACAATAAATATTGTATTGCTACTGTTTAAAGGGAATACTGCTGGTAAAATTCACCTTATTTGTTTAAAGTGTTTGCAAAGCACGTTATTGCACTTTTGTGTATATAGCACTATATTTAAATTAAAAGTGCACAATACACAACTTTAGAATTCATTATTATTTTGCCTGCGATTATTCGCAAATAATCATGTGATTAATCCCGATTAAAAATTTTAATCGTAGCACTACTTACACATAATGTAAGGGGATAGGTGTTTTGTACGGAAAAAGTTCTACTTCCTAGAACTATCACTTATTTAAACTCATAATTACTATAACTTTAAAAATGTTCCACTATTGACATGTTTATGTTTTAATTACTGATTATAAATGTAATGCTAAATTTATTTTACCCTTAATTGTATATTGACTTATATTCTCTGTGTGATATTGATTTCTGTTCGACCGTTTTGCGTTGATTGCTGTAAAGCACTTTGTTACCTGAAAAGTGCTATACAAATAAAGCTTGTATTACAGACATTTTCAATACTTAAAGAAAAAAACCTGTAAATTTAAAGAAATGTGTAACAACAAAAAGTATTTTAAAAAACGGTAAATAAATTAGCATCCAGTTCTCTTGAAGTATTCCTTTATATTCCTGACCTTTGAGATGCTCTCCCTCAAGCTGGGTGACCGAGGCCTGCGGGTGGTGGTGGTAGCCATAGTTGTGGTGGTTTCCATGATTGTGGTAGACATGTCAGACACAGCCAGAGGGGTGGCGGAGGTCGTGTCGGTGGTCAACACGGAGAGAGAGTCACCGACCAGACGCAGGTTCCCCTCCGCCTGTACGCTGGGATCGTTTTCTGCTGCCAGTTTGAGGACCTGGAGACCATTGTAGTAGAGCCCTGAAATCTGACCCTGGAAGGGCCGACCCTTGTCGTGACCGCCAATTTTAATGGCTGCCTGGCTGTTAAAGATGGTCAACTGTCTCCCTAAAGTTAGACAGAGACATTAAGAAAGAAAGAGGTGGAAAAAGGAAGAGAATGGTAGAGCAGACAAAGAAAAGTCATATGGGAGAGCTTGCACAGGAACATCACTTGAACCAGGTGGGCTTTAGTGATTATAACATTAATAGTTACTAATTTAATTAAAACTGAATTGATTTAGATGTTAAAGGGAAGGTTATTAGGCAACAAGTTTATAATTTAGACTTGGCACATGCAGGTTACAACCATCAGAGGAAACTTAAAGCCTATATTTAGGTTCCTATTTAAGTGTTTTGATTGGACAGAGATAGTCATTTTGAATTTTCACTCTCTGTAGGGAAACAATGACAGATGTTTTTCCAGGATATATATTTATCTCTTAAGTTCAGAACAGATGGTGCAAAAATGCGTATCTTATGGCTTTTTTTTGTCAGAGATAGGAGGATTATTAACATGGCAGTCTTACTACACTTCAGACTGTGTAAGCAAAATGACAATAAAAGCTAAACACCAATAGGCCACTGAAACATGCTCTGCTCTGAGTTCCCTTTAGTCCAGCCGTTTCACCTCCTGAAAGGGGCAACGATATCTAACAGCACCATTGTCAGCAGCTTCACTGATAAGCAGCGTTACATCAGAGGAGGAGGACTGCAGTAATGGGCCCATCTCCGGAGAATACTTATTAGCAAAGTTAATGGCTGCAAAGAGCGATCTACTCCAACAGCCCGTCTGGGCTGTTTTGTCGCAGCAAAAATACTTCAGCTTGTGAATCTGACATGATACACAAGGTAAAGCAACACAAGGTTGCAGGGAACAAGAAAGGGAAGTTGATTTGGTGTGATCACAACCAGCAGTTATATTTTACAATTTTCAGTTTAGGAGGAACGAGACCATGTCAACGTATGTCACATGTTACTTTCACTGGTGTTAATGTAAATGTTACACAGCATTTTAATTACTTTTACGTAGAGTAATTACACACAGTATCTAATTACACACAGTGGTTAAGAGGGACGATAGAGGGTTAGACAAGGGTTATGTGTTTTTATTTAATTTATTTAAAATCGTTGTTAAGGTGCAGATTTTCCACAAGGTTTAAGGATGACAAAGAATTAATGGCAAGTATGCTATGCCTCATTGCTTTGACACTTATTTTGAATTCCACTTGACGCTCTATTGTGGTCATCAAAATTCATAGCCAATAGGAATTCCAATTGAAATGGAGGTATACATCTGGGTAACTTGATCCTTGTCACCCTTGTCTTCTGGCACTGCACCCCTCATGGGGAAAGGTTATTTACTAGTTATTTCAAGGATTAATTAATTAATCAATTAATTTTTACCTTTATCGAGTAGCCACTCGTCAACTACCCGACCAAGTCTGTATGGGATTCTTTGTCTAGCAATAGCCAGTCGTTCATTATCATAGTGTCCTTCAAAGAATTTGGAGAGACAGATTAAAGGTTAAAGTCTGCAAGCTGAAAGATCACATGGTTAGAAACAGAGTTATAATGGCTAACAGGTTTAACAAGTTATCAATTTTAACCCAGCTGTGAGTTAAAAGAAACTTGTGCTTTACTTAGTGTTATCTAGTTATTACGAGTAACAGTGTTGATGCTAATTAGAGTACTGTTTAGGCTATTTATAGTATGCTACGCTAGTTAGTGTTATTTAGCTAATTTTTAAAGCAAGGCATAATCTTCAGTAAATACCAATTACAGTAAAATGTCAAATCATTTTATGTACTGTATTAAAAAAAAGAGGTTAATTCAGTTAAACATAAGAAAAGCATTAAAACCACTTCAACAAAGACAATCAGGAAAACAGTTAATGCATTTAGAGAGTGATACACATTCTGTTACAGCAGAAACAGATATTAGCATTTGAATATGACTGGATTCATTATTGAAAGTCTCACCCCACTTCTGTTCCACAATGTATTTTTATAATATGTTGCATGATATACAATGTGTTTTTACTGCAGCTCCCATGAGATAGGAGAGACAGCATGTCTGTATCAAAATCTCATGGGAGCTGCAGCTGTTATGTCTTCATACAAAAAAGTCACCCATTAGTGGATAAACATTTAGCTATAACACCAATACCTCAGTTTTTGGGAAGAAAAAATAAACACAAAAAACTTTTTTTTTTGTTGCAAAACTGCATTGTGGAATCAGGGCTAATAGGACAAGAGCTGTGAGGCAGGACTGCAGCTCTTTATTTAACACATGCAAACACAGAAGAGCAATTAATCAACTGAAAACTACTACAGGAAATATACTGTATGAGGTGCCAGTTTCTGGACAATAGGAGAGCCCAGTTTATATTAGTACTTTTCATTCAGTCTTGTACCGATCTAGCACTGAAGAGTTTCTATCAGTCATCAGCCACATGGTTTCATGGTGGTACATTCTTGTTGACAATTATTTATTAAGATTATGTTATCTGAAAACATATTTAACCCACATATTATGTAACTAAATAGATAGAAATGACTAAAGAACTAAATAACAGTTTAAAGTCAGCCATGTCAGACATGGGATAGTATTGAATGGATAAAAAAGGATTAGGATTACAGCAGAACATGGAAAAGGAGGCACAAAACATGACAGAGCATGAAGCTTACCTAGACTGTGTTTTTACTGTAATCTTTAATATACAGCAGGTGTTAAAATAAGTGCACATCGTATATTATGCCTCATTTCATGTTGTTCGATGTTATGACTGCTGCAATGCACTTTAGTGGCTTAACATTAGAAATGTTTCAAAAACCACAGACTACTGACTGGGATCTGCCATAGAGTGTACACATAATACACACGGCCAACACCATTACACAATTTAAATTTATGTAACTGTGTGTATGCTCGAGCTGGAAGCAGAGAGGGGACTTGGTTTCTTCCTGCTACGCCAGCTGGTGTACCTGTTTTAAGTAAGGTATATTGGTTGGTTGGTACAGAACAGGTTAAAGCACAGGCAGTCGTGATCACATTATGTATGTTTTTCTTTGGTCTATGTGTATATTAAGTATGTGTGTAAACAGTTTTGTGAAAATCTGTGTCTCAATAAATGGCTGATGAAAATTCCTTCATTGCTAGATATGCTCAGCAAAGCAGGCTGAGGCAAATTAATCAATTTCAGAGAAAGCTGAATTAAAATAAGCCACTGGGCAAATAGCCAATCAGTTTTTTGCAACTGTGTAATTCACAACTCTGTGATACAAGACATGCAATCCTCTCTCGCTGATCCAAATGTTCCATGCCATCTCTCTATGTATCATATAACCCCATAGTTTGTCCCATCAGTCTTACCTGGCGGATAACGCTCAATGACTGGATGGTTGTCCACCTGGAGAGTGGCATTGCCACCGCTGCGTGTGAAGCGTACAACATGGTACTTGCCGTCATTTACTATGACAGCTGGCTCATCGATGGTGATGTCATCCGTCCCCACATTGAAGATGACACCAATTTTTCCTTGATCCTGCAGGTGAAAAACAAAGAATGAATGTGACACATTAAATGGATGACAAAACTACTTCTTCTTCAGGGTTGTTGAGCCAGAGACCTTATTTAAGCAGTAAAAGCATATCTTTTGAGACACAGACAGTATGTTTAGTTCTTTCTTTAGGGTTTGCACCATTCTCCCTCCAGCAGACAGCTCAGGTTTCCTGATGTGGATCACTCCTGACAGAATCCTGCTGCTTCTCTTTTGGTTGACCAACTTCCCTCCCTGTCAGCCTCTCCCTGCTACTGCCAACCTTCCTCAAAGATCAAAGGTGCTTCTCAAGCCAGCCTTTGGGTGCTACTAAAATGAAACACTGAAAACAAACTGTGTGGTCTCTGTGTCTGGCCTTTGTACATTTGTTGCCTTGCAATCTTTCTAAGTGCAATACAAGGTCAAAGCGCTAATGTGGTTATAGAAGACATTGTGAGAAACTGCACACAAATCTGCAGGAGTACACGAACAGTGCCCTTTAACTCTGATGACGATCAACAGACTGTTAGATTGCAATAACCTTTGTAACTATGATGAAAATACAAATAACATAAAAACAATCCTACAATGTGGGAAGGCATCCGTCATTCCACTAAGACACATAAAACATATTTTTTACGCGAAGGTTAGGCGTAGCAGAAAAGGTTGCAAAAATACGATGTAATTTCTTAGTACTCATTCAACAGGCAGTCAAGTGATTATGCACAAGTGCCTGTTGTACAGTATGTTTCACATGTACGATAGCATGCTGTGCACATAGGTAAAACCTCATTACCATTACATAATATTAATACTAAGGGATTTTCAGGCTGTGTAGCTTCCCCTATATCATTTGTCTCTAAGCTGTGTACTATCAAGGACCAAGAGTGTGCAAGTGTTTATCCAAACAACCTCCTCTCTAGCAGCTGGTTGCACTACATCACACCTTCAACCAGTAAGAGGAAGTAAACTGTGAAATTGGCCGGTGTAGTGTTTTATTGAAATGAAATCCTGCAGACTGCTGGTCCTGGGTGGCACACAATGTGGACAATATTTACTGGACCTATAGACGTAATGTAAATATCTTCCACAGTGGTTCTTGCGTTGCTTTATTGTCAGCACTGATATCCACAGCTCATTCCTTGACACAGGCGATTTAATATAACTGATTGTTCCCTTCCTGTCATACTTCCAATATTGCATTACTCACGGAAACACCAGAAATTCAAATATGAATGTATAATATTCAAACAGAAATCCTTATTTTCTTGCCTTGATGGTGGCTGGTATTGTATGATGTAAAACTAAGTCTCAGAGCTTTGCTCTCACCCCCTAATCATATGTAAAATCCTTCTAGAAACCTTTTGAATTTGAAATAATTATTCACGCTATTACACAGTTGGTGTTAAGTACAGTAGTCCTCAGAGTCCTTGAACATCTCATTAATAATATAATTTTAAGCTTGAGAAATCAACTTTCAACTTACGTTATCTAAAGGAGCTCTATCTCCAAACAGAGTGACTATATTAAAGGTCAGCAGCAGGTCTATGGCTCTTTAGATTCTTATCTTTCTGAATTCTGTAATCACTTGAAAGTTGTCATAAACCCAAGAGGAGGCAACTATTTGTGGCTGATTTATGACAAATGAACCTCAGCTGGATAATCAAATTCACACAAGTCAAAAAGAAGATGAAACCCTTTCACCCATTCAGAGTTGAACTATGAAACTGTGAGTTAATTAAAGTCAATGTTACTGGAATCAGCATGGTGTTAGACCTTGCTGTAAAATAAGTGTCTGTAACAAATATCACTTATGTTCCTTGTTCACTTATTTTTTGTACATGCAGAGCTATTCATGGTTTAACCACTCTTCCCAAGAAGCAAACCGATGAGTATTCATTAGGCAACTACAGGGTAGTGTGGCCTCAGGTTAAATTCAGCCCATGTCCACAATTAACATCTCCAGGGCCAGAGCAGTCTGCCAGGAGCCTTAAAGGATTTTGCTACCTCACTCTTAAGAGCACGATTACAAAACAGCCCAACTGCACCTTTTGACAGCTGCAAAAGCAATATCACTGCACCCCAGTTTTAATAAACAAATGCGTCTTTGTAAGAGGCCACTTCATGTTCATGTGTTTGCATATAAAGCTGGTCGGGCATATGCTCATGAAATGCCACACAGTTTCCCAGCTAGCTGTTTTGAAATCAGCTCTGATGGAGAATGTATGGCTTGTTCCCACCAGAGCTTTCAGTGCAGGATCTCTATTCTCATCTCTGCTGCAGCCTCCTCTAATGCATATTAGAGGCATATTAGAGGAGAATGATTGATTAGCATAAGGACATCATATTATAAGGATTTATCTTTGATATGATGAGACACCACTGCCATTTTTAAACACAGAGCAGAGAGTGGAGAGATCATAATTCTTTTAAGAAGACAAGCACGTCTGTCTGTCTCATTTTCTTACCAGCCAACTGTCTTTCTCTGTATTCAGTGCTTGAAGTGGGCCGGTACTCACCAGCATGCATTACATTGTACTCTTTGGCATACTGTGACTTTTTCTTGCACACAGGCATATCTCACAAGCTGCCAATTGGTGAGCTGGGCACTCACTAGCAAGTTGCTTAGAGCACTGCATGTTACGCAAAGGTCCTGCCTCCCCCTCGTGTCAAAGTGGGTGTCAGTGTTTACAACTTTGATTTCAGCTGGGAGAAAAACTCAGCATCAAATTTGTACCTAAACTATTGATCATAAATTTGAAATGAAGAATCTGAACACGCGTGTGGAGCACATAAAAGGCAGGTGTCCTCCTAACATATAAACATTAGTGTGTTTTGTGTGAAGGAGTCAGAATATTTATTAAGAAAATATATATAAAATATAATATATATTCTTTTGTACAGAGTAATTGGTCTTTGAAGCTTGTGTATTTACCATCCTCAAAATTACACTTTCAGTTAACCAAGTGACCATTTTAATGTAGCAATCTTCAGTACAAGTAAGTAATGTTTATTTTGTTGTGTATGGAGTCCTCTGTGATTCAGAAGCACTGTGCTAATGAAGCATTTTAAGAACTGACAATCAGATGCTACATCAGATGCTAAGTTGTAAAAGATTTTTTATCACTGGGTGGAAACCTAGTGGTAGACTAATGTCACGTTTCATCTTCATTGCTTTAATAGTCATATTTGTTAACCAAGAGTATTTAAAAACACAACAAAAGTGCTCTGTTCATACAAGGCACTCACATTTATTATGACCTCTAAGGTAATTTTTAAAGGGTAACTTCTGTATTTTTCAACCTGGAACCTATTTTCCCATGTGTTTTTGTCTAAATGACTAATGGGGACAACATTTTTTGAAACTGGTACAGTATTGAGCAAGCACATTGTAGTCGGCAGCAGCGCAACAGGGCTGCAACATAATCCTTGTGGCCAATGGTGCCCTGTCAAAGTATATCCACTAAAGTAGAGGATTTCAAAGTGGGAGACGGGCGTCCCCAGGGGAGGCTCCAAACTGTTTCAGGGGAGGCTCAGCGAATGGAAGGGGAGGCCCACAGTCTCAGACTTTGAAAACCTCTGCACTGAAGTGCTTGTTTTTGCCACTCAGGTTCAGGTTGTGATTGTGTCTGACAACATTATGGAAAGGATATGGCACTCACTATGTTTGTTCAAAGCCACCAGATTCCATTGACAAAAACATTTTACTTCATAGAAGACTTTTGTTGGTTTGTGTTATTGTGTGACTTTTGTGTTTTAATAGGTTAAAACTCCAAGTCATGCAATTACAGAAAGAAACTAAGAGAGGTATTTTAATGTTTTTGTCAATGAAGTGGTTGCTTTCAACAGGGTGATATAGTGACTGTTTCTGGTTAAACTAAAAAGGATCTTTCTCTTTAAAAAGGTCTGTTTCTGAAAGGATTTGACAGTGCACATATCCACAGGGATTATATTAAAGCCCTGTTTTGCTCAATGCAGGACCAATTTAAAAAATGTTGTCCACATTAGTCACTTAGACACAAAAATACGGGAAAATAGGGTCCAGGTTAACAAAAACGTAAGATACTGTTTAAGTTTTGACCCCTTCATTGCATTATTTATACCGTTTCACTGTAAATATTTATCATTTTGTAGTTTTGAAGAAAAAACTCCAAGGGAGATAAGTAGTGAATTCTCAAAACCCCAAATCCCTATAGCACATAAAACTCATATATCATTTGTTTCTTTTACTATTTTCAACTCTCCCTTGTGGCTAGTGTTATTTTGACCAATGTACTGCTTCTCTCTTCACCTAGTTTTCTTCCGCTTCTGCAATGGGCAAGCAGAGGAAGGTAAAAGACTGTCACAACATGTGGAATTAATAATACACATAAATAAATTTGAAAGAAATGACAACTTCAAGGTCTCTGCAGAAAAGGAAGGTGTGATATTATGAAGCTTAGTTGGAGAAACCAAAAAAAGACAACCTCAACAGCCTCTGAACTCTTTTGTATTCCCCTCTGCTGAGCAGTAATAGGGTGTCAAAGTAAGCAATCTGTCAGGGTGCAAGGACTTGGCAGATGGAAAAAAGAAATCTTTTTAGCTGGCTTTGCACGCAGGCAACAGTCTTTGCATTTACTAGCAACAGTTTAAGGCTGGCTAGGTCAGTTTCACACCTTTAAAACTGGAAATACAATTTAAATGAGACAGTTTAAAAAACTTTTTGTACCAAACATGACCAGTAACTGATAATTACAGCAATCAAACCCTTAAAACAGGCAACATTTTAGTTAAATGTGTTACAAAACATGTATGTTTGAGCTTTTAGTTTTTATACCCTTTTGAGATAGCACTGTCCATATTATTAAACAACCATAGCTTCCCTCGTTTGAAGGCCACAATAATAAAACGGCTTGAAATAGTGAATGTAATGGACCAAATATTAGTTAAAATTACAGTATGGACAGTACTGGACTGGAAGACACTTTAAATGATAACTGGAATGAGTGGGATTTCACCTTTGATTCATTTGACCTCATGTCTACGCACATCTGCATAACAATCGGAATCACATCAAGAACAGCAACTGGCAATGAGCTGTGGAAAATACTGTAGGGAGATGGTTTATTTTTTTCTTTTAAATTTTGTGTATATATATATATATATAAACCTTAAATGCACTCAGTATTTAGCAATAATTTATGAATATTATATGAAGAAAAATCTAGATTGGGCCTGATGAAATCAGAAGAATCAACGATGAAGAATGTGAAAAAATGTGCAGGTGTGATTTTAATTATTACACCACTCGCTGACATTTGACAGATCTCCCCTCAGGTCTTCATCATGGCACATCTGTCCTGTGGTTACATGCTAAGAAGGCTGATTTCCCTGCAGAAAACGGCACAGTTGCTGGCAGCTGCTGAGGCGTCACCTGGTTCCACCATCAGACACATGTGTTTATCACCAGTAGACATCTCTTAGTCTACTGACTTGTGCTCTATTGTATCTCCTTCTTGTGGTTGTAATTTATTTGTTCCTTCTTTATCTCAATATTCTGATGCCATTAATGAGTGAATCATACAAGCTATGACAAACTGCATGAAGTTTTTGTGCCAAGTTAGAATAATGGTCACATTACAAAAACACAACTTAAATTTAAAAATAGACCATAAGAGGTTTATCTATATTCATTTTTCCTTTAATCAAGATTATAGAGTTGGTACTGTACCAGCAAGCCTTTTGGTGCTAATATGAGATTCATGACATATGAGAGGTGGTATTTTTTTCTCAGTTTGGATTAAACAATTTGTACAAAATGTTCTTTTCTGCCTCTTTTCAGGGATGTAACATTTACATGATTGCTGCTGGAAATGCTCTTTTCTCCACCAACTTAAATACAGAGTTGGAATGTTTGTCACCAGATGCTTGCTTCCAAACACTGAAAAATATTATTCATTAATGTTGCAGTTTCCTGAGGCATCATGTAGATAATGTTGGAAAATAATCTAAAAGTTTGTTATCTTGTGTTTGCAGACATAGTGGACTAATTTCGACTGTTCCAGTTAGCTGCCCACTTCCCAATGTCCTGATTTTTATGAGATCTAAGGGTTTTGTGTTTTTTTTTATGACACTGCATTTATAATCACAAATATAAATCTTCTTTAGGTTCATATTTACAGAAAAATGCACTAAATAGCAAAGGACTTTAAGTGCTATTAAGAGTAATTTGTGCCTTATTCTACAGAGAACGACGTTTGCTCTCAAATACTCAAAGCATGATTTTTAGCTTGCGGACGTGGGATGCAGTTGGTATGAGTCCATTATCTTGTTGATAAATCTGAAAGAAACTAAAATATATGGCAAAACATATCGGACAATCTCTCTGTGTAGAGAAGGAATGTGCACAAATATTCATAGGATTGTCTTAGATGTATAAACATTTGATGTTTAAACTCCTTTAAATGTTATCTTATATCTGCCACAGCGGTGTGACACCCCATCAATCTTATGGCGCTTTATTTCATTGTGACATTTACGTTAAAACTCTGCTTCCCATCCTTACTATGTGCAGCTGGAGATAGTCTCCGAGTCCATGGGTGCTCTCCACTCGCACCAAGATGGCATCCTTCTGCTGAGTGCTGAAGCCCACGGCTAACCGGTCGGCTCGGGTGCTCGGCCGCTCATTGGGGGCCCAGGTGAATGTGATGAGAGCCCCCCCTTTCCCAAAGATATATGTGGTCCCAGCTGGGAACAGAGACAGAAAGAGAAACAGCAGGAGACAGACATTAGTCAGAGACACTGAAGAGTAACTTTTAGTATTTAAAGTACCATCCCCACAGCATGAAGATAAGATTTCGATTCCTCCTCTCACCAACCCACAGCCAGCCCCCTGCCCCCTCCCCACTGCTCTGCACACACACTATCTTTCATTTTTCAACATAATGCAGAAGCTCTAACCAAGAAGGAAGGGGGAAAGATTTATGATAGAGGTCAGCTTTACTCATAAGTCACAGCTAAGCAGCCTAATTTACAAAGCATGATGAAGCTTTACATTCACAGATGTAAACTAATGGCAACAGTTGCACAGTCGCATCTTTTATTTTCACAATTCCACATGGCTCTCGCTGGAAATACTGAGGCTCGTTCCAACACTCTGGACATCCGAAAATGATGGCATGCAATAAATTTAAAGAATTTAGCAGAACAGCACATCCTCCAGGATAGGACACATAGCTTTGCATATGTGTGGTATTGTGTTTTATTTTTTTCACAGGATTTCACATTTTCCATTACCAATGCTTTTCTTGTCTGGTCCATGGGCATATAATGTATGCCTCTTTGAGGGTCACATGTCCTCCACAATCAAGACAAGGCACTTGAGTTTTTTCCTAACATGAAAAATGTATCATTTAGTGTAATCATCATTCGCTTGGTCTCTTCATCTGACTTACTGACGGCAAGTCAATGATCATCTACAGTAATTACAGCACTTATCAAGCCATTTTGAATGAGCTCTATATTTTATGAGGTTTCCCAGACTTGTTTACATGTTTGACCCTGTACCTTCGTTACCTATACATACCGATGCTTGTCTAGGTATTCCATTTGCGATTTTTTAGATCAATATGTTTTGCATTTTTACAGACCTTCTGATTTATCCATATATCCAGATATATGGACACATACTAATGTTAGTTTTTACTGTCCAATTCATTTTAATATAAAATATGAAAAAGTAAGTGATTAATGAGAAGGGATGGTTTAAAAAAGCATAGCTTTAAACCTGAAAGGTGAAAATTCATCCACCTGGTGCATGTGCATGGCAAAGCAGTAGTGTCTGCTTAAACTTTTATCATCAAGTTATTCATCTGCACTCAAAAATACTCCTGCCTCTTTGAGATGAATGATGCATACATAGATATTAATTCATCATTTACGAGTCTTGCTGGAATTACTGAGATACCTAAGAAAATCCATCCAGGCTTGTGCAAAAATCCATTTGCAGATCAGCTTGTAAATCAGAAAGCTCCTCATGATATGATTTATTTCTAACCTCCCAGACACCTTCAGGTTGTTGATTAAATATAAATCTGCAATTATTTCATTTGTGTGAGAGCAGAAAAAATCTGAGCTATAATCCATTTTATATACTCATACTCAAGTTGAATCAAATCTAAATTAGCTTTCTTCTTTTAGAAGAGTTAGGATTGCAGGTGCTCACTGCAAATGGAGAGAGAAACTGCTGTCCACAGATGAAAACATTGAAAACAAGATACATAGTCATTATGATACAGGGTATGCCATTACCTTTGATAGTACACCACAAATACATGCTTATCTGTGCTTGTTTCAACAGCGGAAACCTAAGTTCTGTTTTTTCAACTGCCATTTTTCCATATCCGAACCTCTTAAGTGAAGCACAGCGAAACACTTGAGATAAAATTGTAGCCTCACTTTAAACCGTGCACGGAGACTTGAGTAGTCTTCTGCTCACTGTAACGGGAACTCACCTCAGATGTTTCTTATAGACAGGAACTAACTGCTGGTTGGATGCTTTCTTAACATTAAACACTTACTCCAAAGACTTGAAAACACCCTGTATTGACTTTAATGATTTAATTAAAAGGATAGGTTCTTTGACGGTGCTTGTTTCAAACCAAATTATTTCTTACTGAGGTGATCTTAATTAATGTCTGGGATTTGCACTAGAAAGTGAGTCGATGACATTAGTTACATCAAGGAGTTTCAAGGTTTTATTGGTTTCTTCCTTTCAGTGAATGTTATCTGCGTCTGGCCTCTTAGTCTGCCGTCATTTCTGCGCAACAAATCTATTTCTGTTTGAGAGAGTACGGACCTCTTTGATTTTTGGATTTATTTGAATAACTTAGGCTACTTACTACTGTTGTACTTCCGCATCTTAAACATGATACAGAGGATAGACATGACAGCAAGAACCCATGTACAATCTAATACATTCTAATAAAACAGCAATGCTTCAAATACTACTGATTTTGTTGATAATACATGTTGTAAGGACCAAAACAGCACTACACCACTAAAAATCTTTACAGAAATCAAACATTAAGCTTCACACAGATGGCATATGCTGTACTGCATTTCATTATACAACCCTTCATTATTTCTAGCTTTGTTTGTTCTTGTGAAACCAAGCAGACAAGCAGGCAAGCCATGATGCAGCCAATCACCACATTGTAAGACCCAATTTCACATCAGGTCTCATTTCAAATTTCACTGGACAATATAGCCTCGAACACCAATTTAAAAGGATACTCTGGAGACTCAAACCTCGTGAACCTTTTTGTACCCAATTTTGGATGCCTAAAAACTGGTCTTGCCAGATCATTACACACATTACAATGTAGTGAGTAAAAATGTCACTATTAGAAAAACTGGATTATTTTGCTCGTAAATAAACTAATGAGGAACAGCTTACAAAAACGCATGCAAACTGATGCACATATGAAAAATATCACACAGACACATTTACAGACACATTTTCAGATTTTGCACATGTGAAATGTCAGACACTTGTCTCAAATGTAAAACACATTTTATGCGTTCACATCACATGGGATGGACGGTAGAGATGGCAAAGATTCCCATGTAAATGACTTGCGAGCGCTTATGTCATCAAGACGGTTGTTATATTACAGAGTTGGTTGTTTGAGGATTAAAATACTGTATACTGATAATATAACATCATATCCATTAAATTGCGATAAACTGCGATATGACATTGTATGTGATTCCAATGTAAAGAAAAATGTTGTCTCATGTCAAGGAAACACCTCACTACAAAGCTAATGATTATGGGAACTGTACTGTTTTGTGTAGTGCTGTGGGAACATGAGCAGACAAAGAGAAAGTCAAAGGGTGTGTAAAGGGTAATGTGCATCATGAAATACGGACTACTAATGCACCGGCAGGAAAACATGGAAGCATTTGTCTATGGACAGCAGTAACTCCTGCATTAGTCATAACCTTAAAGCTTTCCATTACACCTTTCTGCCTCCCTGTTCTGTCTCCTCCTACCTCTTACTTTCTCTCTGTGCATCAAAAAAGCAGGCAGTAAATCAGTCTTGTTAAGATTATTACTATAAACATCCCAGTCCTCGCCCTTGAAGCAGCTCTCCTTTCTCTCTGCCGACTATCTCACGGGAACGCTCTGCTCTTCTCTCATGGCCATGCAATGCATCTGCGCTCAAATGATAGGGCTCCCTTGGAGATTCTCAACTGCAAAATGTGTGCTGTATATCACATCATTATTAGCTGGGAACCTTGATGATTAATGATAGTGCAAACAGGCATTGTAACACTCCTGGCGCCTACCGTGTTATTCATGGATATTATATAGATGGTGTGATAGCACCGTACAACTGTAAGCTTATTAAAGCCCTTTTGTTGGTTTGACCATTACAAAGCAGAATCAGATGGATATCATAGATACATCATAATGGTGTCAATGAAGCTCCAAAATTTCTATAAAGCAACCACGATTGGCCGTCGTGTCTGAATGGATCTCTACACAATAAATGTAACATTATGGATCGTTTGTTGTGCCAAGATGCATGCTACCCACTCAAACTTCCTGTCCTTTGCATTCGTGCTCTCAGATAGCTGAATATGCAAGAGATGAGAGAAGGAGTTGCAAAATACATTGAGACACTTAACACTTCAGATGTGAAAAGGTTTAAATGTGCTGTTGTGGAGAATTCCTATGGCCTGAGTGAGTGTGTATTAGCTCTCATAATGTTACTAATCATGACTTTTAAGAGGCTGAAAAATGATCATGAAACAAAAACTGGAAACAAGTATCAGTTGTAACATTATAAACACAAACCAGTGGACCAAACAGGAAATTACTCATACTGTTATATCCTTTAATCCTATCCAATTATATTCTTTTTGTGATTGTGAATCCCACTGGCAGAATATATGTATATTTATACTTGAGTGCACCTCTGGTTGTATATGGATGAGGCTTTTCACAGCCAATAAACATTTCTGATTGGCCTGCCAGCCCCCAGTAGGGCAAAATGACAATAGTGCAGTACAGTATGCTGCATGCTGTATGCATAGAAACACTTGTATAGGAAAATAAAGGCACTTTACTGGAAAAACTAAGCTGATTGATTAAGAATATAAACTCATATAGATCTCTAAACTATGAGCAGTTTTGCAGAAATGGAGAGTTATGGAGAGATATTACGTCTGAATTTGTCGTCTGACTTATGGCATCTGAGGCACACTCCTTGCATGGTCTATTAAATACAGCTCAGTGAAATGATGAAAATGAATAGTGCAGTATAAAGCCTGACGGAGAGGACTTAGGGGTTTCAAGTTAAAATGTGGTGTTCAAGTTAGAAAGTGGCATCATATACTCAGCACAGCAAACCCAGACTTTGAGAATCAAATCGACTGAATTTCATCAATTAAAAAGATACACTAAAAATTCTGCAAATCTTACATAAATGCATATGCAGAATTCAGCTATATTATGGTTGATGGTTGCTGTTTCTGCTCCCATCAGCAAGATGTATCCAGACTGTCAGTTCTCAAATTGAATGTCTGCAGCACAGAGTGCCTCCAACGACCCCCTTCTTCTCTAATAATGTTAAGATTTTCTGCCACTCGACTTTCAGATGATTTTGGGTCATAGTGAAACTGTTTCGACCCAAATGCAATACTGTAATACTGCATTAATGCCACCTTCTTTTGCAAAAGTCACAAAGACACTTGACACTGACAAAGACACTTGAATACACCAGAATACCTTTTATGACAAGAATACAATGGCCAAGATTTCCTTTGGCCTTCTTTTTAACAATGTTTCAGATGTTTTTCAGTTTTTACAGCATTATTACTGGAGCATTTGTAAGGTTGTCATTGTTAAAATCAGTTGGTGTTTTTCTATATTCCCATATGTGGTCTGTAATTGTATTAGCACAAAAAAGTTGTATATTGAAAATGTGTTGCATTTAAAGTTATAATCCTAAGATTTTCATGAAATCAAACCCAATTTTTGATGCTATTTATGGTTGGCATTTTTACAGTCAAAAGTTACTTTATCAATACATAGTGGAATTTATTGTTAGTGGCGGAGTTCGCCATCCCTGCGCTGAATTCAAATTGCCTTTAAATCTCCCGATACTCCGAAAAAAATTGGTCAGGATGCACTGACAGCGGCCTCTCTAATCATTTAAGTAAATTGTTAAAGAAAAAACTCAATATCTATACAATACATCAATACAACACTCAATACAGAAAACACCTGGAAAATCGAGATGTGACCCATGATCAGTTAATCATGGTTTATAATAATGAAGCTCAGTGAGGATACAGACGTGAAAACGAGTGAATAACGAGGATCTGTCTGTCTGTCACTGTTAACAGAAACTCCAGTCTGCAGTGTAGTTCATACACTTCACTGATAAACCACAGAACTGTACAGTAACATTAGGCTTTATGATCAAAGAAAGTGTTTATATCACGTCGACACTTCTGTCATACTCGCACACTCACTCTTTCTCGCTCGTCCACATGAGTCTCTCTCTCTCTCTCTGCTGCGTGTCAGCATATACTTTTAAAGGGAATAGAAAATGACACTGATTAGTTTAATTCATGTTAGGCGCAAAACACACCTATGATTAATTAAAAGACTAAACACAACCCCTTTGTGCCTTACTTTGCACCCAGATTATGCACTTTTACAATACCAAAGGTGGAGTTGGACACAACCTAATGCACTTGCGCCATGCACTTTAGACCATGCGCTATAGATTGTTTGTTAAAATGGTGTTAAATGGAGTACTCTTACTGCTTATGCAAACAGAACATTTCCTACTACTGCTGCTTCACATTAAAAGCATTGAAATGGCAAAATGCAGGGTGGTTTTATTGTCACGCAATCAGCATTGATAAAAATAAACCAAGTTAGTTGGTCTGACTGGGTTATAATCAGATAAACTGGTGTATCTGTTTATAACCCAGTCAAACAAACTACACACACAGATACACCAGTTGTTCTTCTGTTGTATTTCTGACAAAGTAGCTGATGAAGGAGTGCTTGCTTTAGTATCACTCACAGTATCACACAAAAGTATCACAGATTTGGTGCCGCCAAATCAAGGACAACTACCTTAATATTAATGAGAACAAATTAAATTTTTGGGATCAGAAATATACACGAGACACTGTGCAGTGACAGGCACCTCTATGTTGCTTATATACAGGAAACAAATGTCACTGTTTTGCACCTTGGCAAAACCAAATTACAAGAGATTGTTTTCATGAAAACCCTGAGGACTTCACTACCCTCAAATACAAGTGATTTGACCTCACTAGTGTATTCGCATTGGCTATAGTGGTTTCCTAGAAGTCATTTTGCAGCAGGTACACATTGTTGGTGTTGTTGGAGCACCTCTGCTGTACTGTTTACAAGCCAGTTTAATATATTCGCTTCTTGGCTGATCGCTTTTCTACTCAGAGAAGGTAAGATTTTCAGCATGTAACAAGACCTAATACCAACAATTTGATTAACCATATGAGGTTACACCTATAGTAGGAAGTTCTCTGTTGCAGCCCCACATCATGACTTCATCTAGTGAGATGTGTGCAATTTTACATAAAAGATCTTCCCGGTACAGTAGCTTTGATATATTTTCATAAAATAGGGAACAATGAGATTACTGAGTTCCTTCACAATAATGGAAAAATCTTAATATCAAGATGTCTGACACAGAAGCAGAGATTTACAATACAATATAGTGGTAGAGCAGGGCAACCTTTAATGTACACTCTACTACTGAAAAAAGCATGACTTTCTGTAACATGTCCGTAGTTCTTTAAATAGACCACCATGAATGTCCTTACTGTGCTGGTGTCCATGTATTCTTCATGCAATACCTCAAGTTCGTCCTTTACTGTTCATTTCCACTGTATTTGAAGATTGCTTTCAAACCCTGTTGCCTCCAAATGATGCATATGACCAGGTTTACAAAACAATGCTGGTCTCTTACCATCCCCCATTTCCATCTGCAACCATACTGAAGGCAGTGCTACTTAACGTGCTGTTTAAAGTGTTCATGTCCATGTGTCCATGTGAAAAAAATAACACATGCAAAACAGTGACCTTCATAATTAAACTAGTGATGAGCACATACAGTACGTGACCTTGTTTTGTTTTTTTTCAGTCAAGGGAACATTTTTCGGGAAAACAGGTACTTTAAGTACATTTTGCTGATAATATTTGTGTACTTTTACTTAAGTGGGGTTTTAGGATTTTTTTAGGAAGTATTTGTGTAATGTGGTATTGGTACTTTTACTGGAGTAAAGGATCAGAGTACTTCTCCCAACACTGGTTATTTCGCAAAGAATGCAGCTCCCGCATTTCTTTTGTGTCTCAGTTAATCTTTTATCCATTACAGCAAATGCTTTCCTCTCTTGAGTTCACATTTTCATTCTCCTGTTTGTTCTGCTTTGCTGCAGATCTAGAGCAGAGCAGTGGTTACCTTGGTGTCTGATTTCTGCTCTTACGTGCTGTCCTTTGCCTTTGTCCACTGGTTTCAGCCTCAGTGTCTTGGCAAAAACTCAAAATGAAAACATATTTGTATTCAGTTACAGAACAGCAATGATGATGATGATGATGATTTTAGGATATCAGTTATAAAATCCCCTAGCATCTGACGTTTTTATTGCTAGTGTGTGTGTATGACTGTATGAGTGTATGTGTAGGCAGGCTTGCCTCGCTATCATCCTTGAGGGTAATGTAATATGTGAACTGGAGGAAAGTGAACCCTCTCTGATAGACCTCTTGATGCCCCTGTCCCTTTGCTTTTCCTTTCTGCCGCTATTGTAGCAGAAAATAAACATAGCGTTATGTCTGACTGCAGTGAGACACTAGATCAGCATATTGTACGCACTGATCTAAGATTACAATCTATCTGTTAAATTCAGTCTTTGAATATCGAATCTTGCTTAAAGATATCATCATTGAAAGAAGCTATTTCCTCCACTTGAGGCATCTCAGGAAGCATTAGCTGCTCTTTGCCTTGCCACAGCCAGACGGTTCTTACACCAACATAGGGGCCTTGGAGAATGAAGTGCAGCAGATTTTCACTGAGCGTGTTGAACATGCGGGTGTGTCGGGAGCATGGTGAGGGGTCAGCTACAGTGCAATCTTTCTTGCATTCCTCTTGAGAGGATACAAGGTCTTTGGCACTGAGGGTCATATTATTGGCTAACTCTCTTGCAGTGTTAAATTCAACAAAACACTGCATAAAACCTGCTTTAAAACAACATTGTTTTCAAGAAGCCTGTCCACAACTAGATGAGGATGGTTGCACAAAATCTAAAACCCCTCTTAGTTATCATGACTCTGCAGGGTCGGAATATGAACTGAGGAAGGAACATGTTACATAATATATTTCAAGTTGGGATTTGGCTTCCCATGATATGAGAAATCCTTCAGTCGATGTGTTAACATTCTGAATAATGTCTTTTTAATATTTGGTGCACTCATGTAGGGTATTTTGTTTGGCACATAGAAACATCATTTATTATTTATAACAACCCAGATACAATGCCCAAATTATATAGACCAACATTAACTGAAAACATGCTGCAGGTTTTTGTGATCAATGTACTGCTGATGTAGAAAATATGATATAGAGTTTAACTGGGCAGTTCAAAGCTTCATTTGAGGTTTAGTTGAAAAAAAGAAGAAAGAGTAGAAAATGAAATGCCCAGATGGAAATTACATCAATGTAGAATTTTGCAGTAATTATCTTGATGTATGTTGCTATTATAACCATTTCTCCATCAAACTGTCGCACAAATCTTGAGCTACAACGAATGTCTTAAAATGATGAAAATCTTATTAAGTGATTATTATCATTAATAATGTAATGGTGTCATATGTTATTATGATGAAGAATAAAAAAACTAAACATATATACTTCTCTGAACTCTCAAGCTCATGGCCACTGAGCCATAAGAAGTGTCTTATACTTGGAGTATTTCTGACATTTTCTGGAGGGGTTAAAGAGGACATTGTAAAGGGGAATCAGAATTACTGAGCAAAGCCATTTGCATTTCAATTTAAAATGTAAGGCTACAACAATTTTCATTATCAATTAATCTGCAGATTGTTTTCTCTTTCAATCAATCGTATATTCTAAATGTCAGAAAATAGAAAAAAAAAATGTTCATCTCAATTTCCCAGAATCCAAGGCAATGTCTTCAAATTGCTTGATTTGTCAAATGATAGTCAAGCCACAAAGAGATTATGCTTTCAATGATGTAAAACAGAGAAAATCAGCAAATGTTCAAATTAGGGAAGCTGGAACCAGAGAACGTTTGGCATTTTTGTTTAAAATTACTTTAAAATCACTTCAACGACTAATCAAGTACCGATTAGTTCGACTAATCAGCTAATCGACCAATCACTGCAGTAGCTCTAAAGCACCGGCATTCTTTCACAACTTGAGTACCTCTGATTGAGTACTAATTCACTGGCAACTGACCCTGCTATTTTGCTTGGTGCTTCTTGCTATTCTGTGATCAGGACTAGTCTTTGTGCTCATTATTTGAACCTGTCTAAGAGCGTGTCACATACTGTAAACAGTAAAGTGTAACAATACATACAATAACCCGTGTATAGGATAAGGAGTGTGAGGCAATGCAGCAGGGTAGGTGGCCTATAAATAGCCATAGCCCAGGGGCCTCCAGAAGTCTTTGGCTAGCCTCGACACACACACACACTCGTCTGTTATATTAAAGAAAGTGTCCAAAAAATGATACTATAGTTGACATAATTTTGGCATTTGTGACAGTTAATAAAGTCAATGTTGGTTTTATTTGTTAAATGGTGTATGCTTCTGTGATAATGGATACATAACCTCGTACTAAAGTGAACATTATACCAATCAGTGTTAACCAATATCTGCAAATGCATTCTACGCTGTGCATTATGGCACGGTGGACATGACTTGTAAATCATCATCACTGTCTGTATCATTTATGTTGCAGTAAATTGAATTTCTTGCTCTGAAGCACATACTTCAGAACAACCTACAGTACAAAATCTACAATAGAGGTAATTGAAAATTTATCAGTGAGTTCTTTGAAGTGTTTTTTTTTAATAGGCCTGTTTGATCACATGCTGTGCCGTGCCTGTAAAAGTATGGTCCACAATGATATGGCTATAATAGCGGAGATGTAATTCATCACATTTTTAGCCCTTTTGTAACTGACAAAACTGCTGCAGTGAAAAAGACACTACAAATCCATCGGGCCTCTTTTATAGGACATAAAAAGTATGTCTTAGGATAGAAATTTCAAAGTGCAATATAAAAGGGAGCAGTGACTCTGGTGTCAGTGCTTTGAAGGAGCCAATTTAAGTAGCGTAGCCAATTTGATGTAGACTATTGAGGATAGGTCACTACTTTGGATCCCTCAGTTGAACATGTTATTCTCTATCGTATAAAACTGCACAATGTAGAAAAGATTAGTAAGACAGATTTTACATGAAGTTGGAAAATGTGTTGCCATACATCCTGTGATAATTGTTCTATATTATATGCACCAGGGAAAACCAAAGATATTGTCTCTATTTCATTTGTCACTCTATCTATGTACATATAATCACTTTACGTCTGTTGTGATGCGTCACTAATTACAGTGACTGTGGCAATCACCTTTGACACAAAACTGGCTCTGTTACAGGGAGTGCATTATGCTGCTTAAAACAAACAAAAACCTCATAGAAAACGATAAAAAGATTTGCAATGATGATTCATTATGCCATTGATGTGCATTTGCAGTATAACAAACAAAGCTCTACGAGTGCTGTAGCATCTTGAAAAACAATATGGGGAAAGGGCAACCGCTACTGATACTGATGGTAAGATAAAGGCATTTAATGATGCACAGAGGCTGCAGCAAATCCATAGTAAGGGATCCATTATTATTATCCACTGTACGCCACAAGAGAGCCACCAATGGTGCCACCAATATATTGGAACAACTAAACCCCTTTTTACCTCTAAAATGCCAAAGCTACCGATAAGGATAGCAAAATCACGCTCAAATCCAATTCTTATATTATCCTGACCATTGACACTCGGTGCAATCAGAGCAAAGTTATACATTAGTGAAGCAGCAAACAGCAAGTTGAGAATGTTGGAGTAAAATGTCTTACCATGGCCCCCTCTGGTAAGAAAAGGCATCCTGTTGATGGCAATAGGAACGGTACCATGCTTATTATGAAAATGGTGGACATGGTGCGTGGTACTGAGACTAGAAGACACACGTGCTGTTCCAGTCTGGATGGGGAGCACAGTAAGCAATGTGAACCAGAAGGCTAGTCTTGAACAATAACTTAGGCCCATGCCTAGGCTAAAGCCTAACCAGCTGTTCCTCTGCCCGAGCACAGGGGTGGCTGAAAAGAGTCTCCCCATGTATATTAGATCCTCATGGGCCCAGTACAAACAACCTGGCCTAGCTTTGGCCTCTGACGCTTCAATTTGAAAACCACAGGGCATCTCAGTGACAATCTGGGTCCATTTCTTTTACAATCCCTTGGTTTGGTTAGGGAGTTAGTACGGAAAAATATCCTTTGAATTTGTGAGTAAATAACAAAAAAATGGATTTCAGGAAAGCAGTCAAAATCCAATTAATGTTCTTGTGAAAAAAAACTGAAGAAGCAACCAACTTATCTATTTTTGGTTAACATTTTGCCATGACAAGATGTCTACTGCACAGAACTGAAAACCATCCCACAGCACATTCTTTAGAAAGTGAGCAGAGTGTATCCAAAATGCAAAAAAAGATACACATCCAAAGAAAGAATGGAGATGAATCCACCCGTAATTTCAAACAGCCATGTTGCTCAACCATGATATTTAGGCATGAAAAGTGGCAGGACAGAGCTTCATGTGACAAGAATTCTGATAAGAGTCTCCATCGCCCACAGGTAGAGCTTGAGGGCAGCTGAGCCTGCCCACTAAGAAGAGTGCCCCTCCACCGCAGTAGAAAACATAACACTCTTCCGTGGGAAACTGGATCATTTCATTAAGCAAAAAGGACAAGGAAATAAAAATATGTGCAAGTAAAGATGCAGCGATGTAGGGTGATGCAGGAACCAGCGCTTTTGTTCCCCTTTAGCCAGGGAAAGGGAAGAGAACAGATAGGGAGGGGGAGAGAGAGAGGAGGGGGGGTGGCAGTATCTGCAGCAGCACGGTAAAGGAGCAAATCCAGAAAATAAATAAATAATTTCTCAGCAGCTCCTCATTCACTCTCTCACAGAAACGGCAAATCCGGCGAACGGTAACCTCTGGTGTGGCAGAGATCCACCAGGATGCAGCCGCAGCACAAGTGTTTCTATTTCAAATGAACGTATGGTCCTTCTCTCCCGCTCCACCTGCTCAGTCTCACGCAGTAAGGGCTACTGCTGCATTCCCCATACTGCTTCTCCTTATTCCTTTATCCTCTCTCATTACCTCGTCCAGATCTGCTGTACTGCCTCTGACTGAGGACGGTTAACGTGACAGCTGCGTGTGTCCGTCTCTGGAGGAGTGCAGGTGATTCTCCTCTGACGAGGCTTGCACAGCAGAGACTGAGATGTTGCCTTGGATTGCTGCAGCGGAGATTATGCTAATTAAAAAAAGCACCGACATATCACAATAAATCCGGGATGGGTGAAATTCCAGGACAGCCTGGACCCCAGCAAAAAATAACCTTGTCTTGGAGTTGTAATGAACGCAAGATAAAGGAGCTCTTCTGACGGCATACTGTAGTCAGAGGCTCTGATCCAGCGAGACACAGCATGTGCCTCTGTATGTGTTTGTGTGTGTGCGCGTCTGAGAAAGAGAGTCTGTGAGCAAATGAGTGAGGCGGGGGTGGAGGGGTGAGGGGCGGGTGGAAGGGTGTGTGAGCGATAGCAGGAGGGAGAGACAGGAAAAGACAGCGAAAGAGAAAACAGGCAGCTACGGCGCAAACACACAGGGAAATAGTGAGGCAAGAAAATGGGTTGTGTGAATAAATACATGCTACAGACTCATAGCGCACTGGCTTGCAGGTCCTGGCAGTAACACGTAGGAATCATACTGCAGAGGAGGAGCTTGATTTAGGTGAGCTGACAGAGCTGTTACAGAATGAACACAAGGGTATTGGTATGGACGTGCTCCTAACATAAAGACTTGAGAGCTATCATAGGCATGAATGATAGAAACACAAATACCTGTCAAAATGATATAGTACAGCTGACTGCATTAGGCTGAAGGAAGCTATAGGCCATGTAATGTCTCAAGCCCCTCTTTCCCCAGCATTACACTGCCATACCTTTGCTGTTTTAACACTCCAGATCAATTTGCTCCAATCCCCCTGCCTGCTGTGTTCACTTCATATCTGTATACAAGTCACCCCTCTGTTAAGAGAGCTCAGTAGCTCTCTGCTTGCATGCTGCTTAACCATGCAGAACTTATTCCTAGCTATGACTGATCTGAATTCAGAGGTTTTCTGACAGTTTCAGAGCTTTTTGGGGTGGGGGGAAATGGTAAGATGAATTGGAATATATTGACACTTGAGACGAACACATTATCAGAAATGGAGAGACAAAGTGGGGAGGGACTAGAGGTAGAGGAGATGAAGCTAAACAGGAGAAGAAACAGAGAGAGAGAGAGAGAAATTGCAGGGGAGAAGTAAAGAGAGACTGCAGCGACATCAGCTAAATCACGGTCGATAGAGATATCAGCTGGGATTGCCTAGTTGGCTGAAAGGACATGCATGGAAACAGGGGGACAGAGGCAAGCCATGCAGCACTACCTCTCATAGTGACAAGAAGTCGACGCAGGCCATTACTCAAGCAGGGCTGGGGGTGGGGCGTGTGGGGGAGCGAGGCTGATTGAACAAAAAGAACAGAGGAGGGGTGAGTGCATAACACTCTGGAATGGCAAGTGCCCTAACAACATGTAGATGTTCATCTGCTGGTAATATGGACATAATAAAGTGAAAGAAGCTGTGGATTTTCCCCCCTACATCCTCTCTTTCAATCTGACTCACGGGGAGGTTTAAACCATGTATGTGTATTCTCTTCTATATGTTTCTCAGTTAATCTTAATGTGGGGAAGTGCACGCCAGCTCAGTTAAACAGACAATAGCAACGATGCAGAGCACTGCCTGGCTATAACATGTGGACACATTCATAGTAATGGTTATATGGCGAGGCAACACATCGAGAATAACCCTCTGAAGATGTCAACAAAAAGCATGTTTTATTTTTACTGTTAAAGCTTCAGTCACAGTTTTAGAAACTAACATCAGGGCAGATAAAATAATTTCACACACAATCATGTCCAAATAAAAACAGTATTTCATTTCCAGTAAAGCATGAGTAGTTGTAACTACTCAACACCATGGTGTTGGGATGATTTATAGCCAGTGACTTGAACTGTCAGGCTCACCCGCATGTGAGCATCTTTCTAGGCAGCGATGATATCTTGGTGAGAGCTGTCTAGAATGAGAGGCTTGCATTAATCAATTGACATGCTTGAGGGTTGCTAAACATTATGAAAGCCATGCTATCTGGACAACAAGAAGGGGGCAAGCTGGGCGATTGTAACCTTGTTTTGTCCTTGGTTATCCAATAAGATGGACATCCCACACAGTTCTTCCAATTAACTCACATCTAGACACACCTCACAGGATATACATCAGATACACATTTGATGTTTGATGATGTATTTGATGATTAACTTTATTCTGAAATGAATTCCAATTGACTTCTCTTGGATTTTGAAAATGTAATTACTGTCCTATATCTGCTCCTTCTGCAGTTCCAGTCCAATAAACCATTTTTATATCTTCCTACAGGCTATTTTGAACCTTTTCCCCCAACTTATAGAGCAGTTTGGAAGACCTCTACGCATTTACATAATCAAATTATTTTCGCATGTATGGAATAATATACAGTTTATAAACCATGAAAATATAAAAATTTCTTTGTAGCAAAAAAAAGTCAAGGGGCCTGTAAACTTGCAAATGACATGATGTGAGAAGACATCCACAGCATTTTAAAGACTTTGTGAGAGAAGATTTTTCACAGACATCGAGTGTCGCCCCAGGGGGTAAAGTAGCAGGATTAATCATAGCACTTTCAGATTAATTACTCATAATGTGAGCATCCTCGGAAAGGCATGGCCTGCAGTTGTGATGTTTGGTTGATTTCATTAGGCTACAAACGACAACACCTAAAATAAGCCTGGCTTAGAGGGTGCAAGAAAAGGAGCGAGAGTGAAAAATATGAGGGCACTGAAATGCACATTTCCACCAACAGATGGAAGTGTATGTGGAAACAGTATAGCTAGCAGAATCATCAGCAAATGAAGAAACAGAACTGCTCACTAATTTAATTTTTTCCCCATTATGTTATAAGCTGACAACTGTTGTAAGCTCATAGAGATTTGAGTTGAGTTTAAGAAAAAAACAGAGGCACGAATGCTGAAGGAGGTCAGGTACATCCAGCTACACAAAAAGTCCAGAGTTCAGTTGTTTAAGGAGGGCACCTCTGGACGCACAGCTTTACTCACACAGCATTTTCTCCTCCAGATTCACACCTTGATTAAATATGATTTCCCCCCTGTTTTTTTTAGCTACATTGGTGTCTTGGCAGACTATGTGCATTCTCCACTGAAAAGACACTGCATGTGACAGTAGGTTTCACATTGTTGGCTGCACATGGCGCAGGCAAAAATAGATTCCATTTGCTTGTTTAGCTGAGCTTACTAGCCTCAGCATGTCTCCTGGAAAGGAATAGCAGCAGCGATGCTTATAATACGGAGAAAGCCCCCCAAGAGGAAGAGGAAAAGAGCAACGGTCTCTTGAATTTGAACCACAGTTCTTAAATGCTGTGCTATGAACTGATGCAAAAGATGATCGGTCAATAGGTACTTAAACTGCCTAACAACCCCCCTGCACCCATGTTTTAGCTGTGGCTTTCAAAATTAAAAACCTGAGCCAGAACCTGCGAAGTCAGTGGGACGTCACTACAGAGAACGATTCAATTTTTGCTTGGCTGAGGTGTTTTCCCTATTCAGTCTGGAGTCTAATTTTGATGATGAGCATGAAAAAGCATCGGCAGGATAGCTGGCCTGCTACTACTTGTCTTGCTCATTAACACCAGGAAAAAAAACAGCCTCTTTATATTTATAATTACATTATACATTTAGGCCTTAGGTAAAATAATGCATACCAGTTTAAAAATTGTCTATTTGTTTTGCACACTGTGGATTTTCTATAGGGATTTAGTTTGCCTTTTACTGTAAATCCACTTCATCCAGAACCTTGGCTTCATTTTCATTTGGTGGAAAACTGGGACTTCTTGCCTTTTTGATATCTTTCTAGCATTTACTCTCTCAGGAAGTTACTACTCAATCATACTTCATACATAAATGATTCCCTTCATTAATGATTATGTGTGATATCACTTGACTAGAGATTTCAGAAATCAGTAGGTCAGACATCACTATGAAAAGCTGTGCTATCATGTTTGTATCAAAGCCAGGCCCTTACTGTGAGTAACTGCCAAGTAAAGTTAAACAAAAATGTAAATACATTTAATAAACTAATGATTAACTTGTTCAAAATGCATGGATTTTAATAAAGACCACATCATATGCTTTGAGCCTCCTTATACTTGCAGTATGTTTTGGATTTTTTTATTCACTTGCAAGGGACTGCATACAGTGCCCGAGCATACAAACTGAAAACTGGTCTTTGTAGCTATGGCTCCAAAATAATGTCTTAAAAACTATTAAAAGGATTTCACTAAAAGTTTTTGAAAATATAGGCCTGTGGATGAAGAAACAAATTATATGCATTTCGTGCAGATCTGTACATGACATTCCTTGTATTTTTGGGGAATATTTAAACTAGGAGACAAATATATTTGAATAATGTTGCCTTGGGTGGTTATTTCTGCCATTACTGCATTTGGCAACTGAAGGAACACAGAGAGAAACATGTAAACACAACTACTTACTCTAACAACCACACATATTATCACAGCAACCACATAAAAACAATCTGGATTTACCCTTAAAAACCATGCTAAAGACAGGTTAGCGACCATCTAGCCGTACACTGCCAAACACCCACAATACCAGTGCAGCCACCGAGCAAAAACCTTTAACGGAGATTTAGATTCAGATGCAGAGTGAAAATTTCAAATGTTTTATTTTAATAACAGATTTAGAGGATTGTGCAGCCTTGACGGAATCGTGTACTGCACCTTTAACCTGTTTTTACTGTCTGCCTTGTTCATTTACTGTCTGTATCACAGTGTCTGTTTATTTAGGGTGTGTGTGTGTGTGTGTGTGTGTGTGGGGGGGGGGGGGGGGGGGGGGGGGGGGCAGGTTTAGAGAGCTAATCGAGCTCCATGGCAAACAAAGTCTTCGAACAAGTCGTCAAGTTGGGTTGTGAAGTCTTTCAGTCTATTTTATGTCATACCCACAGTTTCGCTTGTTTTTCAAACATACAATAGAGAAGCCAAACATATGTAAGAGCATTCTACAAAACGTTTCACGTAATATATTTTTGGGAGTGCCATTGCATCTAGCATGGTTATATACTGAATTTATAATGTGATATCCTGTAGCAAAATAAAATTAGATACACATTTGACAAGGGACACATATGTATCTAATTTTACTTTGTAAACATGAAACATGAGACACCCTGCTGTGAACTGACTCCCATTACAATCAGGACAAATCAGCATTCTTTTATACTCCTCTCCGTTAGGTATGTGAATGATGCATGACAATCCCTCAGGCATCAATCTGTGCATCAAGTATATTTATTGAATTGATTTCCTAGTTATGCTCTTCACACTGGGTGAAAATGTAAAAAGAAATTTATATCTTACTGTAAAGTATTTACTGGATGTGGCTGAAGACACTGCCACTACTGTCAATACTGTTTATTAACCCAAGTGGCTTTGGGATAGTCTATATTAACTCTATCATGAAGTATTTTGTCACTGTCAAATGAGACACGCATACATACATGTTTCATTAATATATTATTATCTGCATTGCAGCTGCATCTGAGGAAAAAAGGGACGGCATTTTACTTCACAATAGGAAGGAAGCTTAACAGATCTTTTTATTATTCATTGAACACAGAGTGTAGTGAGTGAACAATCTATCAAAATGAATTGGGAGCAAAGAAGAAAATGTAAAGGTTTTCTTCTGCTGAGCATGCAGACACTCTGGCTTTGTTGTACAATAACCAGAGAGTGAGCCAGGAATAGAGAGGAGGTGACAAAGAGAAGACAGAGAGAAATAAAAAGGCCGGGAATGGAGAGGTTGTTTGTGTGTGCCAGAGAGATATAGGAGCAGAGAGATCACCAGTGCATTTGCAAAGCATATACATCAAATGCAAAGCCCGCTTTCACTGGAGAAAAAAAAAATTCCAGCCCACATACACTATTTCCCTGTTATAAATTAACTCTAGCTTGCGCAGATGCAGTTAGAGGGGGTTGCAAGTCATAGATTAGGGGGCACTATTACAGACTGCACGCTGCAGTACATACAGATTGCAGACAAATGGACTAACTGACAAGACATGCTAACTCTACTGACCCACAAAGGGGGATCAAAATGTACAACTTTGTATTATTTAGTATTTTTGTTGCAATAATGATAATTAATCATAGTAAATAAGTGGTAACATTATGCCAAATTGCCTCATTTCTTCTTCTTCATAAGCATATTAAAGTGAAGCACATTTAGTTCACTTATATAAACAAACTTGCCTTACCTTGAATATGCTGAAATTTGCATAAATATAATTATTTTGAAGTCATATCATACATTTTAAAAATCTATTTATGCATAAGTAAATAGTCCATAAAGGCCTTTTTGATCCTCAAACTGTGTAACATTTGCAACAACAGCAATCTGAAGGAATCTTGTCGAAGATTAGTGTGACGAGGTCCATGCCACATACATTAGAAGCTCTCCTAGTTAGTCAATGCAGGCTTAAGTGGCACCACAAAATTTGAGATGCATGTGAAACCCTTTATTTTATCTTCAAGTCAACTAATTACATGGCTTAGTTACAATGGCTTTGACAATTACTGCTACTCAGAACATTGCAGCCGTCTGAGTACCTCGTTATGCCATGTATCTGCTGAATACCAATTTTATGTGGATTGTGAGTTTTAATAGGTTACAGAAGTGGGCTGGGAAAAGTGAAGGATTAGTACATGGCCTTTTATCAGGCCACAGAAGCAGCTCCAGCAGCTGAAGACAGCAGCCAGTTGCTCTGGTTGAAGGGAAAAGACAACAGTTTTGATCTTAAGTATAGAAATCCATCTTAGGTTGAAATATATCAGGAATGATGTATAGTCTGCGGTTTATAGTACCCCAAGCACAGTCCTTTTGTATTGACTGCATGTGAAGCTTTTTTTTAATCCTCTTGTACCATGTGAGTCAGTATGCACAGCCATTATCCAAGGTGACATCTCTTTGCACCAGGCACACCTGGGAAAAAAAGTATGGTAGTGTACCATTATAATATACTATGCAATTGAAATTACATTTTATTTATATAAATGACTTACTATAGGTGCCTGACCTTAATTACATGACAATGGAGAAGAAGGACATTAATTCTAAAGTAACTATTTCACCACTACAAAGCTACAAAGGTGAGCTACAATTGGCTGATTTCCATTAACCTATTCTCTGTGTATCACATATTTCTTAGATTCAACTTGATCCTTGTTAGTGTTGCAGTTTGGCGTATATTGACTTCTTCCTGTTGATGTATTAACATAATTTTGCCATTCCAATATATCTGTTATCAAAGCAGATATGTTCTGGCTAAAAAAAACCCTTTCATGTTGCTTTAAAATAATGCAAAGTTGAATGTCAGACCTATTTTTTAGCTGACAGATTAGCAAAGAATTTGATGTGACCCACCTCTGGAGCAGTGCATGTTAAATTATGTTAGAGGTGGTTATAAAGCTGATAATGGACTTACATATATGCTACCAGTCATCGCTGGTGTTATCTATGAGTTTGAATTGATGTGATGTTGTGTATCCTCAACTCAAAGTGCAGACACAGGCTTGCCAAATTGAAGTGCAGACAACCACAATGACATAGCCGTATTGCATGCACTCTCTCACTAAATTCTTCATTATAGTGGGTTATAATTTATTGCAAACCAAACAGAGTGAAAGCTATGACTTTGTGAGAGGAACAGCAAGTGAATGATGTATACGTGAGTGTCACTGTGTCAGTGAGTGTGAGTGACAGAAAAACAGAAGCAAAGCCAGAGAGAGGCAGTTTCTGCATCTGAAGGCCTCTGTGTGTGCGTCTAGCCTTTATGATGTAAACTGAATGTAACCTTTCTCCTCTCACACAGCCCCTGCAGTAGGGACCGGGAAGCCCCGCCCCCCACTCCCCCTGGGAGCTGGCATAGACTAGCATTCATCTGAGGCTCAGCTGGTGCGTGGTCTGGGTGTCAAGTGAAACCCACCATGTTCCCATGCAGAGTAGGGCACAGAGGGACAGTCAGAGCGAGATGGGAGCTGTCCACTTGGTAATCAAGCCTTGCATATTGTTAGTCCCAAAACTGCACAGTGCCCTAGAGACACTTTGGGGAATATCATCCTGGAAATGAGAAAATGAACAGAGGCAATACATGCCAATGCGGGACAATTTCTACTTTATCTTGCATCTCTACACACCCACAGAACTCACTGTGTGCAGAAGCACTGAGCCTCTTGGCGAGCCTCTGACCTCACTTTTACACCATTTATTGCCATAATTATATGTGCTCTTGGTTACTTCACCTGCAGGCATATAATGATTGCTGTTACTTCTTTGGTTAGTGACAAAGCAATTTAGAAAAAGCATTCTTCCAATAAATAGCCTTTATATGACTATTATTTCTAAATATCCTCTTTAACAAATTCCCTGTTATTATAAAAAGAAACTCTCCTCTCTTATGCAAATGGACTCTCTGTGGATATGACACTCTGTTCTAGCTGCAGATGCAGCCTTCTGACCAGCTCTTATCTTTGTTATTATGAAGTCTGAAACTGCCTATGGCTGTTTAAATCGGTCATCGCACCACGGCTATTTTAGGCCTTCCAGCACTTTTAAAGGAATCTTTCAGTTTTATTGTTTGCTTATGATGCTGCAATAGATGTGTTCCCTCAGTCTACCTCTGACACACAAAGCTGGATGAAGCTGGGAGAATATTCTTATATCTGTATTTCAAACCATTTTTGTTTGTTTTTTTGGGATTTGTGCTCACACATTTTCTTTGTAGCACTTTTTGACTCAGCCATACCCTTATCCATGAATGCATTGGATTAATGGACAGAGAGCTAGAGGGATATATAGATGGATAGATAGACAGATAACTGCAAACACTAATGAACAATGCTGAAAACAGTATATACAAACCATGTAGGTTAACCAAGACTTATTCTAACTGTGTCATAAACCAGTAATCATGTTGTACATTATTAATTCACATAATCTCAGCTAGGAAACAGTGAAAATTGCTTTCCAACCAGAAGCACATCTTTTCTGGGGCATCTCTGAGCCGGTAGCCTAAATTGCCAAGTCTTGTTATGAACTTGCTGTTGCTTGCATATATTTTCTTTTTTATAAATTGTAAAATTAATTTGAGAGATGGAGTGCTTCTTCATTTTTAAAATAGGAATTGCACACCTGTTGTTGCACTCCTCTGCAAACTTAATATTGTTTCTCTTTATTTGACTCACACATACTCTAGAGCTCCTTAGAGAAGGAGGAGAGGGGCAAGTATAGTTTTATATTAAAATTTGATTCTGATTATTGTTTTCACTTACAGAACTCTACTCCCTGCAACCCATGTGAAGCACAATACCAGCGGTTTTACATGTCTCAATCCATTTAGGGGGATGGGGAGTGAGGGAGTAGAACCCTGTGTTTAAATGCCAAACACTACCAGGTATTCTAATTGGCACAGCTCTATCATAAAATACGTCTTTTCTGCTTGGAGGAGCTGTCGAGGATGTCGACAATGAGTTTGGTGAGTCTTTAATGACTGTGCTTACTCAATATGTGTCATTTTCGTGATAATAAAACATCTTCTCCGCAGAGAAAAATTCTCCTAGAAGAAGCATTTTTGTATTATTGAATAAACCTTACATGAGGCAAAATTAGACTGTGGAGAGGATTGATTTACCTGAACAATCAACAAGTGTATTTGATATAGCCGGCAAGGATACTGATGCTGTTGTACAATAACAATTGCATAGATTATAAGGATGCCTATAATAATAGTAATAAAAACAATAATTGTTTATGGATGGACTTCACATGCTAGTGACAGAATATATTAGATAAACACAATGACACTGATAAACACTTATGATAAACTGAACTGTAACTACAGAAAGACTTCTAACCAAATCCAAAAAAACAAGCTTATCACGTGCGTCACAGAAAGTAAAGAAATTATTGTTGTTATGGATTTGGTAAAGTGAAACAAAGCATTAATCTTGCTGACAGATTAAAACTCTGAGATTGTATATTTTAGTAATGGAATGGCTATGCGGAAGATGTATTTAATGTACTGTAATTGCTATGTGCTGTAGGCTCAGCAATACTATTATTATTTTAAAGGGGCATTATGGAGTTTCCAGTGGCCACTAGCGGTGCGGTTTTAAGATTGCAACCTGGCATGTGCTCGTACGCGTGCTCGCTTGAACTCACGATCGAGCATAATCCAAAATACAACCACTTTCATACAGAAATCCTGCAATAAACGCAGAAACACCAGCATGCAGGCTGTGGCTTTTCACAAAGACATGTTAAGGCTCTGTTACTTCAACGTTCCCGTCTTAGAGGCAACTCAACACCGGCTCCGTAACGTTACTTCATTCAGCACAGCCAGCTGCATATCGGCATAATCCTCCCGGAAAAAAGGCAGAGTGACAGTGGCTATAGACAGACAGGGATACAGCTTCACACAACATGCTGGAAATTCAGCGAAACCCCTACTGCAATGTTACAGTAATAGTTTTATCAGCTGCAGGTTGAACTAATCCATGCTCGTTACATGATCACTGTACATTTACTGCATTTAGCCCACGTGCTACATCGTTAGCTCGCCTCCTTTCAGTTACTATTTTTATTATCTGTGTATCTTTCACCGGAGGCTCAGCAATGTTAGCACAGCTAAATGTATTGGATGATAACGAAATGGGTAGTGAGCTGGACTGAATATTATAACGAGATTGTGTCACACTTCATAACAGTTACACTGCAGTAAGTAAATTTACTGTAGTGTCAGTGGATGGCTCTTCCTTTGGGTTGTATATTATGTGGGTCATGTTAGTTACAGCTACTGAGAAGTGGAGAAACTGTGTACCTGAGTATTGGTAAAAGGCAATAAATCTAAATTGAACATAATGAAGCAGACAGCGGCAGGTCCGAGCTAATGTAGCGTTAGCTGGCTGCATCACTATATGATAGTAAACAAATCATTCCACATTTGCTTTTTACCGTTACATTATTTCTTGCAGGCTTTGACACTTTGACATAATATCTGTGGTACACAGGATAGTAATATGGGTCACGTTAGTTGGTGAATTAATGTGGAAAGCGATATAACTTTGCACCAGATAACATTAGCAACTCCTCGGTGTTAGCCGGCGAGCTAACGTGACTTTCTCCGTGTTTCTCCAGCTTTACTAATGCTCACTTTGTTCTTACTCGACATCATCTGAACCTGTTTGGTCTGATGGGCTTCAGCACATGCACCTTTATTGTTATTTTGTATTGTTACCTGTAGCCTGTGTTTTGCTGTGAGCTGGTTGTTTTATGGTGTTAGTGGACTGCAAGTCGTTAGCTGCCGTGTTGTCGCTGTAGTCTGAGAGAGGCTCGGGAGCGCGCACAGGGCTGAATCCGACCCGGAGACCTCACATTAAAAGCAGAATAGCGGCTGATGCAAGAAACGGAGAAAACAGGCGTGTGCTTCATTTCTAAGTGAGTTTTGAGCCCATTAACAATAAGGCAATGAAAATTTGATATATTAAGATCAAAAACTTACAGATAGCCCCTTTAAATAATATATAATGGCAGAACATTAGAGGACGTAATTTATGTTATCATGACAGCAGCGATGCAGGAATTACTTTTAACATGGGGCAATGATAAAAATTTTGAAAATCTATTTTAAGCAACTACAACTAACACAAAGATGTTCCATCCATCCATCGTCAGCCGCTTATCCTGCGTACAGGGTCGCGGGGGGCTGGAGCCAATCCCAGGTCACATCGGGCGAAAGGCGGGGTACACCCTGGACAGGTCGCCAATCCATCACAAGACCAGAAAGACGTTCGTCATTTTGATAATCCTAATATATGGTGCTTGGGCGAGGACACAAAGTAAACAGGATTTGCGGTGATGTCTTGCTGCTGTCTTGACAAAGAGCTGTGGGAAGCGTTGTACTCCTGTGATAAGTCATTTCGATTGCGATTCATTGCGATTAATCGCGATATTTGCATTGTTATGCGCAAAACTAAATAACGGATTCTAAAGTAGTGTATTGTGCACTTTTAATTTAAATGTATGTGGTTTGCAAACACTTTAAACAAGGTGCTTTTTACCTGCAGTATTCCCTTTACACAGTAGCAATAAAATATGTCTTGTAAATCTCAACTTAAACATTAATTTAATCAAATAAAATATAAAACCAAAGCTATTTGTCACTGCCAGGGCATTACCTTTTATAGCTTGTTAAAACAAGTTAGAGCAGAGCCACGAGCATAACATCATAACAGGCACCTTCTGAGCAACAGGTTAACATATATAAATCTGTTTTCTTGTTTTGTTTTTTTGAACAGGTATCAGCAGAAACATTTTTCTTTTATCAGGGAGCAGCATAAACAGTCTATGGCCACAGGTAGTCTTAACGACTGTAACGACTGTCGTCACAGCAACAAGGAACACTAACGAACCAGTGGTATCGATGACCCGGGATAACGACCCCACTGAGGTTAAATAGCTGAGTTTCCCTGCCAGTCAGTCAGAACTGAAGAAGTCCTTTGGATGAGGGACTAAACGTCTTCCAGTATCTTCAACCAAGTCCAGTTGCCCTTGATTTTAACCTTCGTTGGATAACTATGACCTGGATGACTGAGAATCTTCATAGACATCTAGTCTATGTTCAGTAGCAAGTTTCCCTGTTAGAGTGTGGTGAAGTGGACACGCACACGCTGCATACGCTGCCGAAGTTGAATTGTCTTGAAGTTTTTGTACGTGACACAGAGCACAAATCATTGGAACAGAGACTGATCCTCACTGTTTCTGAGTTTCCAGAATCAATTACTGTTTACTAAATAGGACATAGATAAATCTACGAGATTTGAAAGGGATGAAAACCGATGCTGAGGTTGCTCTGTTTCTGCTGGACAGGTGAGTAAGCTAACGTTAGCTTTGCTGTTCTACATAAATGACAGGTTCAGTATTACTGTCTTGTCTGTCTGTTGTCATGTTTGTGATGATCCCAGCTGGTTAGCTTTGTTAGCTGTCGCAGCAGTCAGTATGTGTGTGGTAGAGGAGAAACAGATGGAGCGCGTGTGAACGGAGCCCCGGTGAATAGATAGTAACGGGTCAGCAGTAAGGCTTGTTCAGCAGTAAATATACAGTAGATGTTACAGTGGCTGGTGAATAAAGACTGCAGCTTCTCAGGACTAAAGAGGAGCTCCCATGTGTTGCTGCCAACTGTTGAATAAAGTGAAGGCGGTTAGCCCCAAGTTAGCACTGACTTCGGCCCTGGAGATAAACAGTCCCTCCAGTGCTTCCCAACTCTTATCAGTCACTGTATTTTTGTACAAACTATTTCAAATAACTTGCTAGTTTTTTACTCTGTTGGGTTTTGTATGCTGCGTTTGTGTGCATATTGTTTGTTTGATGATGTTTGTTCATTAATTGTAACTATTGAAGTTCCTCTCGATAATCCTACCAATAAATAAACTAGACTCTGTGTCTTAGATTTAGGCTTTGAAAAGTATTTTGCTTCAATACATATTTAATTATTGACAGGCTTTTTGTCACACCTTCTACAGTACTGCTTAAATATGCCCACTTATTAAGGCTATAGGAGTAGGGCCTCCCTCCAGTATATTTTAACATTTCTGAGTCATTTCCTTACAATGTTGATTACCCACATAGTTCGCCAAATATTTTTTGACAAATAGCTTAATTTTGTGCTCAAAGTTGCAAAAGTTGCTTAGTTGTAAAAACGGGGTGGTGACGTATGACTATAGTAATTCCATAAGTCATACGTCATTCTCCAAGTTTGCGTAGGCGCACTGTCATGCCTCCTTAAAAAACTGTCACGCAGTCACTGTCGTTAAGTCAGAGCGTCAAACCAACAAACATTGTTGTGAGCTAGCTAACCAATTTATCATGTAATTTACTTAGAACTTACAGTAGGTATGTCTCTCTGTGTCTGATTGTTGGTTTGTCTTTCTAGTTTAGTGAGCTAAGTTAACTAAGTTGTAATTAGCCAGGTGTAGTTAGCTAGCATAGTTATTGCAGAAAGTTAGCAGAGGGTCTTCATTTTATTTTTTAGTTTCCTCGTTTTGGTTTAGTGTGCTGTTCAATTTCATTATGGCATTTGTGCGTGCGGTGTTGGAGGACAGATGACAGAAAACGCGTCGCACTTTCACCTGCCACTGTCTTATACTGTATACAGTCTGCAACATACATTTTACTGACGGCCGTTTTACCGATGCATCGGCGTAGGCAATAGTATCAGAAGACTTTACATACAGTTCAACAGAGTAATAGACCCCCCTCCGCCGCGGGAAAGTAAGCGCACCGTAAAACGTAGTGGGAGTTAACGTTATCGTGTGCAGTGCGTGACAGGACCATCGACTGTATGATTGATAACAGCTGATACGCGCACATTAGTTGCTATCATGGGTAAGTAATAGCTACTCCTGCCAGACAGCAAAGTGTACTAAACTGTACAGTGTGGTGATGTTAACACAGCATATCGTTAGTGAACACTCCAGTCGGTCAGTTTTTGGTTGTCATGGTAAAGTATTACGTCCGACTATTAATCACACCCCCATTCTCTGTTTGAGAAAGAACGTTAACCAAAAATGGCAGTTAAAACTGGCCATGGTTACTCTCCATAGAGTGCCTGCCATTTACTCGCGGAGTGCTTGGCTGTTTCTCAATCTGCGTTCTTGTCTGTACTTGTGTTCTTGTGGACTTGTGAAACGTCATAAGTCGCAGCCAAAGTACTGTTCAAATACCCGGATGTGTTCTCGCTCCGGACGTTTTACTGAGACTGCATCGGTGGTGACTTGTGTCTGTCTGGATCGCCAGATATCCCAGAATGCATTTCGCAGCCAAAAAGCTGAAATGTTGGACGAGAAAACTCAGAACTGTAACTTATAATACTGCTGTTCTTGTGTCACATATAGGAGTTTTAAGAGTTTTTTATGCGGGAATATAGTTGTTTAAACTACAAATATGTGGTTGATTTCTCAAGACAGAGCTGATTTTAAAAATTGCTATGACGTTTTTGGAGATGTGAGGTCCCGCCCGCTAACGGTCCGGCTGTCATCAAGTCCGCTGCTGTTCCAATTGCCGAATGGCTGACTGCGTGCTGCCGTTCCTGGGAGTTTTTACTCCCGAGCCGAACTTGCCAAGTCCGAGCTTTAAAGTACAGAAGTCCGAACTTGGTGAACTCGGTATTGAGAAACAGCACTGCTTGTCTCCCTTTCTGTTCACCTAAGAAAACCCTTGGGGCCAAGTGACTATTTTGTGTTTTTAAGAACGTTCCTAAGACAGACATATTCCCCAATATTAATCGCCATGCAATGTGTAGCTATCCACTTCGCTATGACATTTGATCGCTTGTCTTGCTTTTATCTACTTCTCCCACACTCGTCCAGCATAGTCTGTCGAAGCCTCCCTCCACTGCTTGTTTAGGTGGGTGATTTGCAGGCTGATCCCACCCCCCAGAGCCAGTGAGCAGCGGACTTTTATAATAATAATAATAATAATAATAATAATAATAATAATAAAAAACTGCATTAACGTGTGATAAAATAATCACTATTAATTAATGCAATAATAACGAGTTAACGTGCCCAGCCCTAATTTTGTGATATTAAGTCATTACTTTGAAATACTAAGTCACTATTTTGAGATAGTTTATCATCACATAGGCAGAATTGGGCTTCTATAGCGGAAAGAGTGAGTGAAGTGTGTTTTATAAAGGTTTGGATATTTCTCTCTAACTGTCAGTCAGTGTGACATTGGTAGAAGATTGAACTCCCTCTCCCGCAGTCAGTGTTTGCAGAGTGAGTCATAAGAGACCATACCTAATCATAAAATAACCTGTCGCATATCTGAGTGAAACTGGCAGTGTGGCTTGTATTTTCCAATCTGTTAAACATAGCTTTGCACAGTGTGTGTCTGTTTGCGTTCTAATGAACAATCAGCTTGCATTAAATGATCCTGATCCTTGACACTTCACCCAAAGGTTGCAGGAGGTCAGGGAAGCAACGTCTAGTGACTTTTAATAGTGAGCAGGTTTAGTCGTGAAGAACAAATGACTGCTGATGATGTAAACTGTTGAGGCTAATGAGAGCACTCTGTACTTACACACAGTGAAAAATACAACTTAAGTCTTAACCCTGAAAATAACTAAGAGACTAAGACTCAACAGCCATGCCAGCTGCTCTGTGACGTACAGATAGAAATTTTGGCCTGATGATGATACTAGATGAAAGTCAGGAGATCACCAAAGTTCCCAGAGAAATCCAGTACAATAGTTTTTTAAATTTCAGACTTGACAACAGTGGTGGACCCAACCAAAATTACCACCCATAGAGGGCACCACCTAGCATGGCTAAGGAACAACACATTACATTATTTTACTGTTTAAATAACCTCTGATGTAAAAGAAGTAATTGATACTAATAATGTAATAACTGACCTTTCTATACAATGCAACAAGAACAAGAAGATTCATAATAGGACAAAAGATGTAAATAAACATAAATCTCTTTATTTACTCTCTTTATTAACTTCAGTTTGATCTCTAAAAATGTGTTGTTGATTCACATATTTTTGACAGATTATTTGGAGCATTTAATATAAATATTGTAGTTCCAATCATATTTTGATCAGTAATTTTTAGAAAGTGGAAAAATGACAGGTGGACATTTTCAACTGTACTGAACAAATGTATTATGTATTTGTGGCCTAAATCTGGGCATTTTATGTTTATAAAAGTGATTTCAAATGTATGGAGGAATAGTGTTTCTGTGGTATTTAAAGCACCATCATAAAATATTTTTGTATATAAAAATGAATCAAATGACTTACTGTTATGTGAAAGGGTTACTAGTCCTATTCCCCATGTGAATCAACACCTCCGTTTGCAACTTTATGCAGCTATCACCTGCTTTTAGCAGTTCAAGAGTGTTGAAGTCACTTCACACAGCTTTAACCCCAGGGAAGTAAAAAAAACATTCAGTTACAATAATAAGACTATAGAGCCTGGAGATCTTGCCTTTGCTGTGATCTAGAAATTGTTTACCTTTCTGCACAGTAGAAGAGATATCAACATCTTACTCATGTGCCTTCCTACCACTTTTGAGTGAGATCAAAAGTGAGGTCAAAAAAGTAAATATAATTTAAACCCAGTGTAACAATGCATTTTAGACATAAAAGTATGGTGGTAAGTGTGTTCAACTAATATGTGAAACATTTTTTTGAATATTGTATTAATGATGATGAACAATAATATACTAAAGTGTACATAACATGAGCACTTCAACCATTTCCAGCTTAACAGAAATCCATTCAGTCACAGTTTTCTGTTTACCTGAATACCTGAGGGCAGAAAAAAAATTGCTATTTAAACAACAGACAACAGTGAGGATAGAAGGATAGAAGAGACTGCGATCACACAGTGGTGCTCATACTGTGAAGGACTTTGTGAGTGTTTGATTAGTAATACGTGGTGGTGTGAAAGGCTCTAATTGTATCCCGGTAGTCTCACGCAGGTTTTGAAAAAGCAAATCATGTATTTCCTCTGTCCTGATGTTAACAGCTGTAACACTTTGTTATGTCAGTGGAGCCAAAAGTAGAAAATGAAACTTGATGTCTTTCACATCTCATTGAGTTAGTGGCAGTGTTTCAAATCTCACCACAACTGCTCCAACGCTCTGCAGAGAGTAGGCTACTAACTATGTGCAGAAAGAGAACATTTCAAATGCCACTACTGGGTCAGGAAAACTCTGCCCAGCATAAGTACATGTTTTAACAAAGCTTTCACATGTCACGATACCACATCTTACAAAAGAACAAGTACCACTACTCAACTGTGACACCACTGGGACAACGAGATTTGTTTGAGAAAGTTTATGTTCAAGTTTATGGGGGAAAAAAAGTAGAAAATTTCATTTTGTTTTGATCTCCACATTGATAATGCAATGTATACTGTAAGGCGAACTGAATATTAGAAAATAAGTTTGTTTATTCTCAAACTATGAAACGCTGAATGGCTGTGATTAACCTATAATACCATTAATTAATTACCATCAACCAGTCTAAATGCAACACCTGTTTTGTCCCATGACTTTACTTGGTCTGAGGTTACACATATTTTATTTAATCCAATAATGATTATTTAACTCATTTTTCATTTTTTTTAATGCCATCCTCTGACATTTGAAGAAGAGGAATTCTTATTTGTTGTCCTCTGCCTGTTGTGTGTTTGAACAGTTAGCACATCTATGCTCTGTTAAATACCAACCACAAATGGCAGTAAATTTGATGGCTTCAGTCTAGTAAATTGGTGGAAGCAAAGCTATTTCAGTAATCCCCTCCTCTATTTTTGCCATTGCTATTTATCAAAAATAATTGGGTCATATGAACTCAAATCTGTTTGAAATTCTTATTTGCACAGTTGGTAGAATCATCAGTTTTTCTTTACACATGCAACTACATTAATTCCTTAACAGCTTAATAAACAATGAGTCAGTGTCACTGTGAGTCTCTCAACATAATGTCCTATCAAACATTGCTGAAAAATGAATCTGGTCTGATTACTGATAGTCCATCTCTGAAAACTGGTAATATCTTGAAAAATGTGTCTGCATAGTGATTCCTATGAAACAATACTGGCCTTTACAGAATAGCCCTTAAAATACAACTAGAGACAACAAAGATGTTTTTTAATGTGAGAAACTGCAAGGACAGAGAGGCCAAAATAAGTCAAAGCGGGTATTATTCCCTCAGGTGCTTCACTTCTTTTCACATCTATGTAAATGTCAAAAGATTTCCACTCATGCCTAAAAGGCTAATAAGCTGCAAATGCTGTGAGTGGTCAGACATTGACCTGTGGTGTATTTCACTGGAGGATAAGTCTGCGGGATTTTTAAATTTTGGCAAATTACAAAAATTAAAGCGGTGCGTCGTGTAAGTCAGAGGTTTACTCAGTTTATGTCACATAAACTCTGCCAGTGAAATGAACAAGGCTCAAGCTTTTCTACCTCTGTAATGTAGCTGTGGGGAGCTGCGCCAGCAGTCTTGGGCTCAGTCTATCCACGACTCACACAGAGCAGAGACTTGGCAGACACGAGCATTTATGGGATACACTGTCTCTATGTTGAACAAAGCTGACAAAGCCAGGTGGCAAAGATGATTGCAATGGTAACTAATAGGAAAATATCTAACTTTATACGATGTCTGGAAATGTACCCGCTTCAAACATTATCACTCGAGATTCACTCCAATAAAACCTGGCTATACTGGCTCAAAATAGAATACATTCATTTACTGGATGATTACAGAATACTGGTTTACATGTGGCCATGTTGACTTTGATGTGGTCCACTACTGTAATCAGTCTGAAAAGGTATACTGGTATAATGAAAGTATTAATCATTTCTAAATCCAGCAGGTAAAGTGTAGGATGTTGTGTAACAGTAAGTGGGATATCATTATGTGATATTAAGCAAGCAGGAGGCCGGACTTTGACTTGACCCCCTGAGGTTAATTGAAGAGAATCAATGGAGGGTCAAAAGCTCTCATGATTAAGTTCTGCATGCCTGGACTGCAGTCAAATATAGATGGTGTCCAGGTTTTCAAAGGCTCAATTATTTCAAGTTAAAGTGAGTTAAATGAATACTGCTAGGAGTAAGTAATTACATACAGTTTATTTAGTATAGCACCATTCACAGAACAAGGTCAAAAAGTGCTTCACAAGAGTAAAACTTTTATAAATAAGACCATGAAAACAGTAAAGAAACAACAATAAAACATAAACAACAACAGTTTTACTAAATTAGTCTTCAGCTGTCTTTTAAAGAGACCACAGAATGTCTACAGAATTTCTACAGCAGTGGTTCTCAAACTTTTTCTGTCATGCCCCCCTTCAGAAGCTGAAAAAATGTTCCCCCACCCCATGTAAATGGATTGAAGTCTTATCAGCCATTAATGACAACTGGGGGCAACATTTAAAAAAGGAGACAAGTTGAATTCAATTTAAATTAAATAAATGATTTAGGTCAGCAGGACAGCATCCTCAAACACTTGTTTTCTCTACGTAAATCATGTTTATTCAACATAGTTCCACACAGTTTTCTCTGGTCATCTATGCCCCACCTGCAGCCCCCCAGTTTAAGAACCACTGGTCTACAGGAAGAGTGTGTCGCCACCACTTCAAAGGCACAACTTACATTACAATTAGAGTAAAAGAGCTGTGGCTTTTCATATTCCAATCTCTTGAATATGTCAGTCTTAAAATGAGCATGCTTCTCACAGAGTGCACACACAGGCAAAGACTTCCTGTTTATTTTTGAAAAGAAGAAAATTGATGTTGCCATACATCATGCATGTTTCTTTATGACATGTCTGCTTGAACCCAAATACGGTCCAGACGACAGACTTTATATGGGCCAGACTCAGAGGTGTCTCACAAGTCTATTTCGGGTAGGTCACCACGTTATGAACAGCACTGTGTTTTCTTGAGCCTCAGTCCCAGGGCGCGAGATTAAGTCTGAACCTCTATCCTGGATTATCCTTGTGGCCTTTGGGACACTCTCATAATCGAGAATGACTCCACCTGAAGTGAAGGTCAAAGGAAAAATGGGATTTGATTGAGCACTTACACTTCCAGTTTTGTCAGACTTTATAGTACATTTACAACAGTGTTATTTTTCTACTTTCTATTATTTTAGTTCAAGATCTACAGAAAGCACCATTAATAATTTCCAAAATGTACAATAATCAAATTGCCTTTAAAATGTTTCTCATATTTGTAACTGAGACGAAATCTATACTACAGTTTGCATCATCTTATAATTGTACATATAGTGTGCATACAGGTTTACAAAGAGCCTCTGCATTGGTCACACAGTTTAGAATCCTTTGATAATCATAATGTCTGCTGGATAATACAAACTTCATCCTGCTCTTTAGAAGAAATGAAAAGCCATTGTAGTTTTGGCCCAAATAAAATGAACTCTAGATACAGTGCTTGGTAACTGCCATATGAAAGAGGAAAGGAAGACAGCTGCTGTCAAGTGCTGTGCTACTGTACCTTGTCTGCATGCCTCGAGGCTACAGACTCAATTTACAGTCTGCCTTCCTTTCATGGGAATTAAACAATTCAAAGGAAATGTTGACTTACAAATTACAGGCGAAAGTGGGTTCCACTCTGCGGATAGCTTATGTGCTCGCACTGTGGTTAAGTAAAGTAAAAGCATATGTGGACTCGCATGGATGGGATGGAATGGTCAGACATAGAAGATGACTGGAGAAAAAGATGCAGGAACAGTTAAAATCAGTGGTTGCTCATTGTGCCTCTTTTATAGGATAAATGGACATTAAGTAAAAATGCCTTTCTGTCTTGTACATTGTGTTGTTGTATTGTGTATGCATGTTATGACAGGAATAGTATTGGTATCTGCTTTAGCTAGAAATACATACATAGTCACAAAGATAAGGCCACGCACAAGCATGTAATGAATATGCCAAAACAACCATCTGTAACTGTAGAGGTTAACCAATAATTACACTCTCCATATGTTAATAGAAAAATGGAGCACAGAACATCAATATCCATCTAGGTGATTTTGGTGGTGAAACTCTGACCTAGAGGTAATTAACACAGATATTTGTGGCATACTTGGTAAATTGTTTTCTGCATATGAATCTAAATGTACTGATTACAAGCTTCTACACTTCTACTTTGTTTCTTGTGAGGTTATATTTTTTAATGATAGTCACGAAGTCAAAAATCAGTAAAGTACACCACTCTCCTTCCTGTTTAATGCTGGTTTGTTGGAATGTGTCTGACCTTCTGGACTGGCACTCAGACATAGGAGAAGACAAAGGTGGGAGGATTATTTGTTAAGCTTTAATGTTGGCGAGATAAACAGAGCAGCAGATTGTGCATGGATAGGACAGACTTTTCCAACTAATACTAAGGGTTGCAAAACCATCATATCTGTTTGTTTTCACATTATTGTCACATTATCCATTTGTTTTAATGCCTTTGATGATGGTGCAATGTGAAGCGTGAGGCTTGTTATTTCCTCTGCTTTAGACTGATATATTGCTTTGACCTTTGATGTCGGCCAGCCATGCCATTTACCACCCGCATGATTGAGAGTCCTCCCTGAACACTGATGCGCCAAAAATGCTGCAATGAAATTATATTTTTCTTGAAAACATTGTTTTTGTTTTGTTTTTTTTAATGTAAATTGTAAATCTAGGAATATATTCCAGAATTCACCCTATAATTGCAAAAGCACTGTAGCCGTACAGTAGAAGTGTCTCTTTCAGTGCTTTTACACTTATAAAAATACATTTCAACAGGAATTGGTAACAAAATCTTTACACTTGCTGTTGGCAGCTTCTGTAAAAGTTTGGTATTTAAAACTCACATCATACATCAGTTGAATCGACAAGTTCTGTATTCAATATCCTTCAAAAAGCCAGATCTTCCACCCAAAATATTTCTGTACATACAATCATGTCTGCAATACTTGTTAGAAAGAGTGCTGTGAAGGTTTAGCCTTAGGCGGCCATTTGCAATTCTGGCTTAGATTATGTGATGTGCATCGAACTAGCTGCAATTACAGCCAATATAGAAATTCCAAGATGTTTTTTATAAGATGTCAGGAACAGAGTTTATGGTGTGGCCTTTGAATGTATGATTGGGGTTGAACTAACTGTAGACCAACATGTATTCTGTCTCAGTGGGAATCTTTATCAACTTTAATCAAGATCAACAACATGTATTTTGTTTCTTGCTTTCCTTTTACAAACCACAGCTGACAAAAACTATTATCTGTGTGGAAATAGATATTAACAGGATCAAAAAAAGCTCACTGTATACAAATCTTAGTGATTAAAAGAATTTACTGAATTTAAATGCAATGCATTGAAACAATCCAAGACATAGGAATGTTGCCAAAAAGGAAATAAAATCTGTTTAAATGATGTGTCTAGTTTCTATTGGAACAATACTAACGAGCAATATGTTACAGCCACAGGCAGGGTTTATCAGTGTTTTACCTGCTGTGGAAAGTTTTCTGAAACTGTAATTTTATAGTCAGCATCAAAACAACGTTTTGCTGTAGCAATTACATTTTTTGTTTTTACAGATTATATTGTATTCTTCCCTTGTTGATAAGCAGGTGTGTAGTTATTACCAGAATGTAATGTTAAAGTGGTAAAACACGAACAAATAGAACTGTAAACTAGGGCAGCTCTCCTGTTTTCTCTGATATACTGCCCTCTTAGTCATGCAGAAAGCAAAACGCAGCTTGAACACTATAATATACATTTTATCCAGGTGCACGGTCTTAGGACTGTAAAGGATGTAATAGATAAAGACTACAGAGGACAAACTATCGATTTTCGGGTTAGATCAATAGATTGCAGCAGCAGGCACATTTGGCTGTGTGTTTAAGTTTGTAACACTGGAAGCCAGCAGATTAATGAGACAACTTAGGAAAGCAGCTAAAGTAAGTACTGTACATCTAGTTTCTTCCTGAATTCTCTAATTACACTGTTACCCAAAACTGTAATCAGTGTAAACAATCAAATCAATGAGCTCATAATGAGGAATGATGGGGTGTATTTTCTTAAAATATTTAGATTTTCCGTACATATGAAGATACATATACTGTACAGTAAATGTCTTATTCCTGCAAACATGGCCATCTTAAACTCACCATTGCCATCAAATTATCCTCAAATAGCCTGCCTACAGAGTACCAAAGTGTAATGTATTTTTCTCTCTTAAAACAATACCGCATAACAGCACATTTCAATAATGATTACCACAAACGCACAAGTCTTGCAGATATTCTAAATGACTGCAGCAAATGAAGCTTAACTCGCCTTGACCACTGGACCAGTAAGCTTAATGTTAATCTCTTGCTATTATAAGTATGAAAAGCTTCTGGTAAAAGTCGGGTCTATTATTCTAACATAGAGGGCTTTTTATATTGGAAGCAGCAATCAGACTTGAGGTTTTTGACATGTAGTGCAATCAATGTGTCCTGAGCAATTAGCGTGCAACCAATTCCTCAAGTTAGACAAGTCATCATGTATTCAAATGTCTGCACAATATAATCAGATGTTCTTATTACAGTAAATAGTTTACACCAGTGATTGAAAATATAGGGCTTAGACATGTTTCTGATCGCATTCAGTCTTTCTTTTTGAGCTTATCAAGATAACATTCAAACTACACAATGTCAGTGCTGAGAAACTAGAATAAACCATCCGAGTCTTTACAGTGATTTCCTACCTTTGAGGCAGCAACTGGGTTCAATTCATTACCACACAGAAAGAAATTCACATTATTGCAGATCCTGGAAATAAGCTTACAATGGGCAATCAGTCACAGTCAACATCACGTGTGCTCCTACTATTCTCAAAATTATGTCGCATTTGTGTGGTTTTGTATTTATAAGGGCAGATTAATTTGAGGAGTCTGCAGTTCATTAAACCAAAAACCTTGGTTTAATCACAACAAGTTAGATTTAAAAAAAAGAGGGTTGACCAGATGATTAAAGGAATAAGAAAGAAAGAAATATTTCAGTTACACAAAATTATATTTACGCTTTTCTGACTCCCTTTCCCCCCTAATTGATCATTTTATTTTTGTGAATTACTACATAATTTCACCTCTTCAAGACTCTAAAAAAGAAGAAAATTATTATTCTTGCCTAGAGAGGCCACAAGTAGTAGTACAAGTAGACACTGTTTAATTTTAGGGGTCTACAAGCCAAAAAGGTTGGGAATCAGTGAGTTAGATAAATTGAAAAAGGCATTTCTCTGAAGATAAAACATGACTTCTTATTTCTAAGTTTTGGAAATGAAGTGTTTTCCCCAACACTTCCAACAGACTTCCACCAAGTTGCCCTGTCACCCACTGTGAGTGGCTCTGAGAGGGCACAGATTTATCTTGAATGGCATCTGTATGGTTCATTGTCACAGCCTTTAAAGGTCTGACTGAATATTCTTTATAAGGGAACTCATATTTTACAGATATTTTACAGTTGTTGACCAATTACTCAATTGTGTGATCTGATCATTATCACAGTTTGCCCTGTAGTGACCGGTATTTATATTTAAACTACAGTAGACTTTCCCCATTCTACCCATTCAGGTGTAATACACCTGCACTTACGGTCATTGCAGAATGGCCCCCCGTATGTGGTCATGGTGCAGTCACAAGAGAAGCCCTCCCACAGCTGCAGACACACTCCCTGGTGGTGGCAGGAGTCCTCTGTGCAGGTGGTGCTGGGACCTGCAGGGTGTTGACAGCAGATTTACCAGGTGCCTTCTCTCCATGTTATTTATGCATCTCTTCTTTCCAAAGGCAATACATATATAATGGTGAGCCAGTCATTACTGCAAAATAAGACTTAAGATATTAATCTTTTGGCAGATAATATTAATGTAAAGTTAGATAAAAGATTTTAAAGATTTTATTACATGTACATGTATAATACAAGCTTCCAATGAAAGAAGGTTTAGCAAGACAACCATAGCAATTTAAATAAGGTAAATAAGGCTGCTGTTTAGCCTTTAACCAGCTATTGTATCGTGCAACTGATTACTGGTTACCTCCGCCACAGATCAGAGGTAATGTGATCGACTCTGTCTGTCTGTCTATGTTTGTGTCACTGTGACCAACAACAAATAAATAAATAAGTTGACCTTTTCTCTTGCACTCCACCAAGCCAGACCTTCTATGACCCAGAATTCTCCAAATAGTCAGATTGGTTAGGAATTTGCTGTGCACAATCACACGCTCAAGAGGTGGATTCAAATTTTTTTCATTCATTTTGGAGAACCTACAACCACTATCAGGCCACAATAATTTTTTAATCATTAAATCTCCTCACTGATAACTCATACTGACATAAAATTGACTTTGCTCATTCATGCTCCAAAGAGGAAGATGTCTCTTGAATTTGGAGACTCCGTGACCTTTATCCAAGTGTCGCCCTCGAGCCAAACTTTGAGTATGCTTATATAACTATTCTGTCATAACCAGAGCAATGGTTCCTGTAAAAGTAAGGGCTACCTGGGGAGATTACTTGAGATTGTTAAGTCTTGGCGGAGCTCTGTGCTCTCCTGAGTGCTTTCTTGTTTGTTTAGAAGTCAAAAAAAGCAGGTGACTGCAGAGTGATATTATTACATGTTAGCGGATATAATACCATCACAAATGTAGAGTAATTAGTTTTCAGCAAGCAGTCCCTCTCAGTTCCTCAGCTTAGAAATACTAGAAAATAAGATTCTCAGAATGATTCACAGGTGTTTCATACTTCCCGGTGTGTTCCCAGCCTCACCTCCACAGCCGCGCTCCACCTCTCCGACCTTGTGGAGGGCGTCGGCCAGCAGGTCAGGGAGTCTTCCGTTCAAGTCGACAGATGCCAAGCAGCCTTTGTATCCTTCCCGGGATGCTATTAACCTGGGCAGGCTGCTGTACGTGCTCTTCCCAACACCACCAATGTACAGCTCCCCTGTGAGATACGAAAGGTCAAAATAAATTCTCTCTGGCAAAGGTCACTTAATTTGAGATGCATGAGGGTATAGTGCAATAATGAGCATATCAACTCAGTGGCCACTTTTTATGTATACCTGTACAATGTCATGCAATCCAATACAACTTTCATAAGGTTTACTTTGATGATGCCTTCTCCGTTTTTATTGACACTGTCACAACGGTGTTATTTCAATTGAGTGTTTCAGCATTAAGGTCATAGTGGTGGTGTTGCACTCGATCGCATTATGATAAGACATGTTTCTAATATTCGGACCCCCTCATGTACAGGAAGTACATAAAAGAATATTGAGATTCACTTTACAGCCATAAAGATTCATATTTCGTCATTAAATATTGTCATGACCCCCTCCCAAAAATAAAAAAATAACATGTTTTACACAAAACTGTGCAATACAATGCAGTGAAATCTGACAGAACGTACACTGAACGCTCTGTGTCTGTACCTGCAGAAAGCATTCACTGCGTCTTCTAATAAAACACTTTTGAGTGTTCAGATAAGTTACCTTTTAAATCCAGGTTGCGGGCTCCGTTGGCGTGTTGGGTGACAGTGCGGGAATCAATCTTGAGGATGTGCACGTTGTTGTTGTCTCGGGAGATCACCACATTGTGCCACTGGTTGTCACTCAGCGGCTTGTCAGAGTTTCCCTTCATTAGTGACGGCCCATTTCCCAAGTCAAAAACATAATGAATGTACCTACAAGACAATACAGATGTTTACATTCAGTATGCATTTTTTAGTATAATTTGTCAACATACCGTATGCCATTTACATACTAGCATTACCTGTTATAGGTGATTAAATAATTAAACTCTATTATGTGTGGGACTGTTTCCACAATTATAGCATGATTCAAGTTATTCTGATGGCATACACGTCCAGGTGCACTGCTGTCCACCAGTCTGTTTTGTGATGCTACCACGGGGGGGGCTCCAAGGCAGAAATGTTCGAGAGTTTTGTTGATGTTCAAATAAATAAGAGTGAATGCATGTAAACACTCACAGTAAGGCCCAAGGCGTACCATCATGTTGCTATTTAATTTAATCAGCAGACAGCGCACTGTCAGAAACTAAATCTTGTTTGAATCAAAGTTAAGCAAGATCCACGACAAAGCTGCTACACTTCACACGTAACACTGAGCAGCAGGAAAACTATGACAGAAGTGTTGGAAGCCATTTTTCGCTTGTGTTGTCTGTGCAAGCTTCTGCTGCAGGCTCCAGAGCTGAACGAGGCCTCCTGCTGACTAATTGCTTAGTCTGTGCAAGGTTTGACAGTGGGAAGCTACAATTGTTGATTTGCTAGCTCTGTTTCTTAGACTACCTCTATGTGCTATTCTCTCTGTAACAAAAATTATTTACCATGAATCAAACACTTGGAACACATTTGCTGCCAAATGTGCTTGAGTAGGTCTGAGTGTGAAAAAATGAAACTAGTGCTGTGGTAAGCGCAGTTACTGTTTTAACGCACATGCTTCCCCTCTCTCTGCTTCTCTCCCTTAAACAAAAATTATTTATACTGAACAAATGATTTTAAAGCTATCGTGTGTCTCTCAACGGGGCTGCAGGATTCATTATTAGGTCATTTTGAGCCAAACAAAGGAAAAAAATAGAAAAGCAGTATTCACATGCACTCAGTTCAATAAAAAAAATTAAATACAAAATTAGAAATATAAATAGCTTGTTCCTGTCCCAAATACCTGTCCCTTCTTTCTTTCCCCAGCCCAGGCCTGTCTGTACAGTATAGCCCCACCCCAGCGCTTACCCTTTCACCAGCTCCACCACAATGAAGTCACTGCCATCTCCAGAGTTGTAAAGTATCAGGCCGTCGGGACTCGTGGTCTTGAACTGGAAGAAAAGGTGCATTGAGGCATACGCCTGCAAGGTGGAGAAGGCCAAGTAGCTGGCTTGGGTCTGGAAAGTTACAGGATTGGCCACAATGTGCCTCATGCCGAATCGAGCATTCAGCTCGCAGTAGGAGATATCTCCGTTCTTGCACTGGTCCAGATAGAGCATCCCATTCATGGAGAGAGCTTGCAGGTGGCCGATGAAATTGGAAGGCATCACAGAGATAAAACGCCGCTCTGTCATGATCCCCGTCTCAATGTTGTTGAACTCCAGGCGGGTGTGGGCGCCGGTCATCTGGCCTAAAGGAGCACAACACGCAGCTTAAATTGCAAATACCTTTCAGGATCTGTACCTTTGTAAACACAGCTCCTACGTCCCTACTATACCTTCCACTGTCACATTGTCCACAGAGAGCTGCAAATTCTTCCCACGCCGCACCACCTTCACTGTGTGCCACTCATTGTCATTCAGCTTCTCGCCTACCAGGAGTATCTCTGGTCCCTTGCCTAAGAGGAGGAAAGCGTCAAGTGACAATCATGCCACATCGGCTGAGTAGCTATTCACTCTTTCCACATGAAGCTCTCAACCTGACAAGCACTCTCTACTCAGGGTGCATACATCCATTCACTTACAGAATCACGCACGCCCATCAAGATGTACCGGAAAACCCGTCATTTACAGTCACTCAGTATACAGTTAAAGGGGGAATGAAACAATGAAACAGCTCCTATTCTGGAGGTAGAATGGCCAACCTGTGTAAAATGGTTTCTTTACTGGAGCGGCACAAAGCATGCTTTCTCTTTTTAGGTCTTTTAGTTGACGTCAACTGGGGAAACATGCAGGTATTATCTAGAGGCTTGGCTCAAACATGCAGCTTTAAGTTTCAGAATGTCTGCACTATCCTCTGCCTCTTTTGCTGGTTTTAAAATGGGTCACAGTGCAGAAGCCTGCCACTGCAGCACCGTCATCCCGAATCAGTGCCTATGCAACAGGCCGACATGGCAGTTCAAAGGAGTTCTGACATCGCTTGGGAAACTAATTGGCCATGCCTAAGCTGACTGCGCCTTTAGGGGTTTGTCTGTCTAATTGAGCTCAGGGTGCGGGAGAATTACAGGAGACGTACAGAGGGCAATAAATGGAAAACATCAACTGGTTTCCGAACACTTCACTGTTTCATCCCCAGGGGAAATAAAAGCTGCGACTGGAGACTTTGTCCAGGACTGCATATCACGTGTCTTTACAGCGCACCGCATGATACCACCATCCACCTGCTGAATATCGACTACAGCACAGAAGAGAGATCAATCAATTCACATCCTGCTCCCTCTGTGTTTGATGGATTTGCTTAGATAGTGAAAAACAAACCAGTCGCTGGAATCATGTCCAACACAAAAAAATAGAAATGTTTACCTTGTAAATCTCTCGAAAACAGAGGTAGGCTACAGACAAGATTTGCTTTAATGAAGATAGGACAGCGCGGATTATTCATCTTATCTGTGCTTCTCAGATGGGAGCATCACTGCTATCTCATGTCAGCGTCTAAACCCAGACGCCCTTATAGAAAAATAGAGTAATTCTTGTTCTTGTTAAGTATTGTCTTGTGTTTTGTTGTATTAGGGTCTATATTAACTAGACATCAATTTTGTTAAGATAATCATTAAATGGCAACTGCAACTATTTCACACATTAAAGTCTGTTTACAAGTCTTGGGGGAGCCCTAACATTACATACGTGAACAAAGTTGTAGCCTTTGTGGCTAAAGAGGATGCTGCGTGACGTCTGATATATTGCCTCAAGTGATGTCACTTGAGTCAGTGTCGGTTGGGGCTGAAGACTACAAGTTTGTAAGTGAAAAAAAATTGGGTTGTGGAGTTAGAAACAAATGAGCTTTCCAGACCTCTGTAGCCAGCTCCTCATCTCTGCTTAAGGCTAACGGATGGATACTATATTAGCCCATAGACTGTATATAAAAAGTATTAGCCGCTACTAGCATAACACACTTGAATCTCCGTCTGAAATATCAGCAGTTGGGTTGCATTATGGGTAATGTAGGCTCTAGATTTAGCAAGGAAGAAGGATGTGTGGAGTTCCCCCACCAATATAGCTGGTTCTTTTTAAAAACTGTCCACATCTTGACTTCTTCAATATTATAGGGGTGCAATGCTAAATCGGCGAACTCTTTTCCATTTACATTTAATAGCCTCTTATTTTACAGCTAATAGGCTATTTGTTGTGATTTTTCATAATGAATATTGTCTCAGTGTTTATAAATGAAGGACACCTAGTAAAACTACCTGCACCGACGTGCGTTTCATATCAGCGGTAGTGATTTATCTCTAGCGCAGCAATGGGTAGTAAAATGGTGGAATATAATATGTATTCACACAGACATCTGACTGTAAACCCTTTGAAATGTGGGCTCCTCTAAAAGTGCCTTTGCTTCACAAGCTTATCTTCCAGAGGCTCCAGAGCAAGCCGCACATGTAAAGGGGTCTATTTTGTCCAGTTTGATCCTCAGTTAAAATTGAATTTGATTAATATTTTCAAACAAGGATAACTTCAAAGGCACGGTGCGGTTAAACAGGTCAGCATTATTATGAGTGAGCAGATGAGACTTTGAAGGCAGGATGCGCGTGTTAATCAAAGCATGTTATGGTAATTTTGGAGAACAAATGCATCATTTCAAAAAGTGCGTGGTGTACCATTATTCCCCAGATTCCAGAAAATTTATTAACATCATTGCAGCAACATTTGTTCTTACAACTACATAACCCCACCACTGACGGCTTCCAAGCAGCTGCTGCAGATGGGCTGCCTCTTTGATTCCATCAGCAAGGAGCTACACTCGCGAGACACCTCACCTGAGAAATCTGAAGTCTTCCTCCTGCAATCAAGCTGTAAGGAAATCCTTTAGGGTTATCAAAAAAAGATTGTTTAAAATTCACAATGACTCTGTGGTGCAAACTGCAATCCTCCCCAAAGATAGTGTGCACTAAATGATGGTGTGCAATTTAAAATGTGGCTCAATTTTCTGTTATCCACCATAAAATCCACTAACAAGCCATCCATCATTGCATCTGCCCTATTAGCTCTACAGAGGTCACTGGTGTAGCATACATTCAGTATAATTGATAAGGAAGACGATTCATTTTGCAGAGAAGCCTACATACAGCAGGACTACATATTGTCTGTGGACAGTGCATGATGGTACCATGCCATCTGCTGGTAAAGAGAGCAATTTCTTTGCCAGATATCTGAGGTAATAAAGGATACACAGCCCTTTTAAAACACCATTTTAAATATGTTTTTCTTTGCTATTTGTGTAATTATTTATCTAAATATTTTACTTTCAGCTGATTGGAATGAACTATTTAAAATGTCTATACATTGCTCTCCTGCAGGTGGGTCACTGAAATGGTTTAGATAGACAGTACATGCACACTTCTGTCCAGCCGTCCACACACCCATGAACGCAAACACACACTACTCACCTTGATCAGAGAAAAACAATGTGATCCATACAAGATAATGAACTGTTGCTTAGGCTGGTACATGTGTTGTAAATCTGTAGCAACAGTAAATGTGTCCCTTTTTGCTGCATAGCCATAAATCTCCATCTCAGATCAATAGATTAACATGAGACAAAATTACAGTACAGACTGCAGGTTATTGATTTTTCTATCCTGCATGCTTACATGTTAAAATATGTTTGAGAGTACAAAAGCAGTTGTTGCAATCCGTTCCCTTCATCTCACATGAACATAAAAACAATAATAATGACTAATATTCAGGCTGCTCTGCAAATCATTGATAAATTGAACATTAATTTTAGATAATCCAGGAATTATTCATATAGTAGCCTATGTGGAGGGTGGAAACAAGCTTTCAGCCAGCACTTGATTATAGTGATTACTTTTTTAAGGATTCATAAGCCTCCTCTGTATTGGATGGTCTATATCAAAGAGCTGTTCACCTCTTCACTGGCAATAGCTTTTATCTATTTCTCACTCCGCTATAGTCTGAACCAAAACTTAAATTGCCTGACTCTCACCATCAAGTGAGAGCAACAATCTGCATCATAAATTCTAACATCATTGCTGTACAACCACTCCATTTCACAGGAGTATAGAATACCAGAAAATCAATTCTGTTGATACAGAGGAAGATCTGCCTTTGGCATTCTTCTGTCTTTTAATCAATGGAAACATGTTCGCTCATTTAACTACCCCATGATTCAGGAAAAATGTATTTGATGGATGCTCTTGTCTTGTCTTTACCCAGTCTATTCACTGTGCATTTTTACAGCACATCTGGTTCAGAATACCTCTTACAATTAAACTTTTAAGGTATCACAAAGCAGGATAACAAGTGTCTGTTGATGTATGACGCGTAGTTAGATTCAGACACTTGTATTCAAAGAATGTGTCATGAAAAGCTGACATTGATGATTCCACTTACTTAAAAAGAATATGATCCACTACATGACTGAAGAACTGGCTGCAACAAACTGTAATCTCTAAAACATGTTTCAACATTTCAGCAAAATGCTTTTTGACAGATGACAGTCTCGTCTCATAATCATCTTTTGATCAGATATCAGGGTAACCTATAAATTAATCTCAGGTCTGCCACTGTAGTGTGATTGCCTGGTAAAAAAAACAAAAAACATTTTTCTCTAAACTGAGTACTGCTTTTCTTGCCACAGATAATTGCTGATTGTACTTGAACTGTGCTCAGTTATCAGCTATGTGAGCAAATTAGTCACAGCCACATGAATGGCAAACCCATTGGCGGCACAACAGCAGACTACCGTATGTCAAATTTAGCTACATTTGATTACAACATTATTACATTGCAATAAGGAAAAATGTTCAATTTGAATTTGTTTGTAAAATGTGGATTGTGGAGTGTTGAGCAAAAAGGTCCAATTATATTCAACAGTACTGTTTGCCACAGTGAAGTCTCATTCTTGATCTTATTTTTTTAAAGATGCTTGTGATTAGGATCAACAGTAAACAGAGAGGATTTTGGGGGCAGAATACATGAATTCTCTTCTGTTTCATAAGGGGATAGAGCAAGAGGCATATCATTATACCACAGTGCATGTTCTCTAAATCACGGTAAAGTAAAAGAAAATCATAGGAGACACTTACTGAGATTACAGTCTATCCTGATACAATCTGGTGAGAGAGAGAGTGAGATGGTGAGATTAAAAGAAAAAAGAACAGCACAAAAGAGGAGAATATTTCACATCCTTCAAAGGTAAATTCTGCAGAAAGTTCAGTGCTTTTCAGAGCCCACCATCCGGGGACAGCCTCGAGAGTCTAAACCGCCACTTTCCTCCCTGTAGTGTCCATAATAACATTAGAATTAGGAACAGTGAGTGAAAGGAGAACCTCAGCATGTGTCTGGCACTGCTGGAAGCACAATGGACCAGATCAAAGTTGGGATCAATAAGGGCTTTATTGACCATAAAAGTAGAGGTGCGGCAGTATTATTTTTAGCATCGGTATCAGCTCTGATGTGGTTGCTTACGTTAAGTCGACAAATGAATTTGACTCTTTCAGAGACTGTGACTTATGCTTTGGGGTAATACAGCAAACATGCACCATGGTGAGGAAAATTGTCTTAAGCAGATAACAAAAATGGGACCTGCATGCTAGATTTGGTTGAAGATTTGAACACATGAAAGTGCATAAACCATCTTAAAGCCTTTCACTCAAAGGAGCAAAGTGAATTTACTTCAGAAGACCAGGTAAGAGTGGCTACTGAACAGTAGCACTGAAGTTATAGCAATTACTTAAGTTATGCAGAATTTGCAATAAATGACTAGTTTTCTGTATATTCTATTCTGTGAGTGTTGATTATTGCAATGTTTTGTTTAGGATGTCCTGCATGCATTCATAAGTGATGCAGACATTAATGCTATCGATTAATTTCATGCAATATAACTGAGGTCATGCTCTACTAAAAATCCCAAACCTTGATCCGCCCTCACTCTTGAACTCAAACTGCTGTTAAATGAAATAATCCAGTATCCTACTTGTTCTGCAGGCCTGGTGGTAATTTATTTTCCAAGTTAAATACAGAGGGAAAGGGCGATTTGCACAACCTGCAGCCACAATGAACCATGACCATCATTACACCATGAAATGAATGAAAAGTGTACAAATGAGTAACAGCTAATTTCTTCTTCTAAAGTCCATCTTTCACATTTTTGGCCTCAAAATGGGATTCACTCACTCATCATTTGCATGTTCTGAATAATGAATCCAACAGGATAAATATGTAAAATTTAAGTCATGTGGCTGAGGTGTGCTCTCAAGCTGTCAACCATCACAGAGCAGTGGATACAGACAGCCAGAGACCAGGGTGACTATCTGATGCAGGTGTGTGTGTGTGTGTGTGTGTGTGTGTGTGTGACTGTGTGTGGGTGTGTGTCCATCACCCTCTGTTCAGTGAAGCGTCTCTAAACTGGACAGGCCAGTAAATGTGAGGGGAGGGAACTACAACGGTCATATCTATCGTCTAAGTGGTAATATCTCAGCGTAATGACGGAACTGGTCTCTGACTGCCTTCTCCTTGAACTGCAGACAAGCCATTGAAGGGCTGAAAGAGCCGAGACGGTCAGATGGGACCTGACCACTGGATGAACTGAGGAGAGAGAGAGAGAGAGAGAGAGAGAGAGAGAAAGAGAGAATATACATACACACCAACAGTTGCTTAAAAGGCATTAAACCCCTTGAGCTTTTTCATAGCTTTACTTCTTCTTTTTAAGATTTTAGTTTTAGACATGGCATTCTTGAAACGTTACAATTGTCCACTTTTTTATTATATTGTAAGCTTTATCCATGGAATGGATGCCTCTATACTGCAAGCTTTCCAATTGAGGCAAAAATGTGAAACTGGTGGTAGTGGTTAAGAGGCATAGGCTACCTTTTTAAAAACAATCGCCATGGTAAACCCTGGATGCCATAAAGCAAACGTTTTGAGAAATGGGCTTATTCTCTTTCTGGTGAAGAGTTAGAAAATCAATACCACTGTCATATCTTTACGGCAAATATGAAGCTACAGCCAGCAGCTGGCTCACAAAAAAATCAATTTTTCCGTTTTACAGGGAGTTATGTAATGGACTATTTCTTGGCTGAGCGTTTGCCAGGGAACCAGCCAAGACTACAGGAACTGTGCGTATGACCAAGAAATAGTCCGACACATAACCACCATACAACTGTGAATTGTTGTTTTTACACTTTAGTTTTGTACGGATTAAACTAACAAGATATAAAGCATTAGTTTGTGAGCTTTAGAGTTGCTGATAAGTGGATTTTATCACCATCTGACAGAGCCATGTTAGCTGTTCCCCCTCGAATTCCGGTCTCTGTGCTAAGCTAAGCTGACCGGTTGCTGGCTATAGCATTATATTTGGACACATACATGAACAGATATGAGAATGGTATCGATCTTCTCTAACTCTCTAACTTTTTGCCAGTGAGTGAATAAGTATATTTCCCAAACGGTTGAACTATTCCTTTAAGTCCCATCCATAGATGAACCATTTTTAAACTCCAAATGATCTTTTTCTAAAAATCCAACAAAAAAATTAAATTTGCATTTCATTATGTTATCACTTTGATTTGAAACTGTCCATTCATAATTTAATTCATGAATTTCCAGTTAAATCGAACTATACTGCATAAATAGGACTCTGAAAATACAGTCAAGCAACATGCAAAAGAATCAAGGGATACACTCATCTTTTCTTAAGCAACTGTAGTTAGTGTGTATGAAGATGGGTATGGGAGAGTCTGAGACAAAACTAATATCATGAGAACTCTAGTTAGGTGATACGTCCTGAAAGGTCGATTGGTATTATCTGCTCGCATTTGCCGCAGCAGCATTACCCAGATTCACAGTGAGTTTCACTCTGCCTCCGTCCAGCTCCAGACGCAGGGTGTCCGCAGACTGCTGAGAGGTAGTGGCCATCAGCAGACCAAAGGCCCTCTGGGACATGAAGCGGAGGGACACATCCTCAGCCTCTGTGTGTATCGTCCTTGGCAGCACCACCTTCAGATACATGCTGCCGTCATAGCTCACCATGGTGGCCTCTACAGATTTCAGAAAGAGGAAGCATTAGCTAGACGCTGAACCCCAGAGGGAATCGCAACACCAAACTTAAAACACAATGTGGCATTTATGGAATGAAACCTGAATTCAATTTGAGCTTATCTCAGGTACTGCATGATATAATTTTAGATTGCAGTTTTCATCAGTCGCACCAGATGGCAGAAAAAGCCTGGAGCATACGAAGAAAGAGAGATTGCAGCAGCAATCAAATTTCTGGAGGATTTATAGCCATCATCACAAGGGGGATTTTCATATATCCCTCATACTATTAGCTGCCAATGGATCTGCGTAATTTGGCCTCTCTGTGAGAAAACCATCTGCATGGTAAATGCAGAGTGATTCAGGCTGAATCACTCTACCAAAGCAGCACTGCATTTCTAATGAAACACTCATAGCACTGGCAACCTTATGATACTGACAATTCATTAATGAATCACTATACTGTAGAAAAACTGTAATTTACTTTTGAACGGCTTAAATAACAACATTTTGTTTGGTCCTTTCATTCTCACCAAAACTGCTTCGTGGACGTAGAGGGTTATTCTGTGAGCACAGCTCTCATTTGAATAGATATGACATTATACAGTATGAACATTGTGAATACTGCAATTGCATTTAAATTATTATTGTTTAGAAGGCCTGAGCATTAAGGCCTGATAATGAATTATCTTTGTATCCACATTTTTTTTTCAATCTGTGCAAGCACTTTCCAGCCACTACACAGCTAAGATAATAAATAAAATACCGGCCAAAGTGTGTTAAAAGCTTTGCAGCAGCATTTTAAAAATCACTCATCCTCCCCATCCTTCTCAGAAACTCTTACCTTTCTCACAGCTGGGACCTAGGTAGCCAGTACCATTGCAGTCACAAATGTGGCGGTTCCAGCCTTCTTTGCAGTGTCCACCGTTGGCACATGTGTCTCTGGCACACCTGATGTGAGTCTCTCTGGTACAGAAGCTGCTGACACCTGTGGCGCTCTGAACCTCTGCCAGTCTCCACAGGTTACGGCTCTGTCCATCAATGAAGAGGTCCCTCACACAGCCCACGTAGCCAACGCTTAGGGAGGCCGTCCATACCTCAGGTGGGAGCATGAGGGCTTGGCGATCCTCAGGTAAACCTCCAAGATACATGTCCCCATCTAGGTCAAGGATCTCACTGCCTTCATTAGCGGAAAAGGGGATGCTCAGGCTGTTCACGGAGATAAAGCCTGTAGGGCAGACAGTGAGTCAACATGTACTTATACAATGTTTTGTTGGAGAAAATGAAGACAGGTGTGTGTGGGTGTGCTAAGTGAGAACAAACTGTGAGGCTGAGGAAGTGGGCACTAGTCTTTGCTTGTCTTAAAAAAAATGTGGATTAAGAAACTGTCTTTCCAGTCCTTGTGAGCAAAAAGCAGAAGCTAAAACTAAAACTTGCTCTGGAAAAGTGAGGAATTACAAATGACAAATCTAACTCTGCTTGAGAAGGAAGGAAATGTATTTATAGAAATGTGAAGGAGGAAACAGAGGAGGAACTGTGTGTATTTTTCTGACTTCTACTAATAAGGCAGACATTTGGATTGTACTAATAAGGCCCAATTTCAGATGGGTGACTGTATAATTGGCCACTTGCGAAATAGGTTAACACAGATTTCAAAATGTCATACATAGAATATAACAAACTAAAAATATCATGGTAATTAAAACCTAATATGCTGGCATGTTTCGCTGCAGTGAATGAAAAGCAAGAGCATGCTGATGTGACTGTATCCATGCTGGCATATGGCGATTTCACAGCTTGGAACCGTTTCTACTCCACAGCTAAAACTGGAGAAACACAGTAACAGAAGCAGACAGAATGCTTCCCTTGCCTTCACAAATGCACATAATTATCTTACCGTTGCGCCCATTCCTCTGGAAGTCCACGTGGCACCACTCGCCATCATCGAGCCTCTTGTTACTGGCTTTTATCTTGATGCTGCCAGAGCCCATATCCATGACCAGGTAGAGTAATCCATCCAGCAGCTCTATGGCGAAGAAGTCGGCCCTGGGCTTCCTGTCAGGCTGTGTACCCTGAAGACTACCGTGGCTGAACAGCAGCAGGCCGCTGGGCTCTGTGGTGCGGAAGTCAAAAGTTATGGCGCCTGTCTTCTTCGTATTCCACCTGGGCAATGTCAAGTATGCAGACGGCGTGTCGAAGGTGACCGGCTCCAATGCTTCCACATTCTCACAGCTGAATATCAGGTCACCATGGATACTGATCTTAGGGTCTTGCTGTTCAGCTAGCCGTGACAGTTCCAGTCTAAACTCATTATTCTTGTAGACCACCTAATAAATGAGAGAGATGTTGTGGTGATATGACAGTTGGAGAGAGCAATAAATTCAGTGCAAAGGTTGAATATTCCTCATCAATACAAGAACTGATGTGACACAGCAGCATGCACAAGGACATGTGGCAGAATACACGTTGAATCATCCCTGAACTCAGAGCTCAGATTTCATTTCATTTCCAGAGTTGTGTCAAATAAACTGGCATCTTTAATAAGATGTGGAAGCACTTGACGCATTAATTCCTGACTCGTGCTGGGTATCCATGCAGAGATAGAGGACGCATGTGGAACTGTGCACGTTGTGTTTTACTGGTACTGTTTGATTCGTGAGAACAGAGAATCAGTTCCTCACCACACCAAGAATCTGGCTGGTTTTTGATCAGGATGTTTTCTGGTTTTCTCATGACAATTTTGTGGAAATTGTCAAGAGAAAACAGAGAAACGCATTTAGATTTCAATGCAAATGCAAAAATTTACATTTCAGACATTTAGCTGACTCACTCAGGAAGGTACAATGGGTCTGACGGTAGAATAATCTTAAATTCGGAGCAGAGGAATCACAGACATAGCACCTACACAATGACAAACAATTGTGTGTGTTTATACTAAGTAAATTGAAAAACAGCAAGTCCAAGCAGAGAGGGTGGGTGGGAGAGATGTGGACTCCATCCTTCTCAAGCACAACACACAATTTATTATATAAAGAAGTAATTTTAGTAAATGTAAGAGGTCATAAACTTGTGAGTGCTCACTTTCATTGCTGAGCTCATGATGCAGAAGCTGCTAAACAGCACTCCGGCTGCAGTGAATGTACAGTACAACAGACCTCCCTCTGTGTTTGAGGAATGTCTGGCTATTGATTTGATATTTTAGATCAACCACAGGAAACAGAGAGAAATATAAAACCCGTTTTAAAAGATATTTGCTCATACAAAATACAAAATAAACAATACCTGTTCAAACTGAAAGTATACAATGCACCATAGAATGCCTGTGCAGGCTTCTTTGTGCTGTTATTGGATTATGTTCTACTTCATCCTGAGTTCATCAATATGCACAGCAGGAAACAACAATCCATGTCTCGTTTTGTACCAGTTGTAAGTCACCTGGAGCTCACTGTTATCTGCAACATCATTCTGCAACCAGCCACTGCCTGAGGTGACACACCACACTGCACAGAGGACCAACAGCCAAGCTGAGAGGCAATTTGAGCCAATATCACACTTCACACTGCCTCAGTGTGACTAATTAAGCAAGAAAATCAGATGGCGAAACTGACCATTGAGAAATCAGTGTAACAGGCAATTTTTAAATGGGAAGATGGTCAATCCAGACAGTCACTTATTTATATATATATATATATATACAGACATCAATTATGTGAAAACCACATCTAAAAGAAATGCGTAGATGGCTACACTGTGACCTCTGCTGGGGTATTATCTAAGCCAAAGGACAATACAGGAAGTGGAATCCTATTTCACCAATTCAGACGCCTGTTTGTGACAAGGATTACATACTTTCCCAAAACACAAGAATAAAGCTCTTCTAGGTGTTGACTGACAAAGCCCTCGTGTCTTTTATGCTCAAGTGATGAAGAATAACAGCAGCCTGAGACCTTCTGTGTAAGAACATACCAGCTCTTACATACCAGCTATGTAAGAACATTCTTCACAATCAAATTGGGTACAATCTTTGAAGCATTTAAGGAGAGGAACCTAATGATGCGGTGTGGAATATCCTGTAGGCACACATACTACAGACCAATAAGCTGGTGATTTCAAAGAGAAACCCATCTCTCCCAGCTAGTTGTTGTAGTCGTAACATTCGTCTGAAAGTGGCCATTATTTTTCCTGCGCCTGATGAACCTGATGGCCTCTATACAGCACTCACATCTGTTATCATGTAACCTCTTGAGAGATTAGTCATGGCCCCAGACCTTCTTCATTCAATAAAGAAAGAAAGACAGATATCCCCCTAAATAGACCCTCTGCTTATACAATAAATATTTTAGTCACTGCTCACTTTTCTTTCCCACATGGATTAAGATGAATATTTATGGATGAATCCTTCCAATTCACCACAGAGCTTTATTCCTCTAGCTCATCACCAAACTCAAGCTTCTGTCTTGGACTGACCTGTCTCTGAACCTGGCTCCTGGATGATCCCATTTGATCAGCTCTGTCACCGCTCACCCTCATTACCTGGACTTTTCGAGTTTGTCATCTCATCTTAACACTTTATCCCATCATATTCTCCCTCCATGCCTATGGTACATCTGTGTGACTACGCACAGCAGTAGTAGGTCTAAACACCACCAACAGCCACACCGCCCACAGAGCGGAGGTTGCAGCATTGGCAGCGATGCCGGGACAATAACCTGTCCATAAATAACATCTCATTTTCATTTCAGTGTATGCACATTGCAGATTAGTTATGTAGACACTCCATTTAAAAATAATCCAGTTAATGCTTGAGTGCTGTAAAATTTTGACGATATGTACTTTATTAACGAATACTGCCAATACTATAACAAATACAAATTCACTTTAAATGTGTCTGTACTGCAGAGTTTAACTCATATGGACAATTACATATGTGTAGACTGTGTGGACTATGAGATTCAAAAGGAATAGCCTAAAACATATTTAGGCACAGCAGTGCTTTGAGTAAAATGCTAACAAGCTCACAATGGCAATGCTCACATGCTCATGTTTAGCAGGTAATATTTGCCAGATTCATTATCTTGGTGTGTTATTAGCCCTAAACACAAAAGTACAGCTGTGGCTAATGGGAATGTCATTAGTTGCGCAGATATTTGGCCATTGTGTATGGAGGGATTATTAGGTCAGAATTAAAACTAAGTCTAAAACTAAAAGTCTAATTTGAAAACTAAACCAAAAATTCACTGGTGACTTTGAGGCCACAGAAATGTTATGCTTTCATGAAGTTGAAGTTATCACATTATAAAGGATAGTCTTCCCTCTAGCCCAGCTCACTCGCTCTGTTTGGTTTCATTGCAGTGTGCTCTTTAGTGCTCAGAGCTCCCCCTGCTGACCATAATGTGCCTTTTTGCACCAGCCGTTTCAAACCCAGCCTCCAGTATTTGGGCCACGCCCCCTTATTTGCATAAAGCCCTCAATCCTACATCCTAAATACCAAGTGCCCAATTCTAAAGACTAAATGCCCTATCCTAATATCAAATGCATTTTTGATTTAGACTTTTAGTTTTCGATTTAGACTTTTAGTTTTGATTCTGACCCAATAATCCCTCCAAAATTGTGAGGGAACTTTACTTTGGGGGCTCAATTTGGGTAAATGTGAGGAAGGGGTAATGTACATGTCACACTCGGGGTCAATGACAGATCCAGAAGTAGCTTAGAATGCGATACATGTGAACTCCAGATCCCAACGTGACTGTGAGTCTAGATTCAAGTAGGATGGCTACACATATTTAGACCAGCAAAGAATGACCTTTTATGGCACAGCAAAGGAAATGTGGATGCATTGTGGACCAACAGACAATCTTCAGATTTTGTTTGGTCCTACACTGTGTTCAACTCTGTGTTGCTGAATCCATCCAATAGTTGTTATCATTTAAATGATAAGTTTGGACCAAAGTGGTGGACAACAGAGCGACCAACTGACATTGCCATCCATAGTGAGTCCAGAGTAGCTAAAACTCATATAAAGAATTTGTCTGTAATTTGTGTCATGGGACTGATCTTTGAAACAAAGATTACTTGTTGTGGACACGAAAACATCAGCATGAAGATTTCAGCTCTCCATCATAAATACATTTGCACAAACTGGATGCTCTGTGGCCTAAGACAGATGAAACATCTTTTCCAGTTGGGTTCTAAAAAAAAAAAAATTAAACAGAAAAGACATATTTTCAGGTTAGTTAGGCAGACCACTGAAGCCAAGCACACAGTCGCCAACAAGTCATCAATTGACTTTTAACAAGACAATCTTTATAATCTACCATGCTCCCACTCTCACGCATAAGGAAGCTGGTGCTTGTTATGCTTTTGCTCCAACTTGCCGCAGCTGTTACTTGCAGGTTATTTCTACTCTATTTGCCTTGTGCTTTTGTGTATCCCATATCTAAAAATGACGTGCCTGTTCTGTCCTTGGTGCAGGGCTGGGCTGGTAATCTGGCATACCGGGCAAATGCCCAGTGGGCCGACGCACCTTTGGAGCCGGTGTAATGTAAATGTTTTATTTATATAAATGTTTTTAAAAAATGGGCCAACGATCGGCCCATAAAGCACGGACAGCGGCCTGTTGGGTGATTTTCTATACTGACATTGGGCCGGCCCAATCACATCTCTTACTAGTCACCACCCCCTCTGCTCTCTGTTTCTGGCGTCACGGCCCAACAAAAAAAACATTCTTCAGACGGCTCCCACCAAATGACCGATATGTTTCCTACCGGGGCTGCAGTAGCTTCAACATCAGCTGCAGTACCCTACGTAGTGCAGGCACAGGCACTTGAAGGAGTAAAAGAGCTGTGGTGGCCACTGACAGGCAGAGGAGGAGTCGTGTGTTAGCGAAACAGAGGGACAAAGTGAAGCATGGAGTAGCTCAACCTGTAGGGAGGGAGCAGGGAAGGGGTCATTTACACTGGGAAGCTGGGGACATGTAGCCACCACTTTTTGGAAGCATTTGTTAAAAATTTTCTGAAAAATGGCTTGCACCAAGCAATGTTAATTAACAAAAAAAAGAGAGGTTTATTTGCACAATAAGAAAACCTGCAATGCCATGTAAATATAGAAGAAACCTCTGCGTTGTCCGAAAAAGTAACTTTAGCAAAAAATAATAATAAGCTACTGATTACTGCATTATATTTTGTTATATTTTTATATTCTGAATTGTCACCTGCCACCTGAATTTTTTGCTTCCCTTTATAAAGATAAAGACATTTCCACCATAATTCCTCCATAATTGGTGCAGAAAATGTCTCTAGAATGCTAAAATATTCTGGGGGAGGACCCCCACACTCCCCTATAAAATATTTCATTTATAAATATTTTTTAGAAATAGTAGCTCTATTAAAATATATTCTTGTCTTTTAGACATGGACACCAATCTTGTGCAACGTCAGTGTTTCATCACACCCCTAATCTGACCCCCTAAAAAGATCAATGGTGTATTGGTGAGGGGTGTCTGACCGATTTTGGTGGGCTGCCTTGGCCAAAAATGCCAGGGCTGATTTTTTGTCCCAGTCCAGCCCTGCCTTGGTGATGCATTGTACTGCCAGCTGAATCCCATGCAGCTGGATTTAATGGGGATCAAGAGCAGAGCCTAATAACAGTTTATAAGCATTTGTGGAATAAATGATCTTATATCCTTTGAGGTAAGTGTCTCTGACAGAAGAAAACTCATGTTTGAGCTGGGAATTGACCCCAAGAAAATATTTATTTTACACCCATCTGCCACATTGGTGCTTATGCTACTTTCCACATGACTATTCAAACAACTGTCTGTTTTAGTCATGTCTCCTCCTAATCCTTCCTTGGGAAGAGAGAGCATTTCTCCAACTTATAATGCACATAGCACATCATTTTCTTTTTATGAGATTGCTCACTTCATTAAAAATATGTAAGAGCTGAAATTGGGCTTTTACCCATAATTCACTGCTTTGTCTATACTAAATCTAATGCACGATTTTAACTTGCTTGCTCGAGATAATCAATGTGACAGGTACAGGCCTGAGTTAAAAAGCTTTAAAAATGTTGAAGTACTGATGAAAACTGAGTTCAGACTGTGTTTCAAACAGGAGAAGATGCATCTGGTTCTTCTGCATGTTAGTGCTATGTTCTCAAAGGGATTCCTGCGGGAATCTATAAATGCATAACTCCGCTCAGCGCAGCCTCTCAGCTACATGTTTCTCCTTCAAACACCCTACAACAGGAGAATCAATACGAATGTGAGGGGTGATTTTCTATACGCAGAACATGCTCTGCTTATAGGAAGGGGTAGTGCTATCTAAGGAGGGTAGGATAGTATTTCCAGTCCTCTGCTGGGACCGAGGTCAAACTGTACTCACATCTTTCAGACAGCCCATGAAGTTGTTGCTGACCGGGGAGCCTGGCAGGTCAGCTGTGTTGAGACTGCCCCCTATGTAAAAGAGATCATCAGAGCCCAGCATGGTGTAGTCCTCCTGAGTGTATCCGGTGGTGGTGAGAATGCCGTCCACCAAGATCGTCACCTAGAGGAGCCGTTGGGGGTGGAGGGAAGTAAAAGACATGGAGAGATTTTATGTCAGACAGAAAGAACTAGCCTAATTATTTCATGCTTCATTTCTTGATTCTAGTTGAGCTTGTCTTAATGTTGGATATTGAAGGCAATTACAAGAACAGATTTGAAGGGTTCACTAATCCCAGCTGATCCCTGTTTCTGATATATTAGCAGGATTGCAGTGGCGTCAATATACCATAAATATTCCTTCGACTGATATTTTGGCTCCAAAGCAATATGAATGCTACTCAATTAATTTGAGATTAAAGATATCAAGATAGTAGCTATGTTACTCGTACAGTGGCAGCAGCAAAATAAGATTATTCCCATCTCAGTCTCATCAGTACACAGAGACAAAGGGAATGAATTACTGAAAAGGGCTATAGGAGAAAAAATAATGATATGCCTGTTGCCATGACAATAAGCCTACAGTTAACAGCTCCCACTTAGGGGAAGTGAAAACAATTATGATTTCTTGGGGGGGGTGAAAAATGTAAAATTTTCAGGAAAATCTACTGTGAAAGGCTAATAGTTATTTAATTGTGCATTTAGGCATTTGCAATATGTATATATTTAGACATTACAGATAATAATGGGATGGTTTCTATTAAAAGAGAAGGATGACAAAGATGATGGAGACGCTCAGCTGCATTTCTGGACACAAGTATAGATAACAACTCTACTACCACAACCAGACCCGACAGACCGTGGCTTAAATAGATAAGAGTAGCAAAGTGGCGTGGCCTCATTCGGAACAAATTAATCATAATCACCCAGACAGGTCTCAGTAAGCACACACAAAACAAATCATTTAAAAAGTGGGACCTGTGATCAAGCTATCAGGTTTTAAAAGGTCTTCCAATTGTATCTTGAGCATTTACCTTTGTGAAATCCGTGGTGTCTATTTTGTAAAATTACTGGTATGTTGAAAGCAAGAGAGGATAAGAGACAAAAAAATGACCTGACATGGTGTGTTAGGTGTCAGGTCTCTAAAACAACGTTCTGCCTCACCATTTTCTGCTTCTGGCAGATATTGATTTCCATCTGTCTAGTGGTGAGGCCTTCAGTATCTTTGGCTTAGACAGTGGACAATGGCAGGGCTTGACTGTGGGTTGATGATACTGCACATCAAGAAACTTCAGAAAACCGAAGTGCTTTCATGTCTGGAAACTGATTGATGCTGCTCTCTCTTTCACTCCACAACGTCTGGAAAAGCATGACCAATTTCTAATAATGGGTATTATAACCCAGATAGTTACTTTACTGCTTTCTTTTACTTTTACTACTTTCAAAATCAGAGGTGAGGGATGAATGCTTTCAAAGATAATTACTGAATTAAGCAAAAACATCATTAATTACAAGCACACAGCGGGGTAACATTCAGTATCCAGTCTGCTCTTTCATCATAATTTCTTCAGGATTTCTACACAGCTGGTATTACACAGAGCGGATGAAAGGGAAACATGTACATGTGTTAGTGGAGCTCAAGAGTTACACCAAGAATTGAGTTCTGTGTTTAGGAGCAACAACAACAGATAATGTGTGCGCGTGTTGTTTGTGAGTATGGTTTGTACAGGCCCAGAAAGAGGTGGATGCATCGTTAATAAGGGTCAGAAAAGTAGAGAGAATGAGCACCAATCAGTTTGCCCACAACAGTAAAAACAGACAGTTGGAGAGGAATTATAGCCTGAAAAGTACCACCGGATCTAATAAAATGTTTCCACCAGCACTCTCTCGGGAGATACAGTTCTCCCTATCTACATGTCAGTGAGGTAACTTAGCTGAGGGGAGAGCAATTTACACAGGGATCAAATGCATGGCTGAAAGCATAAGTGACGTTGCAAGCATTGAATTGCCGCTCTTCTGGAAGCAAGGGTAAGGAAGATGTGGAGGAGGAGGCAACTTTATATGCAGGTTAATGTGACAGATTCAGAATATATTGGTGATGATGGCTAGATACAAAATGAGTTCTACTTTAGCAAAGAAATCAAACATTTAAGTGCAGTGCACATAGAAAGCTCATTGTAGAGAAGCATAGTTATAGTTCAGGTAGTGATCACTTTATTTGGCATAAAAATGGTGGACTCCGTTTGACTTCAGAATCCATATTTCCTTAAGGTTGCAATATTGTGCTAGAAATCATCCGCAGGGCTCTTGTTGCTGGATTTTTAAAAATGCACTTCTAAGGTAAGAATATTACATTGTGCCTCAGTTTATAGATCTCTGCTTCAGTCGATACAATTTTTGTGCCTCAACATGTTGTAGGCTGCAGCACAAAATACAAAAGCTATTCAAAAAACTGTGGCGACACACTGAGTTAATCCTCAAAAAATATTTAATGAGCACAGCTCTGACATTTTAACTATGGCATCATCAGGTGTCCCTGATCAAGAAGTCAAAAGCACAAGTCGGAACATTTTAGCTGTGTTTAACAACAGTGGTATCAGTGGCCAAATGAAAAAGCTCTAAAAACCCATTGTACACTGGTTCATTACCAAACAGCTGACAGACACAGACAGAAACTATTTTCTAACAACGTCGCCATATCATCTTAACAGATATGTCAGTGTTGTGTTAACATCTTGCCTCAGCTACCACCAAGTGACCACAAAACCAAGTTACTGCATGTTTAAAGTTGCATGAAAAAAATACTAAATGCTGGCAGACAAGTTGTTTTAGCTTCAGCTTCAACATTTGTATACACACCAGAAACATTAGCATACGCAGTTGTGTGTGACACATTTGTTAGTTGGTCACCTGACAAAATTTGCGAGCTTTTAAAACACTCCATAGACCTTCAGAAATGGATAATAATCTGTAGGTTTATAGCAGAAAGCAACACCTTTCACAATACACATCTTACTTTACAAATTTATCAGTGGAGCTTTGAGGTATGTATGATAGGACTAATGACTGTATGTAGAATGACTGCAGTCAAATAAGCAGGGTAACATTTACTGTAAAAGACACATCCTGGCATGTAAATTAGTTTGGGAATTCAACACTGTGCTTTGTCCGGTAGACAACATTAATGAATATAAAACCTTAGGGCTGAGCTGTACTTGGCTGGAGTACAGTGCAACTAGGGGTTAAGTGTCTTGCTCAGGGACACTTTGGTCAATGTGTCACAGTGGGAATTGAACCTGCGTCTCTCTCACCGAGGCATTTGTCATATACTCTGCGCCATTGCCACCCATACATTTAACATTTATATTTATTCATTTAGCTGACGTTTTTATCCAAAGCGACTTATAATTACTATACGTGTCAGAGGTCACACGCCTCTGGAGCAACTAGCGGTTAAATGTATTGCTCAGGGACACATTGGTGGATGTGTCAGGTTATCCAATGCACCATCACTACCCACCTAATATGAGCTTGTATTTTCAGAACGTGGAAAGTACAGTGTTTGTTAGGGTTTACGTTGGACTGGTATTACCTGGACCTCATAAGAATCTGATTCAAATGTTAAAATGTATTACATATTTAAGTGTACCTGATACAATTTAAATTACAGATTAAGATGACAATACTGTATACAGTGATTGGTTTCTCTTCAACATACATTTTACGATTTTAGACCCTTTCTGCCAGTGGCATCCATGATGACAGGCTCAACATCTACATTTTTTACAAAAAGTTGGAGTTTCTTTTTCCCGTGAGCAGCATGTGTGGAAGTCACAGGCAGTGGATGTATACACACCTGGCGGCGGTTGCGTGTCACTCGAACATCATGCCAGACATAGTCATTGAATTTCCCACTGGCAGGTTCCACAAGGGCCTCGAAAGCGCCAGAGCCCAAGTTGATGACCAGCCAGAGAGCTCCATTCCTCAGAGACAAGTTGACATAGTCAGCTGACCTCCCTGTGTGAAGCAGCAGGCCGTTCCTCTGCAGAGTACGGAAGGACAGCGTGATCTCATCCAAACTGCTCTGAATGGGAGTCTGGGACAGGTTGTAGCTGAAGAACTCATTGCCTTTGAAGGTGGCCACTGACTCCTCCTGCCCTAAGAGGGGAGGAGAAGCATCTTGTTTATTTGTTTCAGTCATCATGCTTAAGTTTGATACATCTACTGCACGGTATATTTCTACTTTCAATTTACTACTTCAGTGACATGTTGAGATAGGTACAGCTTTGATGGAAGAAACAAGACTAAAATTTGTAGACAATATACAGTACATCATTCAACAAATATTTCACTATCACCAAAACTAACTTGAACAGCCATGTATATATTTGTGTCACTTATGCTACAAAATCACTGTACATTCTGAAGGACAAATGTACTATAAGTGGGAATCACATGATTCTGTCAGTTGTTTGCACATTTAAGGATAAATCAGGTGATATTCTGAATTTTTCTTATTGTCAAAAAACCCCAAGAAAAGACCAAAACCAGCAATTAACTGATCCTTCTAACAAGTACTGTGTGTAGCCAAAGCCTAAAAAAATTTATTTCTCTGTACCACAGACCATAAAAAACACATCGGAGAGCCACAGTGTTAAACTTTTCCTTTATTACGATGAACATGGGCGCTATACTTAACTTTGAGTCTATCCCGCATACACTCTGCAGCTGTAAATACTAACTAGCACACCAAATCTGCAGCCAAAAATACAAATGCCCAATTAAAATTAAAAACTTCAGTGCCCAGCTGTTTATTTGTCCTTTAAAAAAATGAAAATACATATTCATGAACAGTTTTTAAAGATTTACATATTCAGTAGGAAAACATGGTCTTGGAGCTGATTACCACAAACTGGGTAGGGCAGTCATGACGTACTGAGATACTTACACATTGTTGGTTTTGGTGTTTTAATAATATTTGTGGCAATAAGAAAAGTATACAACAATTTATTCAACAGTGACAGTTTCAAAATGGCATTATAAATGTGTCAGGCTTGGTAAAACCTCTAATTCACACCAGCAGTCAAAGGAATTTCCAGTGAGCATGTTAAATGTACAGTAAAATCTGATGGCTCAATCAGTTTCCCCAGCTGTTCCAATGAAAGCAGTTTTCAGGTTTAAGCAAAAGGAAGATGCTGTTTTTTGTCTGCGTCATTGTTTTCTGGAATTCTGCATTAGCAACGTAACTTTTCTCACAAGCTGCACAAATGCATTAGTGGGCCCCTTTGGTGATCTCTACAAATGACACAAAATAATTCTGATTATTTCAATTACATTTCAATCAACAATTGCCAATGTATGCTGAATGATAACTTACAAATAAGAATGTTTTGGATAAATTAATAAAAAAGCAATACCTTGTAGGTCGATAGATGGATAGATACAGCAGATAGATACATTTACACACAAAAACCTTACTCACAAACGTGTAAAATTCAAATTACAATATGAATTTGGGAAATCAAAACTATTAAGGACCAAGTTATAAACCTTGAGACTGTGAAGACAGGCAACTACCTGAACGGAAACAGCAGCAAACTCTTGAAAACTGAACTTGACACCACACTGGCAAAATGACATGGATATAGTTATTAATGGGCCATTTCAAACCAGTATAGACAGTCCTTCCTTTGCTTGTTTGTAAGATACAGCCTCAAAACTACTGAGTAAGCTGTTGCAAGCTAGATGGATAAGCTGTCCCTTAAGCCTATGTTTGTTTGTACAGTAAATGTCAGCTTCTGAACTCCGGGGCCACTTCAAGCCAACAAGATCAGTGGTCCCATTAGACTCTATTGTTTGAGCAGTGTAGTTACTCAAGTACTGCTTGTTAAGCTAGTGTTTGTGAGCCTAAATGGGAAGTTATGCAAGTGACTGATGTTGTAGGTGAAATACAAACCTAGGTGCAGGTGCAGAGTTAAGATAGTGAACACTGAAGGCAACTTAAAGTGGCTGAGAAAAAATGATTATGGGACCTCAGAAGTGTTGTGGCCTAATTTAGCAAAACATGATCGTGCTTACATGTCCAGTTGATAACCCCACTGGCACAGCTACCATTTAATCTAATATCCAAAGATTTTCTCATGGGACATCAGTCCATGTAACAAAAGGATTTGCATCATATCCTGTGCAATCATCTTTCTGTCATTACCAGCTTTCTATAATGAAGACGTCACTAGCAGACAACCCTGAAGCCCCATTGAAGGTCTTTGAGGGATCAGTGGAAGTGTGTGGGTGTCTAGAAAGGCAGTGGGACATATCTGTGCTTTCCTGCTTATCAAGGAGGTGGCCCATTGTCTGCAGCAACAATGTTTACCAGCTTGTGGGGAAAAAAAGGAAATAAAGGCTATGTTTGCTCTGACACCAGATTGACTTTGGCACTAACTCAGAGGAAATGCCATCAGAGACACCAGCTAAGAGATGCTGCTGGAGCAGTTCAGGACTTTATGCATGTTGCAGCTGACTGGGGGAAGAGACATCAACCTAATACCTTGGCTGCACCTATAAGACAATTTCACAAAATGTCCATATAAGCAGGGGAAGATCCGGAGAATTTAATGGCAGTAGCAGCGATCTCTACATGTCTCTCCTGCTTCTCTTTTTTATTGTCACATCTTGTTGCTTTGTGTAACCCCCCACCCTCTGTTACTATATATCACCCAATCTCCTTGCACCCATGGTTTAAAACCATAAAAAGATCTGTCTAAATTCAGGATATGAATTCTTGTCAGTCCATTGGGAGCTGCTCATGGCCAATCCAATGAAGTGTGCAGCTAGAAAATATGAAGGGAGCAACAGCATCCTGGGTGCCACCTGAACATTGGACAAGTTAACTTTAAAATAGCTGATAGCAGCCCTATGCCCATGTCCAAAAAGGATTATCTGTAAAAACACTGCCCATAGCTATACATTAGCTGCACATCAAATGCTGTAGAGGAAGGGGGTCTTGCCATCAGGTGGCACCACATTATCTGCTACTACTCCCTATCAGCCTACCTGCACCAACATGAGGATTGCTCATTAATATTAAGCATTACAGCTGATTTCAAACCGGTCCAAAAGCCTGGGGCACAGATGACAGTTACTGACTTCTTCTCCTGCTCAGGGGCGGAGGAATTAGTTGTCGGCTGGTTGCACCCAACCCTGAGTCAGGTTGTGTGGGCATGTGCCTGGCGGGACAGCATTTTACCACTGGTCTGGAGGCAGGGACGTGTATAAGCACTCTCCGTGGTCTGTGAGCTCCACCTGTGCCTGAATAATCTCACCGTTTACAGCATACATATATGTGTGTACGCACAAGCATGGCATTCTGGTACTGTAGCACACACACACAAGCAGCCACTCCAGAGTTTCCTGAAGTGTGCCAAAAGCCTTTAATTCATTTATAAACTCAGGGACTCTTCCACAAGAGTATATTTGATTTGAAATTATTTGTGGCCAAACAAATACTGATCAAATCAGACTCCTCTCTTGAGCATCCCCTCAGGCTAAAGCAGGATCACTGTCAACGTTAATAACAAATATTTGTCATAACATTTAATCGCTGAATAAAACTTTGATGCCTCCTGTATATCCCATGAAGTCAGATGTACAGTACTTACTAATTGATAATTGCTTGGAGGCTTATGTCTGTAAATCTTCATTCCACAATCAAATACAAGCTTCTCCTTTTTATTGATGCATGAAGCATAACAATTACATTTAGGCCTCATATCATGACAGACACATTTTGCTTGGCCTTTAGGATACACTTGACTGTATGACTATGGCTATTCTAATACAGCAAACAGTGTTAATCATTGTTGAGGCAGTAGATGCATTCAGCATATCCAACCGCATTGTTCTGTCAGCATACGCATCCATTAAAGTTGGAGCTTAAATTGAACATTATCTTTTGGCCTTGAAAAGACTTATTACTACTTCTGTACATGAACACGTTTGTCCCAAAGCGAGCAATCAAAGAATCCAGACCTTAATCTATAATGTCACAGTCATGTACAGCCTCAAGCTGCTCCATTTATAGTGTATAAAAAACTGGTGTTATCATACTGTGAAGTATTCGCATAAGTCTTTTCATCTACTGTAAATGACCTCAATATTAGCGTTATCAGTTCGACACCAGAGAACACCCAGGGTACTGCCACACACTCTTTTTTTATCTTCATCAATTTGTGTTCCATTGGAGCGGGAATGACTAAAAACTCAAATATGAAATACAAAGCTATTTCAGTTTAAATCCGTAGGGTATTTATAGAGATACTGATCACAAAATAACATATACATACTTTTCAGCACTGACGGGGTTGAAAACAGTAACTGCTAACGATTGAAGATAGTCACCAATACAGGAGCTGTAACGATAACCAAATGAACATGCTTTTTATTTCAGATCAGTAACCATGTAAAAATTCAATCAAGATAATATTTTATCTCTGGATAATAGTCTATAGAACATTTTTGCCGATGACGAAACATAGTAAGGTCTATTATACTGTCAAAGTGGGTCATCAAAGCCATGTCTCTATGTTTATAGAAAACACTGATTGCCATGGAGACAGGATGGTGACTTTTATCTGAATCTCGCAACACATGGATGAAAAAATAAATAAATAATACAGCAGACTTCATGTTGGTCAGTGCCACCCATACTGTTGAATCAATATGCTCTTTTTCTGTAATGTAATCTAATTCCGAATGTTTGCCTTGATTTTTTCTTAATATTCAAAGGTAGTACATCCCAGTACTGTTGCTTAACTATAATAAGTTATTCAATACTTCAAATCAGTTTAGAGAATGTGCAAAATTATGTATCCTAGCCTTGTGTGCATTGCATTTTTTTCTGAACAAGAACAGGACACAGTTGTGTCTCCCTGTCTCTTAATTGTTTACTGGCAAAAAGGTTAGGGTTATGTAAAACTGTATCTCCCATCAGCAGTTTGAAATCCATTTCCTTAAATCTGTGCTGAAGAAACATAATTATAATATATGAATATTCACATTAACACATTAGGCACTACTGAAACATAGAAATCATTTGAAGGGGTTTTTGCAACCCACTGATCAGTGATCATAAACAACCCAATGATCACACATTCAATAAATCAGCACCATCTTGTAATTTTATGAAAATCTAAATTCTGTATGCAACAACCTCGATAAGACAAAAAATGCAACGAAAATGACTCCGATGTTATTTTTGTGTATTTGAACAGGAAGAGTCAATAAACCGCTTTCTATGCAGACCTGCCGATCTTTGGCATGAGATTCCTTTATTCTTTATTCCTGATACCTGTTTATTTTCTTTGAAAACACCATGAAACCAAACTGAAGAGATGCTATGAGCATAGATGCATTACCTTGGTGAAAAACTGCAGAGGTCAAAGGTGATGTTCCAGTAGCTCAGTCAGTGGTCAGGACAAGGGTTTGACGGACAAAAATTGAGTGAGTAGTGAGCATAACATGACAGGAAGCAAAAACGAATAGGCAAGTATATGAAAAAAGAAGAGAGGAAATATTAGTGCAGCACAGTTAACTAAAATGATTTCAGGGGAAGGGAAATGTTGTGATCAGGTGGCTGGGAAAGGAGAAAGCAAACCAATAGACCCCATACCTTGGCGGTTTAACATCAGGTGCGCCAGACCTTGAGGGAAAGAACAGAAAAAAGGATACGAAAACAGGAAGTTCATAAAGAGGTTTGGGAGAACAAAAACATTGTCACAATGTTGGACTGCAGTTTGTGACAGACATCCTGGGGTAGGTACGGATGTCAAAGTTCAAACTAAAATATAAAGGGGAAATCAAACTAAAAACAGACAAACATCTCAAGGGAGGAGAGGGAAGGCAAGGAAAGAAAAAAGCATCTTGATTGGTGCAACCCTCATAGGTAGTTGCTCACACAGATGCTTTTTTCTAAATGGAACACATACTGTATGTTCACTTGATGCAAACAGCGTTTGTGATGTATCAGATATGCATTAATCCTGCTTTATATTGCACCTAATGTAAAATGTTTCACGTGGTAACACTAGTTCTGTAATCTCTGACAGGGCTCTGTAGGCTTAGCCACTCATCTCTATGCACTGATATTTGCATGTAAGTGATCAGCCAATCCAGATGAGCCTTTTTAACCTTCTATATTGCAGCGTTTTATAAAAGGGCACCGTTCCTTATCCACACCATTTCACAGAGGATTTATCATCTAATGGAGCTCGATAGGTTTAGTTGAACACTGATACAATGACGTAACAACCATCATGTAACATGTCAGCCACTAATGATCTGCCACGTCTAACCTTTTAATTCTCAATAAAAAAGCAGAATGGTGCTGAGACCCGATGCTGCACTGCCTTAAAGGCTTACTGACTATAAACTATCATAAAGCAGGCCGGCCAAGAAAAAAAAGCCACATCCCACCTCCGTTTTCTGTCCTGTAGAAGGCAGAGGGTTAGCCCAATACAATGGTTGCTGTGTTAACATATAGGCTGAGTGCATTGGCCATCATATATATAGGATATAACAAAAAGGAAAGCTATGGTAAATCTACCACAAATCTATGGGAGCGAACTGAAAGCACACTGCAACCTATCAATCACTTGATAGTGCTGAGCAGTTGCAGGTGATGGTGTGTAAAAGTCCAGCTGGTCAGCCTGCGCACACTGCGGCAATCAAAGCCAAATTTGATTTTGTTTTTTGTACACCACCAGCTTAAGCCTCTCACTCTTATGTCCTGTGCTAAGCACATAAACAGAGAAACACAAACATCTCAATAGGTCAGCCAGAAATTATATGGCATACCTCATCTGCTCCTCTTGCCAAAAAGGAGATGGGGATGACACAATGCAAACACTTCTGCAGAGCACATGAGCCACAATGTGCAAGCCAACACAAACAGCTCTCATCAATGCATCCGCACTCTAAGAGTCATATAGCAAGTCATATTCTCACAGTTGAAGTCCCAGTTCAGGCATTTGGCAAAACCTCATGAAGGGGCAAGCTGGCACAAATCTCCTCCACACGCCCCACTGAACAACACTCTTCATGCTGCAACTCTTGGTGTGGAATGGACATTGTACCATTTAGCCTACAAATAGGCCACATATACAACACACATGATTACCCCTGGGAGGGTCCCTTCCTGCCAACACGTATGCTTTCATTCTTTGCAAAGCCAGTGATTGAGCCTCTGCTTAAACAGGGTTTAAGCACAACACTGTCTACATAGCAGACAAAGAGCTGTGTGCACCCACACTGTGGCTGTGCATTCCACAAAACAAGCCAATATATGTATATGGAGGGCACAGGCACTACCATTAACCGCTAGCATTATCTCCCCTTTATCTTCCTTTGATGTCTGTACCTTCTGCCCATTCTTCTGCTATGAAAGAGAAAGCACATCACTCTCAACTGTGACAGAAGCAAAAAGGGGCTAAAAGGGAGGCTTGTTTATCATTAACAGTGACAAAGACACACCCAGCAGTGCCACGGTGTACACCACCAACTGAGACAGCAGGAGGAATGTCTGGTAAAATCGCTTTCCATTTCTTTGTGTTTTGTCCATGTGTGGAGGTGGAGGGATAGGTTTTCTATTATCCAACTAATAACAAGAAGCAGTCACAGAGCCAGAGGCCATCGCTTCATCAAATGGGGAATGCCCAGTCTAACCCTGGCGATTTCTGTGGAGCTGGAGAAAGGAACTTTGACACAAAGAATTCACAGCTATGATGACTCTGCACACTTCAGATTTTTTTTCAGAGCACTGGGGTGAGGAAAACTGACCTGTATGCCTGACTAATGCATCCCTGACTAATGGAGACTGATGCTGGTGACCAAAACAGGCCAGGGCAGAAAAGTAATCTCTGATTATGTAGTTGACATTCAAGGAGTTGAAGAAGTGGATGAGGAGTGGTGTTGTTGCTGCCCTTGTATAGGGGCAGACACCCACTGAGTATGCTCATCCTACTCGGCTGAGCCTTACATCCACATTTCAGTGTGTGGAAATGCAGAGATAACTGGCTACAACCTGTAGAGACCTATTAGATGGGAATCCTATATGAAAATAAACAGCCATTCTTCAAGTAATTTAGTAATATTTTCTATTTTTAAATAAGAGGCAACCTTATGGGAAAACAAAAATTTATCACTAGGCGATGGAAGCTAATTACTTTTTTCAGATGTGAGCATGTTGCTTTTAGGATCCGTTTGACTTGGCCTTGTTATTTAACAATATTTTAGTATTTTTTGTAATAAATAAAACAATCACTCAACATCAACTGGTGTAGTCAGGGCTGTTTGGAATCTGTATATTGGCTGATTTACCTTATGAATGTGATGTTAATAATCACTTCATCACGATGCTCAAAAAGGGATTGTGAAGAGCAAATGGTTATTAGTAATGTTATTTGCTGTGCTTGCACGTACCTTTACTCATCTACATCTACTGACCTTTACCAGTAGTAAATCCATACTGAAACGACCATTTGTGTTTTCAAACCTTCAAGTATGTTGCACTACTGGCCTCACCCCAATTAGTGATGATAGCGCTGGTTTGAAACCCGAATAATGGAGGTTTAAATCCCATAGTCCTATGTGGTTCAGTGTGGTTTTACCCAGTAAAAGTTAGCAAGGAGAAATTATGACAGATACACTGAGTACCATGATGAGTGCTGCCGTGCCAGCACAAAATAAATTACTATTGCTATAACTGATATTTGTTTTTATTGTGAACAAACATTGCTTTAGAAACAAAGCATACTATGTATTAAGTACACAATAAAAATGTAAAACACTATTTCCTAATATGTTGTTGACCTCTCTAAAACCTCTTAGCCTTCATCTTCTGCCCTTTTCTTTTCACTGATTTTATCATTGTTTGTATATAGTATATAATCTTATTGCAAATTTCTAGAATTTTTTCATAGTATAGTCACTAAAAGAAACTTGCATGCTTTAATAGATTTGAGGAAACGGGACATTTTCAATAAATAAAACGAGGAAGAGAACTTATCTCATCAGGGCTACTAAAAAAACAGAATACATCTTGATTTCATTTTTCTGTAATTGCTTATGACAGTGTGAACTTTTGGAAATACCTCTTACAAGACAAACACTACCATCTAAGATAACTAATTTAACAAATATGGTGAAAAGACGAATGCAGATGCTGAAGGACCTCTCAATCATTATTGTGACACTAATTAGTGAGCATCTAAGAAAAAAGAGCCATTGCGTGAGGATTAGGATTTTCCTTTTCCCATGAAAAGTACAGTATTATGGAGCCTGTTGTAATGAGGGATTAGACCAAGGTCACTGCTTCTGAAAATGCAAGCCCACCAGGACCAGCTGTGTCCTTTCATTAGAAGATTTCTATGCTTGCTTTATGGACCCTGTAGTTTATAGTGTGTCATAACCGTGTGCTTACACATGAAAATGTGAAGAAAGAAACCCAAAACAATGACAATGTGTTTGCACTTGTGTGTGCTGTGTAAGGTTTTTCCTATATGTTTGAGAGGTTTCTCTCTGTTCTGCATCTGCCTTGTGAGGTGGCTGTCCTTATCTCTCGTCCACAGACCTGTTTTTTTTCTTTTTGCTCACAAAACATCTGAGGATACTGCACCCTTTTGGCATTAGAGCATGCCCCACCATGGCCTTTGTCCGCACAGTTCAACTGAAGCCCACGTGCTGCATACTGTAGATGAACAACTCAGAAGACTCACCTGCTGTGAAAAAGGTTTTTACTGCCTTAAAACAGTTCCTCAGACAAATAAAGATAATACCTGCACCACTTAAAACACACAGCCAAAACCAAATATAGCATATGGGTTACCATCTTTGCCATCTCGGGGGTGAGGGGGAGGGGAGGAAAAGGTGATTTAGCTAACACATAGATTTAACTATTTCCGTTGATGCAAGCACAACAAAGACTTGCTGCCGTGTAGCACATGGAGTTGTTTGAAGGATAGAAAAAAGGCATCTGGTTAGTGAGATTTTACTGTTGTCATTCTTGTTTTCATGCATTCTGCATTGGGGATTGTCTCCATGTCAAGCTTTAATCCAATAAACATTCTGATGTGCTCTCTTTGCAGCATGTCATTTAATAATGCCTGCCTTTTTTTTTCAGTGAGCACAGCCATGCCATCTTTGCTCTTATTAGGAATGATTTATGCCTGTTTTAGGAAATAGTGCAGAGATGAAACCTATTAACTATTACCAGAGCATACAACCATATACCACATTTACTAATTCTGATTTATGTGCTGTTACAAACACAGCATCGAGAATCTATACCAAAACATTTATCATCTTTAAGGAAATATTACATTTAGTATTACGTATACCAGTGTTATTGATTATGTTTTCTGTCATAAAAGCTGTTCTACACCCTTTTCACCCATGTCACTATACATAAAGACAATAACATTTTGCAATCGTCAGTCTATTTTGCCGTCATACGCCAAACATAAGTGTCAGATGCAGGATTTCGGAGAGCAGGTGTGCATGGGTTGGTGCCTCTTGAGTCAGTTACAGTGATTTATAATGTGCAGTGGTTCAGTGCACCTTGTGCTGGTCTCCTGAGCCTGTTGGCTGCCCTATTCACCAGATCCAGCAGTCCTTACTGGAGAGATGGATGTCTCACTTTGATGCCGACTAAACAAATCTTCCTCCACACTTTCAATCTTCATTTCACTTTCAGCATGTGCACCTCACTAGAAACCAATCCTGCTTAATAGCGGTCAGTTAACACGTTGTCAATAACAAACGAAAGGTCTCTTTTCCAGACCTTTGTTCCTCCTAAGAAAATAAGTGTAAATGCACCTATGAAAAATCCTAATTGTTCAAGTAATATTACAATTTGATGAATGTCAAGGTCCCAGTAATCAGCCGGGTTATGCCAAAGGATTTATGCCATAATTTTTGAGTTTAATCCACATATTGGCCTTTGAGCATAATGGCATATAATGACTTAGCAAACCTTAACGTTAAACAGTCGTTTAGATGAGTACAATATGCTCTGAAGAGAGAGGAAAAATACAGACATTATGAATAATAAAACGAAGCATCTTTGTACAGTCATTTTCTCTGTGATGCAGTATATGAATGCTCCCCATAATGTGCGACACCCACATACTCTGCAGATCTCTCAGTCACCTTGAGCACACTGATTATATATACAATGAGCATTCAGCACATAAGCGCTTTTTCCTTAGTGACCTTGTGACCAGTGATAGTAAATCTCCTTTCAGCTTAATTTGTTGGATGTCAGAACTGCAGTCCAAACTGACAATAACAACCTGATAACAAGCGAACACACTGACACACTGATGCTGTGGTAATAGCCTTTGCAAATAAGAGCATCACAAAAAACAAATTACGCTCATCATTATGTTCATTATATAATGCATTGTCTTACCTTCCACTTCTTTCTGGACAGCTGCAGGAGAATTAAGAAAAACAGACATGTTTAATATTGCAGGATATTAAGTATTAAATTGCTTGCAGTCCACTATCTACATCCAAACCAGCACAGATGCTAGATATTTGCTGTTTGGTCAGTTAGTTTAGTTGCAGCATTACATTATCACATAAAAAGTTTATCTGTGACATAAAATCACAGATAAGAGTCTCAGTCCAGTGCGAATTTGATGCCTTTCAACGGTTTGTTAGTGAGTGTTGCTATCTTTATCAAACAAAAGAACCAGACAGAAAAACTATTTCAGGTATTTTGATATTCAAAAGCCATATTCACTTATATTGACTCAAATATTTGCAATAAAGCACAGATTGTGATTAAATACTAGTGGGTCATTTAATGGTGTACATATCAGCAATAAGCTGTTACAATGCATGCAATGTCAAGAACGTTTGGCTTGCAGGTTTAAATAAAGGAGCCCCTGCCAAGACCCACTTTTGTCTTTTTAGCCAGGAGGGTGGTCAGGTGTCCCATGACCCCCGGCCTTGTGGAAGAAGGCTGCAGAGTGTCAAAGCCAAACATGCATTATTATAAGAGGGAAACCTAAAGTATTTAGGCAAAGTGGAAAACATCTCTAATTAATCAGTTGATTTTCTTTTCTATAAGTAACAAGAAGTTTAAAAGCTCACTTTAAAATGCCATGTTCTGTCTTGATTGTTTTGTAGACTTTCCAAAACATAAAAACGACATCCATTTGATGGCCTAAATAAAGGTCCCTGTGTTGAAAACATGTAGACATCTCTTACATTAGGAAACTCTTATCCTCTGTGATTTGTGAAGATAATTGCTGAGAGAGCTGAACTCCTACACCCAAGCAACCTTTATGTATTACTGTAGTAGCTATACTTTCTCCGAGATTGCTTCTAAGTGGGCTTTATTGATTATTCTCTGGATCTCAATGAGGGTTTAATACCATAAACATAGAATGGGATATTAATAAGAGATTTTAACCATTGATAAGCTAACGCTAATCAAAGGAACAGCATACATTTTCAGTAGCCAAAGTACAACAAACGAGTTGAGATTAGAAAATTGCATAATCAAAATTGTATATCTACAAGAATCAAATCATGCATATAGGGCATATTTAATTGTGAGTAACAATACAAAAAAACCCTAATATTCAATAGAAAGCAACACATTTAATTATTAAAATAAAGTGTGTCTGTTCTAAAATCACCAAAATTACTAATACTAAAAACACATTTAGCTACAAACAGAAATATGGTATTTTTCTCACCTTCATGGCAGTACCTCCCCCTGTAGCTGGAGTTGATGCAGTCACAGAAGACCTCTCCTTGGCTGACGGAGCACAGGCCTTGGTTGCTACACGGAGAGTGTGTTTCACATATGTACTCCAAATCACTATGAACTGCTTGACCATCCAACAGTACTGGTGGTGCCTCCCCCAGTTTCAAATTGGCTATGAGGCCTTGGAATGGCGGCTCATATTTAACAGTGCTGGACGTCAGGGCGGAGAGCCGCACATCAGGTGATATTCCTCCTACGTAGAGGTCACTGGCCACAACCATTTCTTTTCTCTTGGACTTCACCTCCGCCACTTTCTCCTCATTGTCCACCACCAGCCTGGTCTCTCTGTAATCGCGCGAGACAAGGACTCTGTGCCAACGCTGGTCGTTGATGCGCGTTTCTGTGTGCAGCGAGGCCGGTTCAGCACAATGGATGGTGAAGCGCATCTGGAGCCTCCCATCTGCAATTAGAAGCTCCAGGAAGTCACAGTTCCCGCCGTCGTCCAGATAGAGAACAAGGGCTTTGCTGATGTTGGTTTTCAGAATAAAGCTGAGCTCACCTGTTGCTTTGGCATCCCACTGGCCATAGCGTGTCCACTGACCAGGAACCCCCTCATATTCCAAAGCTATTCCTGTTAGCACCAACCCAGCTAACAAAAGTAACCAGGAAGCCTTGCCTTCACACCTGCCCATTATGGTTACTATCTACAACTATTGGCTCCGCTGTGGTCTCTAATTCATATGAATCAAACAGAGCTGTGAGGAGGCAATGGTAACAAGTGCGTACACTTCTTTAGTTATCACCCTAAAATTTGCAGAAATAAGACTGCAACTTACACATGCAGTAAAAGAGTTTCTTTAGCCTTGACTGCCTATCCTTTCTGTTCTTTTTGCTATCTCTCCATGAGGGACACGTGACAGAGTGAACAAATGAAGCACATTGCAGAATATTTTGCATCTACTTTGGATCGGCTGAGAAAGAGAACAAACAACACAAGAGATCCACAATACTGTGTGCTTCCTCGTCTTCGCCATCCAGTGTCTTGGCCTCCATCCAGCACTGCTCCTGTCAGTTCCCCATGAGTTAGTTAGGCACACAGCTTAGGTACTGCCTCCATTCTTCTCAGACTACCAACATCCTAAAACATCAAAGAAGAATGTGTAATGAATAGCTGGAAAGATTACAAACAATTGATTGTACAATGTATATAATCTACAATTATTATGACTAACATGGTAAATTAATTAGAAAATCTTACAAATCATTATAATGGCAGACAGGGAAATATGGAGACGAGAGTGATAGAGAGGTTTAATTGTTATGAAGAATTCAGAATTCAGCAGTCGTTCACATTTTTATAGGTCATATCCAACAACTTGTTGTTTACTGCTGGTTATCATCAAGCCTAGAGATAACAGCAACAGGCCCTCTACAAGATGCTCGGGCCAAGTAGCATCTCAATCCTCATGTCTCAGCAGTCAAGCAGAAAGGGAAACATAGCGTCTCACTAGTTTGCTGAAACCAATGCCTCATTTCCAGAATGTGGTGGAAAAAAATATTATGTTTCATAAGCACCCCCACTGATGTTTTGGTACAATCCATGGCCTCACTAACTTCAGTGATGTTGAGCCCCTCAGCCCTCTGTGCTCCCTGGGCTCAAGCTAAGACATTACAGCTAAACAACACATGCAGGCCAGAGGCTGGGAGTGATGAAAAGGAAGAGGTCTGTGTTAGAAACAAACAAACAAAAAATTCAATATGTTGTGTTAACAAAAGAGGGTGCGCCTCCTAGGCCTGAGGACACAGGCAAAGTTATGCACCAGACTCTGGCTGAAATGGGAACCTGCCCTGGCTCATTATTACCATTCAGAAAAGCTAAAAACTACAGCTTGTGACCAGTCATCCTCTGGATGATATCCAGGGGAAACTACATTATAAGAGACACAATTTGTATTTAAGTGATGACTGTGGCGTTTATTTATCTTTTCATTATTAACAACAATTTCCCTACAGAGAACAAAGCCAATAATGAATTTATTCTAGAGACTGTGCACTGTATAGTCACAGCCTGTTATAGGTTATGCCGCTGTGCCAAAAAACTCCACTGCTGTCCAAAACCTATTAAAACACATAAAAGAGCAATATTATTGTGTGATCCAATTATAAGTCATCAAAAAAATTAAATCAGCAGCTATAACAAATGACATCCAATTTCAACAAAATAGTGGAACAATGCTTTAGATCTAAAAGATGCCTATGTACTGCATATCATACTGTACATCATATATCTGATCAAAATATGTATGATTTAGAAAGCATGGTGTACAATAAATGTTGAGCTTTCTATGCTTAACATTCACAAAATGTACCAAAGTCACCCTGTCTCCACAGAAAGAGAAAGGAATACAGAGCAGTTTACATACAAGGTATTGATCCACAGCCTCAATCATCAGTCTACAATAAATACTACTGTTACTAATTTGTCAAGTTAAAGTTTCAGGGTTTGCAATAAACTAAAGAAGAGCAAATATTTCTGAAAGCAAGAAATAATGTTTATGTCATGTTAAACAGAGTTATTTCTCTTTTATAGGCATTTCTCAACTAGGAGCAGAGGCATTTCATGCAAGTTTGGCCCAATTTCATCTCTGCCACAGAGAGAAATATAATATGTGTTTGAGTCTGCAGGGAATTACAGCCTCTGTTGGGTTTCCTGCTGATGAGGGACTGCCTCACTTGGGTTTATTCGCTAAAGGTAGATGTCGCAAGAAGGAGCGCATCACAGCAAATAAATCAAGGTTTCTCCCCAAAGTATCAGAAAGCTCCAGGCTGGGAGAAAACCCTTCTGATGGACGGGTTTATCATGGGAATAGCTGTATCGTGGAAGGTCATTAAACTCCTCAAAGGATGAACTGCAATTTTCCAAGGTCAGGTATGGTTTGAAATGCTTTTCAGATGCAGATGCAAATGTATATATGTGGTTGACTTCAACTTGTTTTTATATAGACAAACACCACATTAGTTTTATTGTATTTAAAAAGACAATGTGGCATATGAGGCATATGGTGCGTTCAGCGTCATGGCCTCGCCACATGATAACTGTTTTGCAGCAACACACTTCTTGTGCTCCAAGATGTCATTGTGAGACATCTAATATTATAAATAATAACACATCCTCTGTAAAGAATACTTTAATATATTATTATATTATAACATCTGCTATGTGGCCAACTGTATTTATCTATATTTCCACTTTGAGTGGAATTACATTGCTAGGAAAAGCTTAAAGATATGTTTATTTCCAGTTGCAGTGAGCTGGCAGCCAGATACTGAGATAAAATAGGGCCCATTATAAACTGTGAAATATTATATGCATTAATGTTTATGTAGATACTTGAATTGCATAGCAGAGTCAACAAACCTAAATTTGAGCTAATTTGGAATGAACCACATATCTCAACAATGTATGCATGACCTAGCATTGCCTGTCACCTTCAACATTCATTTACTTGAGGGAAGACGTTGCTTAAAAGCTGACATAAATAAGGTCTAATGTCTGTATGACTGAGAGCCTCACTAACTGAATATCTCCACTAAAGACTGAAGTGTTTTGTTTGTTCAGTATCCTTTATTCTTCTGTTCAGTTTTTATCTTTGAAATCCCCCAGGTTTCCAGTCATCACTCCACATCAACTCCAGTTTTTTTGGGGGGTTGGGGGGGGGGGGGGGGGGGGGGGGCATCTTGCATCAATTTCACCAGCACTCAAAATATCTCAGGGACTATTAGGCTAACACACACAGGGCAGATGAAACATACAAAGGCCTACAGTATTTCCCAATGGGGCTTTCTGATGGTAGTCTGGCAATGTTTCTCTGCACTTTTAAGCTGATTCAGCTTGAGCTAAAGTAGGCCTTATCTTGATATTTTGGGATGAAATGTTTATTTTAAACCCTTACTAACATCCTTATTTTTGTAAAGGAAATCTAACTTAAAACAAAATCTCTCTTAATTTTGTTAAAATTCTATTTAAGTAGCTTAACAAAACCTCCCAAAAATGCACCAAGGTAGAAGGGAACAGAAAAGGTTGTCCACAACCTTTTTAGTGTTATCTGGCTTTAACAGGACTGTTTGGCTCACTGAATTGATAACAGAGGTTTAGTACTGGTAATAACAGTCCAATCAAGTATATCGTAGAGAGCTCATATTGGAGCCCTCTGTGTGTATGGACCCGGGGTCACCTTTTCCCCTGTCCACATATTACCCAATACTGATCACACAATAAGAAGTATCATCTTGTTAGTAAGGTTTACAGTTAAGCTGGCTGTAACATTGCCTTCTCTACATTTAATGGCTTTTCTCACTGGGTAACGTGCTCTTTCTTCATTTAAAACAATTATCCATCATGGTCAGGCCCATTAATCTAATTTCAGTGGGGGTCTGTGTCAACCAGATACACACTTTATGTATCCTCCACCACTGAAAAACATTGTTACCTGAAATTAAGAATTTAGGCAGGTTGGTTAACTCTGCAGAATACAGTGGCTTATTTTCCCCCTGCATTATATTTTTACATACCATTTTGATCTGCTGTAGTTCCGCTAATAATACTTTAATACAAAATTAACTGTATTTGCTTATTGTAATGTTATAGTTCAGCCTGCCCCTTTAGTATACAAAAACACAACACTGTAATACCATAACAAATGACACTATGACCTAGTACAGCAATTTGTTGGCCTACTGGTGTAAGATCTGACACTGTAGGAATTCAGGCCTGTAAACAATGACACACATGGACATATATCTAACATAACTGTCCCATAGTCCAATGCTTTGGTACTATTTAAGTACAATGACACCATACACCATTTATATAATTACCAGTACACCTGCAAAAGGACACATATGGTAGGGCTATATCGCTGCTGTGTACCGTAGTACATTTTTCATAACATAGTATACTACAGCCAGTGCCATAATATATTCTTTATACTATGTACAAATATATGAAAGGTAATCTTTATATCATGTACAAGATACATTATTTGAACTATAAAATTAAACACACTATGGTAATTCTGATTATATCATCCATATCTGTGATCACAGCACTGTCTTATATACCCTGAACAGTACAAACAATGCAACAGAAAGGATGGTTAGACATACAGTACAATCTACACGGGCCATGTTACAAAACGCTACTGTAGATGCTAGGTAACTGTGCTTCATGGGCACAAATGTAATTACAGAACAGGCGGAGGTTGATCAGATATCATGCATTAATCTATGAAGCTATGCAAGTTTGTACTGATGCACATGTGACACGGCCATAGCGTAGTGGGAGAAATCACTTAACGTGTGCACACCAAAAATGTTCACTGGCATCCCTACTATACAGCTGGGGACAGGAATGAAAATTACTGAGGAGATACTAGAGGTGAGTGGGACGCCACGGCTCCAGGCTCTTCTGCAGGTACAAGGAACAATGTCTCCTTGTAAGTGCTGTGCCAAAAGGGAAACATAGCCCTCACTGTCAAGGGGTTGAAAAATTGAGAGTGTAGGGCTCGCCACCTAATATAATGTCAAATATCCAACTTTTTCCTCTCAATCAATATATTCTCTTAAATGGAACTATTCAGAATTAGTCTGTTCAGGAGCGGCATAACATTGCTGAAGAGATTCAGCATGAATGAGATGCTGATACTATTACTAAGAGTCAACCTGCTACCCTGGGGAAGGAAAAGAGGCAGGCAGATGGGCTGGAGGTCCAACAGTTACTAATTGTGCATGTGCAGATATCACACAGACTCAACGCTGCAGCGAAAGGGAGTGAACAGTCTTTTTTTGAACTCACGGCTGGCATCAAACAACAGGGGATCATAGTGTGCTACTGTGTAACATTTCAGTGAACACAGTGGTGATCTTAGTATTACTCTGTGGAACCAAGTGGATAAACCAGTGAAAGAGCAAAACAGGAGGTGGACTGTGAACAAATGACAAACTCACTCTGCAATGCTTGACATATCTGGCAGTACTGGCCATAATGAACTGTTGTAATAAATTGTGCATGTCTGTGCTGTAGTATGCACTTTGCTTTGACACAGTCACTTATTTTTTCACAGCCAGGTTTAATAGGATTGTTTCTGTGGGAGTAACTGTATGTATTTTATGTTATAACACTGTTTAAAATGCTTGGGTATGTTTTATTTAACCACATATGAGATATTTAATTACTCATTGTTGCAGAGGCATTTTACAGTATGCTGTAGAGGAGGCGGCTCGAGGTCTTCTTATCATGCAGCATGCCACTGTTGCATGCATTGGTTTATGTTTAATGCTTCAATTAACTGCATCATCCTTCTTATCTACAGTTTACCCAAACAGGTTTTAGGCTCACATTGTAGAAGAGTGCAAAATTTGTACCCAATCTACCGCAAGGCTATTGTTCCACAGCTGTTTAGCTCCATTCTTTTCACCCATCAATTTTCCTATTAGAGGGCCTGTGGAGGTTGAACACCCCGTCTTTCTCTAAATGGAGCCCGCAAGTGTATGAAAGCAATTCCAATAGGTCTATGGGAGCGAAAGTAAGGAAAACCAAGCTCAATATGCTTGTCCAATCTACTAGATACATGGGTCTATCACAGGTCTGTGCATTGAGTAAAGGTTGTGCTGAAAGTAACGACTTCTAACCCCACGTCTGTAATCTTTTAGCCCCACAACCTTAGTGCACATAGTCTGAGTGATGCTCGAAACACAACAGGATGTGTTCTTGGGTTGTTAGTTGCCAGGGTGATGTACACGTATCTAATGTGGTATCTGTAGCATTTGGGCACTGTATTTATGTGAGCAAGATTTTCTCTGACTGCGTCAAAGCAGCTTCCCTAAAAGTGAATGTTACAGAAATAACCATTCTCTGATGGGCAGAGACGCCACTCTTGATTAACTCTCAAGCGACTACATTTGCTGTTACTGTACCTTAAATCTGCAGAGATTTTACAATAAACTTGCCCAATGAAGAACAATTATGTTTGAAGACAAACAAACAAAAAATTAGTAATGTTTCAGTGTACAGTTTATTTTACTTACTTACTTTATGCTAAATTGTCTGACTTGAGCAAAATGCAGTTGGGAATTATTTCAATAGGGTTTGGCAGTAATCAATACCATTTATGGTAAACCTTATTTTTGAGTTTAGTTGGACAAACATGAACATGACAAACACGGCCACTCAGTAAACTTTCAACAGACTGTTAGTCTCTTGTCTCTATGTGCTTATAAAGTGGAGAAATACTTGCTGTCATATAACTCTGTGTCTGTTCTACGCTTCTCAAGTTCACTGCCCTTTGAACGATTTACAGAACGGAAGAATCTTCTGATTAGACATCACAGACAAATGGAACAGTGTGTTAAATCATTGTGAAGCAGTTCATGTCAAACAAGAAAAGAGCTGTAAGAATTATTGCTTTTAATCATAGAGAGAAGCTGGAAATGACTTCAATAATGATCAACCAATTTAAAAATGTAATCTAATTTGGCCGGGTTTACACAAAGGGAAGTTTTCTTTAAGGGAAATTTTGGATTAGACACATCATTTGTTAGAGCTTCTGCCTTGGAACTTTGTCTCCAAATTCAACTGTTTTTGTAATGTTTTTTTTATTAAATTAAATGTTTTAATTATTTAACATTTTTTAGTTTATGATTTCATTAATGGCAGAGCTAATGAAAGATATAAACACATTATTTGCTTTGTTTGCGGTTGCATAATGAATCATTTATGCATCTGTCTAGTTGCATGTTTAAATAATTACAGAATGTAACTGGGAATTGATTTCTTTAAATAACCCAGAGACACAGACTCATGCATGTTTTTTTCTATTTTCAGAGGACAAAGTATAGGGGCGTGTAGGAATGCTGCTGATAATTCAGAATAGAGGTTGGTTGGGTTATTATCCTGCCTCCAAATCAGTTCATTATTTATTTACTTCTTCATTTTTAATCTGTGTTCCCCATGAGACAGTACACATAGGTACATCACAGTTCCCTTAATTGCATCCACGTTTTTCTCCTCTATGGACAAACACAGAATACAAAGATAGTTAGTCATGAATATTTCAAATAACACACCTAATGACAGTCACCATGAAAGTAACTCTGTAATCACTTGGGGTTGTTTCAGCTTGTTCTCCTCCAGAGAGACCACAGGAGACCCTGGGTCAGCATACCAGGAACTACTGATGCATAACAGACAAAGAGAGTGACCGGGGGATTTTCAATGCTCAACCAAACCTGAAGTCCACAGCATGTCAGCACTTTGGCTTCCAAAAGAAAAACAGTCAATTTTATTAGATCATATTTGCATAGTTTAGACTTTGCAGAAATTGCAATGAAGTACAGCGAGGATGCTAATAATCTTTCCAACCACCTGAGTATCCTTTTTTCACCATGTATGTGTATTGTATTATTGCATTGTACCCAGAGTAGATAAACATGTACAAATGTACAGTAGTACACACACACACACACACACACACACACACACACACATTATGCCACAAATGTGATCTGAATCACACACACACACACATACACACTATGCCACAAAAGTGATCGGAATCATTAGGTTTGGCCAGGTTTCTGTGCCTCATCCCAACATGTTTTCCTTGGGTGCTGCACTCTTTTCCACCTTCTTGTTCCTCCTACACCACCATATTCAGTCATCACATCTCGTCACAACCAGCAGGAGTTTGCATATGACTTTATGATAATGTATGAAGGAGTATCAGATTGCCTACTACACACTAAATACACTGAAGTTCCAACAATAAGTCGATTAGCCGAAAAACATTTAACAATAACATATACCGTACAATGAACATAAAAAAGTTGACTGAGAGCATATATAATATATAACAATATAAAGATGTCCATGTTGTTTTTTTGTTATAGAAGTTCAATGAGGTTTTGGTCAGTGGAAAAAAAACATGAATTCTGCTGCATTAAAAGTAGAGTATATAAATAGGATATGCATGCAAATATAACCGAACAAAAGGCAGCAGGGGGTTGTCACTCAGGGACTTGTACTGCCTAGGGACCTACAGCACAGTTACAAGGACAGCACCCGCCCCCCACCCTGCAGCACCCAGGACGGAGCTACAGAAGGCTGCTCAGCTGTGTGGGATCACTCTAACAAGCTGCTACCTCAGTCTTGCCCAGCTGAAGCTTCTTACAGTGTTTACTAGGCGCCTATAAAAGCGGCCTCAGTGAGCTGTTGTTGCTGGGTTTTAGGCTCAAATCAATTCTGTCTGTGTTCTCCATGCCAGCGACTCCTTAGTGAATCCTAACAAGCTTGGAAGAGGAGATTTCTTTAACTTGATTCCATCTTTGACTTGAATTGTGAGGCACGGGAGCATGGAAAGAAAATACTATAAAGTACCTCAAATTTGTATTGAAGTACAACATTTGAGTAACCTACTAAGTTACATTTCATCACTGCATGTACATGACTACAGCCTAAAAGGCAGAGATTGTGCCAAAAAGACACCATAGCATCATTTTTATGCATTGCTCACAAACCTAAAAATGTACATATAATACACAATATGGCATTATGTTAGGTATTGTCAATATTAATGTCAACCTCATGGTTGCAACAAACTTTTGTGGCAATCCATCCAATAATTGTTGAGATATTTCAGTCTGGACCAAAGTGGTAGATGGACCAACCAACCAAACAGACTGACCTGCCATACCTACAACCATGCTGCTAGCGTGGCTATGAATAATGCTACTATCAAGTTTGAGACATTTTATGAGACATCACACAATTTATCTGCACTTTTATATTATGGGTTTCATTGCAGCTCTTCAGTTGTAAAAAGCAAAGCAAATGTCTCATGAATTTCAGCTGTGTTAAAACATTACTGTGTTTGACTGGAACCACCCTTGATTTCACAGTAAAAAGCAGGTGTGTTTCCTTTCAAAGGTCAGTTTAAAGTAATCTGCAATATTTGTTTACATCAGTCAGTCCACGTTATTTGTGTTTTGTGCCAAGCAGTAATTTGACAAGGATGTTGTTTGTTGACCCATTTCTCTTCTATTCTTTCTCTTACATCTACAGGTTAGGAGTTCTGTGGAAAAGTCCAAACAATAAATGTCCAGCTATCTGAATGCATTTGTATGATCATTTGGTAGTTAGTTTGAAGCACAGCTTAAATCCTAAACACGAAGTTGATGTTTTATGGTTAAGAAGAGCATGACAATAATTTAATTAAAAAGTGCAATTAAATGTAATTTGAAATGACAATAATGTGTTGCATTGTCAGATAAAGATAAGATTATTTTGACTAAAAACATATTTATCTAGTCACTTTATTTTAGTTTTGTGGTTTACATTTGAGGACGTCTTTGTCTTTCGTCTTTACCACTTCCTGCGTCCTGAATTAGAAGACATTACAGACTATGGAAGATTCTTCTTAAACCTTTGGACAGAGAAAGGCTTGCTGATAAGCTAGCTGTGCTGTAACTGTAATCTCCAGGATGTAGCTGCTATCACAGCGACAGTAAGTCAATAGACTCAGTGCTTTCGAGATGACTGTGGCTGACTTTCGCTGACTTTCGGCGACATGATAGTCTAACGTGAGCTGCAGGTGACTGCAGGGTCGAGGAATAAAAACAGCGCCGTCAAGCTGGAGACATTCTACCTGTGTGAGCTTACTGTGGGCTGAGATCAATCAACCACCTTTTGCTTGATCTCGCGGCATTTGGAAAGAAAAATTCTGCGAGATCAAGCAAAAGGTGCTTCCAACTTTGTGTAGCCGGAGAAAAGCAACTGCTGCCACTGAACTCGGCAGCATGCCTTATTTAAAGTCCAGCATGCATCATGTTAAGTCAGTGCTGCGAAGCGCCGCATGAAGTCAAATGCACCTAATGGCACCCACCAATAGAGGAAGAAGAAGAAGAAGAAGAAGAACAGCAGCGCGAGAAGGGAAGGATGGATGATGCAGCGCTCTACAGAGTATATCACTCGCACATGCCCCTAAAAATAGATACATGCGAACCAGAAAATGTATTCACGTGCACAGGGGTGCTGAATAGTTCTCTTATTTTCAAATCCCAATGTTGAAAGTTATGATATTCTCATCTAGGGATGAAATGGTTAGCGGTTTCATGATAAACCATGGTAAATTTCCCAACCAATCAAATTTTTCTTGTCACTGAAAACCATGCTTTATGGCTGTGATTTGAAAATCTCATGGTAAATACTGTCTAGTCTTCCAGACGCAGGTACGCAGGTGTAGCATGCAACATGTTTTTTTGGGGATTAATGGCAACCTGGCGGAAGGCACTCTGGGGATTTTTCAGCCCAAAAGTCCTCAGAAGAGGAAGTGTGGTCGTACTTTGGTTTTTATAAGAGTGCTGAAGGAAATTTCATCAAAGAAAATGCAAAAGGGAGCAACACTTCAAATTTCTTATTCAATTAATTCATTAAAATCGTATGAGTCATCTCAGCAACCCCCACCGACTACTTTATAACGAATGCGAGGTATGTTAACTCGATATCAGTACAATCGTGATGTAATGTTCATACCATTTCATCTCTACTCTCATCTAACTATCAACGAGAAAGCTAATAAGCATATTAATACATGTTTTTGATGGTAACATGCTCAAGGGAAACTCATTTCTTACATATTAGGTGTAACACAAGTGTAAACCCTGCAGCTTTTAATTAGGTGTCGTCCAATTAACAGCCCAATTATCAGATACAGCTGTCCTCCCAGCAGTGTGCACGTGGACCAATGAAGACAGTGTACAATTTTAAACTGAACTACAGTGTGCCTAAGACATATTGTAGAGGAGTATATTCACTTTATATTTTTTTGTTGGTATTATTTAGCCTACGTCTGTTTCCCATTTCTTTTTAAGGGTCCAAACAGGGCAGATTATGTGTGTTCAGCAATGTATAATCAGAATCAGAACCAGAATCAGTTATAAATTCTCTTTATAATTGGTTTTGTGTCTGTGATGCCATGTGGGGTCATGTGTGGGTGTGGCCTATCTCTCTCTCTCTTCCTTGTAGAGGAAGAGCTGATTGCAGTAAATCTGGGCACCTGGGCTAATTGCCCTGTAGAGTATTTGTAACTGTCTTCTCATTCTGCAAGGGGCTGCTGTCGAGGCCAGGTCAGACCTCCCTGCAGGCCGGTTCCCCGGTTTCCCCTTTAGATTGGTTTTCTTTGGTTGTACTATTGCTTTGTGGTATTTATCTTGTTTTTGCATACTACAACACCTTCACACATACATTCATGCAACCATCATCCTGCGCAGCACTACTGAAACCACAGACTACATACCTCATACTTTAATTATGTTAATTCGAAATGACTTAATTTGGCTTATTTTTGTTAAATAAACACATGTTATTAAACATTGTCCCTGGCACCTATTTCCAGGAAAAAAGCCTAAAATAACATACCCAAAATAAATCAGTAATATCTCCTCAACCATTAGGCCTAGATGCATAATTCTGGTCTCCTTTGAAAGGTCAGAAGCTAAGGATTATAAATCCATTGTACATTAACATATTTATTTTACCATTACAGACTACATGGAGATTCAATACAGAAAAAATAAGATATTTTCATCCTCATTTCATTCATCTTCAAAACATTAGTTCTCTCTATACAACCATGTTCCAAATAACATAATGCTTCCAAAACATTGAAATATTGTTAAAAACAGTCAATATATATGACCACTCCCATGCTTTACAGGCCACAGCTTGAGAAAAGAACATCCTACAGGGCTGCAAGTGGGCTCTTTCTCTTTGTATTGAAGAGACAAATCGATTGCTATCCTGCATGTCTGTGTAATTCCTACGGATCGCCAGCAGAGGCCTATAAAGACCGCCTCCTCCAAAGCAAACTCTTCTTCTCTACTTCAATCTGACAACAGAAACTAAACTTATCGGCTAAGCTGACCTCACCAAGATGGCGGCCCGCCAGACGGTCTCTGTTGACACAAAGGACAGCTGTTTTTGGACGGAAAACAGCTAGAACAGCTAGAACAGCGAACAGCGATTACCTCCCCGGTATCGGGGTGGTCCGGTACCATTGGGTTAACCGTCTACCATGGTGTGTCTCCCTTTTGTTGTGGCCTTTTGAGCCAGGTCATAACATGTCAGCTTTACATTTAAAAAAGTAGTCCAGGAGAGATACAGGAAGACGTAATGGGACGCACTCTGAATTAGATGTTAAAACCTCTGAAATGTAAATACCTTTGTAGCATGAATCTTATATTTCTGTGATAATTGTTCAAAAGAGGTAAACACATTTTCATCGCAGAGATCCATTTCTTGACCAAGCATCAAAAGCTTCATCCATTACCAATGGGGCAAACATACACTGCTCAAAAAAATAAGGGGAACACTTAAACAACACAATTTAATGTCCAAGTCATCAATTTCACATGCTGTTGTGCAAATGGAATAGACAACAGGTGGAAATTATAGGCAATTAGCGAGACACCCTCAATAAAGGAGTGGTTCTGCAGGTGGTGACCACAGACCACTTCTCAGTTCCTATGCTTCCTGGCTGATGTTTTGGTCACTTTTGAATGCTGGCGGTGCTTTCACTCTAGTGGTAGCATGAGACGGAGTCTACAACCCACACAAGTTGCTCAGGTAGTGCAGCTCCTCCAGGATGGCACATCAATTCGAGCTGTGGCAAGAAGGTTTGCTGTGTCTGTCAGCGTAGTGTCCAGAGCATGGAGACAGGTGAGTACATCAGGAAACGTGGAGGAGGCCGTAGGAGGGCAACAAGCCAGCAGCAGGACCGCTACCTCCGCCTTTGTGCAAGGAGGAGCAGGAGGAGCACTGCCAGAGCCCTGCAAAATGACCTCCAGCAGGCCACAAATGTGCATGTGTCTGCACCTGGAACCGGGTGTTTCGTTAACACAGAGGATTCCTATGTTACATCTATTCATTCTTCCTTCCATATCCTCGCACTTATCTTTTATTTTTTTTATATTTGAATGAGAGAGGAGGAGTGAAATAGTTCAGTGACCACATGAGTTGTGTGTTGAAAGTAAACAACGTAAAATTATTTTGTAAACTTTCGATCAATAAACTGAATTGAAAGATCTCAGCGAGAGCTTTTTTCTTTATTGGTGAGTAGCGAACCTTCTCCAAAAATGACAGTCACAAGTAGAAACGAGTCTGTTTAAACAACTCACTTAACTACACTAAAGACACAAACAAAGGCACATTCAGACAATCACCCCAACTACACCTGAAGCAGCCGCAGCTGGAGGCTCCGTTCAAGCAAAGCCATATAAATAGTAATGTTTTGCTGCAATCTGGTTACAAAAAGTATCGATGGAAGTACTGGTATGACTGGAGACGTTTCGATTCTACTCGATACTGGGCTGTTTCAGTCGATACCATAAAGGTATTGAGTGGTGATACCCATCTCTACCTCTCACCTTGACTTTTGTCTTGTAATTTCTATTGTATCCTGTGATTCACTTAGTAAACCTGAGATATAGGAAAGCGTGATTATTTGGCAAAAGTGGTAACTGGAACATATAATGTTTTTTCATGATTCCCGTGGGCACTTGCTTTGCCGTTCCAGACTCTGCAGTGCATGACACTGTCCCGACTTCAAATGTATGTCATGTTGCAAACAACACTCTGTTCTCTCGTGGCTTTATGAATCTTACATTTTATTCCTTTTCCTTATTCCTAAGTTTCCCTCTTTTTTTGGAGGCTACTTCATTGGAATAAATCAATCTTTTATGATGGGCATGCACTCATCTTTGGTGGCTGGTGTGAGACTTGAAAGTTTAATTACTTATAGATGACATTTAGTATTTATTTTTTGCTGAGAATGTGTCTTCTTTGGCGGGTGTGGTGAGGTTGTTCCATCAGTGATGATGGATTTGACATTTTGTGTGTTACTCTTAAGTGGTTTCAATATTACAGCATGGGTTTTTGCAGTTGACTACTCTAGTGGGATCTTGCCCCATGGTCAGTGGCTGGTGTTTCTGCATGAGTTTATAAAATATTAACCATTGTTCTCAAATGAACCATCTTGTCTAATAGTTTAGGGATATTAAGAATTTTAAGGTTTGATACTGAACTTCAATACTTCTGACTGAAATGTGTTCTGTTGATCTATTACTAACTTAGAGTATTTTACTGAAGGAAAGCGCTTGAATAGCTGTTTTTGTTAAAAAAGCAGACATTGTGGAAAAAAGCTTATTCACTTTCTTGCTCAGAGTCAGATGAGAAGATTGATAGCACTCTCAAATCTGTTTGGAAAGTATGAAGCAACAGCCAGCAGCCGGCTAACTTAGCTTGGCACAAAGACCGGGAATGGGGGAACCAGACTTCCTTGAGTCTCCACTGTTTCTGGCACATAATTCCCTGTAAAATGCTCATTTGTCATTTTTTTTCCACTTTGTTTTTTGTGCAGATTAAATACTCTGTGTCAATTAGTGAACTTCAGAGGTGCTGGTGGGCAAATTTTGTTTCCCCTGTACAAAGCCAGGCTAACTATTTTTCTTTATTTCCAGACTTTGTGTTAAGCTAAATTAGCTGGATCCTGGCAATTGCATCACTGGACACACATGAGAGTGGTATCAATCTCTTACTCTTTTGAAAGACAGCTAATAAGCATACTTTTCCTTTAATACTGATGCATTGGGACTGTTGTTAAATAAAATATTTTTGTATTTTGTTAAATAATCCCCAAATGAAAATATTGAAAAATATGCCATTTTAGTATTGGTACTAAACGAAGGTATCATATGACCAGTAATGAAAGATTTCAAATCATACAGAGCTTTAAACATTTGCTTTTAGTTGTGATTTACTCTGCATTTTATTTTCACAGATGATTTGCATTTGTAGAGTGCTTTTCACTTCAACTGCAAGCTTAACAGATATAATCACCGCCCTCATCAACATCTGCATCAGCAGCATCATCACCCCATCAGGCATACAGTCTTCACCAACAGCACAGCCATCATTATCTTCATTTTCATCATCCACTTGATCCTCTTCTTGACCTTTAACTCGTACCTCTGAATCAGCTGTTATCCTGATGATTTATATGTTGCATAATTCACAGAGAGATGTATAACCCTTCCAATATCTGTAGTGCTGAAAATGAGATGTTTGTACCTGCACTCTCTTCACTATACACATATAAACCTTTTTGTCGTCATGGTTGCATTGTTGGTGTGTGTGTGTGTGTGTGTGTGTGTGTGTGTTACTTTTCTTCACAGACTGCAAATTTGTCTTGCTGGGGGAGCTCTTACAGATACCGTGATACAGTGAACAGTGTTTGTACTACACCGGTAGATTTAAAGCTAGAGTAGGCAATTTATGTAAGAAGCATTTTTGTTATACTGTTACTTTCAAAATCTCTTTACATCCCAACAGTAATCAAAAAATCAAATGCACTGACACAAAAAATGAAAAACATCTGTGGCTGTCGCGGGACTGTCATTTAATTTGTTCTGAATGCCTGTGTACCTGTCTACCTGCCTACATGTGCGCACTCTTTCCATGCACTCACTGTGCATGAACATGTGTTTTGAGGGAGTGGCTTTGGAGGGAGGCCTGAAGGGAGGGGTGGGATTTTTCTAGCAGTCTCTTGCTGGTTTCTCCAACATTACCTACCCCAGCTTTAAGTGTAATAGATATAGATATAGATATTGTATGTTGGCTTAAACCGCACTCCAATTTTAGACCAATTTTTAAAGAGGTGGTATTATGCTTTTTGGCTTTTCCCCTGTCCTTTACTGAGTTATCTCTCTTTTTTGTGCATGCAATAGGTTTGCAAAGTGAAAAAGCCCAAAGTCCAGACCAAAGGGAGTTCCCATCTCCCACAGAAAGCTCTGCTCTGAACTGCTCGAAAACAGCTCGTTTGTAGTCCAGCGCTTCACTTCCTTCATGTCACAATGAAAACACGTCATAAAGCTTGCCAAGCAGCTAGTGGGGTCAGGCACGCCCTCACACCAAGCTAATCTGAGTCCACTGCACAGTACCAGCTCGACTCGGCTCAACTCGCCTTTGTTTGGTTTTCCATTGTAGAAATGTTGTACCTGTACCTTTTTTTCGTATCACCTCACCTCCCTCGAGGTTCTAAGCGAGCTGAGGGATACTAAAATGGAACATGAAAACATGACAGATTGCTGATTGGTCAGAGAGAATATTCACTGTTCACTGCATCATCATTGCATGTGCCAGACAGAGGCCAGCAACAGAAAGTTTTATATTTTACAGTTTTCGTATGGAATTTCATCACTAAATCCACTTCTGAGAATTTTTGAGGTGAGAAATCAGCTGTGTAGATTTCGAATATTGACAGTTTTACGAGAAGTGATGGTGGAACAAAAATGTGCAGGAATATTTTCGGAGTTGAGGAGCTCCGCAAGTGGCTGCGGGTGATGCCTGTGCCAACCCGCGGGAGGAGCGTGTGAGGCCAGCCAGCCGCCTGCTCACAGAGCCCTCTGCTCCCGCCGTCACACAGACCGCTGCAGCAACAACGGCAGAGGAAAACACAGCTGGAAGGTTTTCATACCGCTTATCTGTCTTTACATTCTGAGTAATGTTGAAATGTTTTAACTTAAAAAAGAAAGAAAGAAAGCTGTGTGGATCGCTGGTGTGTGTGTTGCATTGAACATTACGTCGCGGCAGTTGTGTGTGGTGTCGCTATGACGACAAGCTACGTACTATCTCTGGCTACTATCTGCAATGGAAAACGAAGCAGGGCCAAGTAGAGTCGAGTCTGTCGATTTGCGCTATGGTAGCATTTTTCGGCAAGGCAGCATAGATCGTCAGAACGGCGGCAACAGTTCAACGTTTAGTCCTAAAAGACGACGCAACTCTGACTCTGTTTGGGCCTGGAAATTCACAATCACAACCTGTAAGTATGCTTTATTGGTTGTGAATTATATTTCAAATAAACACGGCAATGTAACTTCACAGACTGTTCAAGTGCGGAGTTGTTGTAAACGTTGGCTAACACAGCTAAAGTTATAACTATAATGCTAATGTTACATGTGAAAGCTACTGAGCATACGTTCAAATTGTTTGGCCAATTTTTATGTAAAATTGAATTGAAATATGGTGATTTTTGTAGTGGTTTATGGTAAGATGTGGAACAAGGCCGTTGTGTGGTTGTAGACTTCTGAGTAACTTATACCATCTGCTAGGTTACGGTCGCAGTCTGAAGTGGCTTTGATTTGGATCACACTACCTTGTTTCTTACGACCTGCCCTTCTCTGCTTCTGATTGGCTAGTAGTACTTACCTGGGAACTGCACATGTGCAACTCCCAACAAAGATTTTGTACAAGTAAGATGCATCACTCTGTAGCTCAAGAGTGGAGCATGCAACACTTAGGGTGAAAAGAGGAGCTGCAGCAATGTGCAGTATGAGAAAAATATGGTGTTTTTTGAAAATTAAACCATGTAAACCTGTTCTGGTACAACCCTTTATTAAGATTTTGAACCTGGTATAATGAGCATAATACCGCCTCTTTAAGTATGTATCTACTTGCTAGAACATTATGTAGCCATTTAGTGAGTGCTTTTCAACAGAACAGGGGATTCCATTTTCTCAGTGGCACAGGGCATTGAAAGAGCTGACATTTTCACAAACCAGCAGGCCAGGTAATTAGGTGCCTAACTATGTAACACCAGCTACAAGCATAAACATGGTACTGTGCACAATACCCTCATTAAGTAAATGTAAATGTACTGTAGGCGCAGTAAAGGATTAAATGCATGCACATCTGCTTGCTACATAGCTATAACTGTAATACTATTTGAAATGCTTTGCTCAGAGACAAAATTTGGTTGGGTTCCCACAGCAAAAAATGTGATTTAAATAACAAGAAAGCAGGCAGCATCGAGCTTACATATTTGCATGCTGCAAAATTAACCTGCTATAATACCGTTTCAGTCCAATCCAGCAGGATCAGAGCACCGTTATCATACTCAGAGGTGGAGGTCAGTTTTGGCTCAGCTGAGGCACAAAGGCTCCCAAACATCATTAGACTGAGGTGAGACTTGGCCCCTGGAATATCTACTGTCAACATTAAATCTAGTCACTCATACTACAGTGTTTGGAGAAAAAAAAGGGATTACATACAGAACATGATCATCAGTGAACAGAAGTATTTGTCTTAGCTATATTTTTTGAAAAGACTGACATTGTTCGCTTGCCACCCACTCTACTCTGTTTCAGCATATAATGGCATGAGTGATGTGTGTGGACGAGCAAAGGATGGCGTGGAGCGCCATTTAGTCAGACGCTGTCAATTATACACAGTAAGTAGGAATAAGTGGGAAAATCTTTTAGCCTCATAAATGCATTTCATATTCTGATGATATAGTGTACTCTCTTACTGCGTTGATATTTTAGCAAAATGCTTCCTTTCTAAGTGGGTGTTCAGACCAGAATCAGACCTAGGTCAAAGCAAGGGGCTGCATTGGTGGGGGCGTGCTGCTTCAGGTACTAGGTACATATGTATGTGATAGCCAATGCAGTACCTTGCCTGATGGTGATGCTTTGCGGCAAAAGTCAAACCAGGTTGAACTTTCTTCCCGGACGACCCTGGGACACTTCTGTGTTGGTACCCCTGTGGCACTGACTAGCCTATTTCAAATGAATGATAAGGCTATGTTTTTTTCATGCATTGCTAAAGTCAGTCTGAACACGGCCTAATGTTGATGATCATCATCATCTTATACTATTTGTGAAACTTGTATCCTAACGTATCCATTTTTCTTCCCTTATAGTATACACAGAAATTCTGTATCACATTCTGTGGCAACTGATCAGTCAGTCTAGTGAAACTGCTGCAACTAACGATAATTTTCTTTATTGATTAATCTGCTGATTATTTTTTCAATTAATCGATTGTTTTGTCTATAAAAGAAAGAAAACGGTGACAAATGCCATCACAGTATCCTAAATCCAGGGACCTCACCAAATGTCTGTTTTTTCGAGAGGTGGAGATTGCTTGCAACCTCTGACATACACTCACCGGCCACTTTATTAGGTACACCTGTTCAATTGCTTGTTTACACAAATAGCTTACACAATAACATGGCAGCAACTCAAGACAACTTAACAAAAGTTCAAAACGAGCATCAGAATGGGGAAGAAAGGGGATTTAAGTAACTTTGAAAACTGCTGATCTACTGGGATTTTCACACATAACCATCTCTAGGGTTTACAGAGAATGGTCTGAAAAAGAGAAAATATCCATGAATGAAACAAGGTGTACCTAATAAAGTGGTGACTGTATATAGCAATTATACGTCACTTTGGATAAAAGCGTACATGAGTGAATGTAACTGCTTTTCCTGACCAGACTGGAAAAGTCCAATACACAATATTAACTACTGAATAAAACCATGAAAATCTGAGAACCTGCATCTACCAAATCTTTGGCACTCTGTAAATCACCGAAAGTTGAAGCAGAGCAGCCGGAGGCCATCAGAAAGTATTTTCTCCATAAAATATTATCCATTTTCACCAAAATCAGTGAATAAAGATGTTTTTTTGTACTGTAATTAGTGAGGCCTGGCCGCTAAAAGAACACTCTGCTCCATCAGTGTCTTATTGTTTTTACAACCTAATTCTTGTCGGATTTGTTGTTTGGCAAGTGAATGAGTAAATAGAGGTGCTGAAGCAATGGGCAGTATGAGAAAAAGAATGTGTTTTTTTACATTAAAGCATGTAAACATTTTCTAGTAGACAATCAAAATAAAAGTATGAACCTGAAAATGATCAGAATATGTGACCTTTAAATGACTAATTATTTAAGATAATTTAAATTGTTGCCCATTATTTCTCTGTCAATCAACTAATCAAAGAATCAACTGTTGCAGCTTATAATTGCAAAATACTGTATATTGTAAAGGTTAAGATGTTGCAGAGGTTAGCATATGATGCTAAAACAAAAGCTACTTGAAAAAGAAAAGTCAAAATATTTATTGACAGCATTTATTAAGTCAATTAAGACCCGTTTATTTAATTTAAACTGTCAAAACATACACTGATCCAAAAGCAATAAAGAGAAAATACACTCAGGGATTTAACATTTACAGTAAAGATATCTAAGATCAATGATGCCCTTCTGTAACTGTGAAACTTCATAAATCTGCACATCTTTCAGACTGCCTCTTCAAGACTCTGATTATGCAAATACTCCATCATGAAAGCAACTCAAGTGACTTTTACTAAAAATGACAGTTCCTTCCCCCTCAACTCTCAAAGAAGACTTCAATTGCCGCTGAGATTTCGAACACCACTTATCTATTCGTGTTTCTATACATTAGCTCCTCATAAAGACACTTCCTGAAATGTATGCACAAACATTTTAATGGGACAACTACAGGTGCTGGTCATATAATTAGAATATCATCAAAAAGTTGATTTACTTCAGTAATTCCATTCAAAAAATGAAACTTGTATAATGTATACATTCATTCCACACAGACTGATATATTTCATGTTCATTGTTCATTCCTTTTAATGTTGATGATTATAACTGACAATTAATGAAAACCCGAAAGTCAGTATCTCAGAAAATTAGAATATTGTGAAAAGGTTCAATATTGAAGACACCTGGTGCCGCACTCTAATCAGCTAATTAACTCAAAACACCTGCAAAGGCCTTTAAATGGTCTCTCAGTCTAGTTCTGTAGGCTACACAATCATGGGGAAGACTGCTGACTTGACAGCTGTCCAAAAGACGACCATTGACACCTTGCACAAGGAGGGCAAGACAGAAAAGGTCATTGCTAAAGAGGCTGGCTGTTCACAGAGCTCTGTGTCCAAGCACATTAATAGAGAGGCGAAGGGAAGGAAAAGATGTGGTAGAAAAAAGTGTACAAGCAATAGGGATAACTGCAACCTGGAGAGGATTGTGAAACAAAACCCATTCAAAAATGTGGGGGAGATTCACAAAGAGTGGACTGCAGCTGGAGTCAGTGCTTCAAGAACCACCACGCACAGACGTATGCAAGACACGGGTTTCAGCTGTCGCATTCCTTGTGTCAAGCCACTCTTGAACAAGACACAGCGTCAGAAGCGTCTCGCCTGGGCTAAAGACGAAAAGGACTGGACTGCTGCTGAGTGGTCCAAAGTTATGTTCTCTGATGAAAGTAAATTTTGCATTTCCTTTGGAAATCAAGGTCCCAGAGTCTGGAGGAAGAGAGGAGAGGCACAGAATCCACGTTGCTTGAAGTCCAGTGTAAAGTTTCCACAGTCAGTGATGGTTTGGTGTGCCATGTCATCTGCTGGTGTTGGTCCACTGTGTTTTCTGAGGTCCAAGGTCAACGCAGCCGTCTACCAGGAAGTTTTAGAGCACTTCATGCTTCCTGCTGCTAACCGACTTTATGGAGATGCAGATTTCATTTTCCAACAGGACTTGGCACCTGCACACAGTGCCAAAGCTACCAGTACCTGGTTTAAGGACCATGGTATCCCTGTTCTTAACTGGCCAGCAAACTCGCCTGACCTTAACCCTATAGAAAATCTATGGGGTATTTTGAAGAGTAAGATGCGATACGCCACACCCAACAATGCAGAAGAGCTGAAGGCCACTATCAGAACACCTGAGCAGTGCCACAGACTGATCGACTCCATGCCACGCCGCATTGCTGCAGAAATTCAGGCAAAAGGAGCCCCAACTAAGTACTGAGTGCTGTACATGCTCATACTTTTCATGTTCATACTTTTCAGTTGGCCAACATTTCTAAAAATCCTTTTTTTGTATTGGTCTTAAGTAATATTCTAATTTTTGGAGATACTGAATTTGGGATTTTCATTAGTTGTCAGTTTTATTCATCACAATTAAAGGAAATAAACATTTGAAATACATCAGTCTGTGTATATAATGAATACAATATCCAAGTTGGAATTACTGAAATAAATCAACTTTTTGATGATATTCTAATTATATGACCAGCACCTGTAGTCCCTCCTGTGCTTATGTGACATTACATACATCATTCAGCAATGCGTACCCATTTATACAGTATACTACTAATGATGGAAATGTTTGCCCTTGAAATCTCAGTTAATAAGCAGCTATGCTATGACATCCATGATTAGATCATCTAGTGCTGTCACATCTCATACTGAGGAGGATGCCACCAGACAAAATGGAGAGTGGGAGCAAGCAAGCATCCTACTATCTGTTTCCCTTTTCACAGACACACACACACACACACACACACACTCCCACACATCTCCTCTTCAGCAGCTTTGCAACAGAACAGCCTGGGTTAATCTTGGGCAACAGCTTCTTGGCCAGGATCAGAGAGCTCCACTAAGACCCAATGAATGCTGACATTGATACAGCGTGGAGCCTCCTCATACAGGTAGGACACATGAGACAAACGCCTTTATAGATGAAGCAGCCTCGGGCAAGTATAAAATTGATTTTGCAACGCGGTATTAGATGATATTTCCGATGCATACTATAACGAATTAGCATGAATCTGTTCCCCATGAGAGACGCCTGCAGACACAGAGTCAATTGAAATAAATGACTGTCCCAGTGTTTACCACGCCATCCCCCATGCTGCCATCAGTTGGCCATCTATGTGTGACAGCCCCGGTTCAGGCACAACAGAGATCAGCGTGATGGATGGACAGCCAGGCAGCTGATAAAAATCTCTTGATTCACGCCCAGCCTGATAGGCCACTCACTGATCAATTGCATCCACGTAAATCTGTCATCAGCCTTAATGTGACATGATAAGGAAAGAGAAAAGAAAGCTGACAGTGCTGTGCTCCTTTAACCTCAACTCTTACAGTACTCTTACTTTTCAATGGCTGACCAGGTTTTCTGCTCTTATTTTTCCCCCCACACACAAGCTACCTTTCAACTCTCACATGCCTCCCATGCGAGAGTCCTTTGGATATTACCTTGAAAAGATGAATGCCTGTACCGGTGAGAGTAACGTCTGGAATGAAAGAGAAAGATTCATTGAACGATCTGCAACTAAGATAGTGTAAGGCCTCAGCAGCCCCGTCAGAAGTCTCTGGCAACAGATCTGATGCAAGTTCAATCAAAATGTTTCAAATGGCCAAACTGTAGTCTGGATTTTTTTAAGCTGGCGGCTGTTGAGATGATGTAGATAAAGCACATTATCAGTCAGCCAAGATGAATGTTTGACCTTCCTTGTGTCGCCTGTATTTTAGCAGAAGAAACTGGCTTATGCACATGTTTCTTTAAAGATGACACTGATGTGTAAAGGAAGCTAACCATCAGTGCTAGGGCATGGGGCAGCTAAATTTGGGGGGTCTTCAGCTTGCTAAAATACAACTGAACCTTATTCAACAGGGAGCTTTTGACTCAGCTAAAAGCTTCAGTCTGTTTGCTGAAAGCAGTTTTAGGATACACCGGCATCCTATCCTTAGTCCCCAGGTCAAAATGGCAGCATCTTTATCTGCCAGATTGCTCAACCTCTGTGGGCTGGCCCTCATTTAAAGTGGTTAGATTCAAAGATTTCGTCTTGACTTTGTGTTCTCCATTGTTGTTGACCTTTTTAAAAAAAATTCAAATGTTCATTTTCCTACATGTCCTACCAAGGGGTTAATTTCTTTACATTGTCAGCCTACACACTATGTAAAGGATCATTATTAAAAACAAATGAATACATGAAGAATATATTTAAATTAGTAGTGAGTTTAAATAAATTATAATTTTGTTGAAGGGATTTGTTTTTAACATTTTAAACATTTTTCAGTAATAAACATAGTGCAAACTATAACGCTAACTGAAGTGCTATCATGAATAGAGCTCAGTCTGTTGTCAGACTTATGATTTTTCTTCCTGTTGACATTCATAACTAAAACATTATTTAGGGAGCATTTAGGGACTACAAAACTAAATATATAACTTGACAAACCCAAATATCACTATATTCTTCTTCAAATACCTTAATATTGTTGTACATCAATATACAGTAATGGGATGATATTTTAGGAAAGACCAGTTCTTTCACAGTCAATTAAGCTTAATTTGGGCCACTTAACTGTAATTTAGCCTTTGGGAAGAGGAAAACACTCAAAGCATAAAATGATTTTACTGTACAGCATGACTAACAACATCCCAGACAATATGTAGTCCTACATCCCATTGCCCCAGCTCTATTGATATGATACAGTAACTAGAGCATGCAGAGTAGTTGATATTCTTTACCACGTCTAGATTTTCCTCCTTAGATTTTCCCTATCAGCGCTGTGTAGTAGATTTAGGCCTTGTTGTGCTGCCGTCTTCTGAGCACTGTAACTGCATAATGTATATCCTGACAGGGTGATATTGTGTTTTATATCTCTAAGGGCACTGATTATGCTGCCTGGGCACATTTTGGTTAACAGTGCAGTTTCAGCTTCCTTTTCTCATGCTGTCACACAGTAACAACAATGGATGAGCTGAAATACTTACATTTGCAATGTAATGCAACACTTCAGAATGTGCACAAGACACCTGAATGGAGCAGAAAGACAAACCTACTTTCTTTAACTCCTGGGTCACGTATCTTACGTTTAATAGTTTTTACGTTTAGTTTTATCTGCACTCTAAGAACTCATTTTTCTGTATGCTATTTTGGTCGAATTACAACAGAACTGCGCAATATGGGTGATTATGAACACTTACATTACTTCATTTCGGTTTTTCTTTGTTATTACTGGCACAGCAGCCTCTTAATCAAGGCCAGAGGCTAATTTCAGACCATAGGAGGCCATCAGTTACAAAAGCTGTGTCTGCTCTACATGGTGGGACAAAAAACATGCTTCTGCTATACCCAAATGGGCTTTTATTTACAGTAACAATGCCATGATAAGCAGCAGAAAATGCTGCAATATTACTTAAAGAAAAAACCCTGGATGTGCTGCTCATTGAATTATCACGTTCACATGTTTTAGTTTCCCTCATTCTACTTCCTGCACTGTCTTGGTCGACTGAAATAACATTAAGGATATTTAAAGCCAATGTAAAATACGTTGGAAAGGAACACACAAGAAACTTCACAACTTCATTCACTTTTTCATACTGGCTGCATTGTCTCAAGTAAAATTTTGATCTGGCACATGAACATATTTAATGAATTACAGCAGAGCTTTAAAAAAAACATTTTTGTCAGAGCATCTCCCACTATGACAGGCTCCAATGTAGCAACCTTTGCTGAATCGCAAGTAGCACTCTGCTTACAGAAAATTATAGACCATTGCTCATTTCATTCCACCTACTGTACCACCTGTGGTGAAAATACCTACCTACCTCTCTACTGTTGTTTCACAGATATATAACAATATCAATCAAGCTTTCCAAATCAGTTGCCACTGTATATGCAGCTTTTTATGTATTTATTTTTTCAGAAATATCCACATCTGGACTCTAATACTGTTACCTTCTAGCTACTCTTTAAAACAAGTAGCAAAATGACCCAGATTGTTGTAACCTAAACAACATTGTGCTGCTGGTGTCACTACTGTGACTAAAAGACTCCCGGCTATATGCCTCGTATCGTGTGCAGGATTTCAGTTAAGTACTTCATTGTCATTAGAAATAACTCACAAATAATTAAATAACCCAAACTCGCCAAAGGTGTGGAGAGATAAAGATCCCAACAATGACCTTTTTTTTTGTCTTCACCATCCAGGGACACAATCCCTGTTTGGCTGTGCAGCTGGCATGCAACTGAGTCACGCGTCAGCCCTGATTAGAAGCAGCAGTGGTCCGCGGGCCCCATTCCTCTGCCAGAGCCAGGAGTGGAAAAGGCCAGGGCCACCACTTTCAGTCTGTGGATATGACCTTGATGTGGTATGATAGAGAGGAAGCGACACGATTCACAATGCCACACAATATCTGTAACCTTCCACTTCCCCAGTATGCATGCTGAAGCTACTGAGCTGTGACACACACACACATGCACACACACACACCATGTCAACTCTGCCCTGTCGTTATTTCAAGCAGTCTCCTCCTTCATGTCATCCAATCATCCATCTCTCTCTCAGCATATTGGCTGGTGCTTTGTGCGAGATGTCTTTATTCCAAATATTATTTCCTTTTCATACTCAGCAGCTGTCATGCTAATGTAGAACTCACATAAGTGCAGCTTTATGAGATAATGGCTTAAAGAATTTCAGTTATTAAGCTTAATATGAAGTAACATGATGTACCATGCAGCTTAATTCTATTAAGAGCAATAATTGATTTATAATATTATTGTTTAATATTATTACCAGTAGTATTATGTTAATTATTATGTTAGTATGTTAATTTCCACTTTTTTAAATGCTGACTCTTCCCAAACCCTTAATTGGAAGCAGCGATGGAGACAGATGTCCTGTGACTCAGACCATAGCAACACGAGTTTGGTGAAGATGGCACTGAAGGCACCAGAAATACTGAGTGGTGAGTAAAATCTTGGCAACGGCATAGCCTGTGTCAAAATAGAGCTGATCAGAAATAAAAATAAACATGTGACATTGTACTGAGCCGCAGATATAAATGCAGCATGACCGAGGGATAAATAAAATGCAGTATAACAGAAAGAAAACCAAAAGTCCGGACTGTGACACACCCCGCCATTGTATTGCTGCCTAAAAATATCACCATAACAACACTATATGTACCAAAAGTCATCCTCAGCATTGCATAAGTTCATTGTTCATGTTTTGAGCGATTGCAAACCATTACTTCCTTGTTGTCAGTGTGGCTCTCATTCAGGAAGGAAGTGGCTTACTAAAGAATGCAATAGCATTTAAATTAGTCTGTCTGCTCAACCGGCAGGGATTTAAGAGTGCAGCCAAACAGCATGTGGTCATGAGAAAACGTGCGACAGATCTGAGACGCAACACTTGTGTGCTGTCCACAAGTGAGGTGCTGAAAGATAGCGTGCAACAGCAGCCAGGCAGAGGTGGTCACCTAATTCAGGTGAACAGGAAACCTGAGCTAGTAGTGCTATAGCCTGTTCTCTGAATACACAGAATTCAGTTTCCCTCCTCAGAGAACTCAGTAACAAAACGTATCGTGTTACGGTTGGAGTAGGATTTGCAAAGCAAATAGGTTTACAGAAGGTGCAGGAAGGGCAGCAGTATGTGAGATGTGGTGTAGCTCAGAATCGGGGGCACCTCCCCTCTTTTCTTTTGAAGAAAATAATGTAATTATCCTGGGGAATATCAGGATATGGGCACCTTCAATCATTGCCATGTCCAGCATCAGCACAGAAGACAACAAACCCATCCTTAATTAAAAGTATAATATTCAAAAAGCATACATTTTTTCAATCCAAGAGCAACAGACAATTAAAATAACTGTCTCTCTCTGTTTGTCCACTTATAATATGCAGTGTTGTAAATTAGTGTGGAGGATTGAATTTTTAAAATGAAATTTTTTAATTTGAATTGCACCTGCTCCTGTGTGGTGAACCCTGCTGAACTGATGCCACATAATCTGCAGTATGGAGGCAGCAGCTTCCTATGGAGGTGTGGAAACAAGGGCTGCAGGTTTTAAAAAACAATATCTTATCACACAGGTAAGAACCCTTTCCAGCCCTCAACTTCCCCCATGTTAAAGCATAATACAGGTGAAGCTTCCTCTTTTGCTGATGATGTGGCAGCTGCTTGACTCAACTACTGTTTCCCTCCCTGTCTGTCTCTCTCCATCCTATCTTTAAACTGGACCAATCCTTTGCCACAGAACATGAAATCCCTCTCAATAATAAATAGGCTACCTCAAGCATTTCAGAGACAAGGGCCCTGCATGCTGCATAACAAAGACCACCTTAACTTCACTTTTATGTACATGAAAATAAGTACCAAGCCAAGCATGTGGCAAAATCAAACAATAGGTTATGTAGCTCGTTTCTATGTTTGTGCTGGGGCTGCGACCTTTAGTCAAAGGAAAAGCCTCTGCATGTGCTGTAGCCCAACCACAGGACATGTCTTCCGGCACGCAATTAAGCGACCTCATCCGCAACCGTGTTGAATTTAGACACCATACCTCTCCTCCAGCCCTCTCAACTGACTGCGAACACTGATAATAAAGATGGTTGGTTTGAAAGCTGATGATCTCTGGCTACACTGAGTGGAATCTCCAAAAGACACCCCAGCAGAAGTGTCAATAAGTGGCGAGCAGCAGCACAACATCCCCGAATTGGAAATACAAACAATTCGGGCACCACTGACATTGAAAAACACACACATAGGCTACGCCAAGGCTTATCTTGTGGCTCTCTACTGCAGCACGCTTTAAAAGCTAATTACCGCCGTGCCTAAGGTCGTTTCTGTGTAGGAGGTGTGCGGTGTCATTTACCTGTGCATCACCCAGCGATTCGACACATGGAGACAGCAGAAGGGGGTTTGATTATTCCAGCCAGGCACAAAAGAGCGGCGGAGGAAAGGGGGGAAAAAGAAGACAAATCCAAAATTGAGCAGAGATGGATGCGGCAGATGAATGTACGACCTCTGTCTTCAGAAAGGATTCTTATCTTTAGATGCTGCTGTGTCGATGAAGGCAAGCAGGCAGGGAAGCCCGGAGCTCCTCCGTACAGACAAAGATGCTTTCTCTCCTCCGCCGCACCAAGAGCAGCAGCAGCAGCGGCAGCAGCAGCAGAGCCGTCATTCCCCCGACACTTGATGGTAATAGTTTGGTAGGTAGCTTATATGGGTTGAGGGCGCGGTCAGCTGCTGTTGACCAATCCTGCTCCCCATCAAACTAACAGCAGCGTTGCCATGGAGTATTAAACGCCCGTTAACCACAGACTCATAACCTGTGGTAGTAAAGCAGGTGCATTTTTATTTGCCACCCCCAAGTAGGCTATCATATTAGATCTCAACAAAGGAGTGGCATCCTATTTAAATGCTAGTGAGCCTGGCGACCTAAAGCGGAATAACAGGGAGACAGAGGTTCAAGCCCCCATCATCAACCCCACCCTACACTCCTCTTCATGCTGCCGAAGTGTCCTTGAGCAGTGCACTATGCAGGCTTTAGCAGCAGCTGCAGATGCTGTTAAAAAAACGACGACCTCTCCACGCTTTTGAAGACAAATTCATTAATCTTTAATGACTCGTATTGCCCGTTGTGCAGTGAATTGAAATTTCAACCTGTTTCACAAGGTGTCTCTCCGCAGCTTACTCACCTGGTTGCCATCTTTGTTTCATCATGTAGCCTAACACAACAAACCCACATGTCATTCCCTATGGTAGCCTGCCACATTCAGCTGGTCTAATTGAGATTTTTTTTGGGATGAGTTTAATAGAATATTCTCCAAAATAATAACAAAGGAGTTACATGTCTCTAGCTGCCATCATCCCAGCAGCAGGTAGGTACAGTGGCCTAAGTGAATTAATTGTAGCCTAATTGAAATTTCTGCTGTTTGTTGTGGCCCCTAGTTACACAGTGATACAAAAACAGAAACTTTAAGTGCTCCAGCCACCCCTGGGGCTCCCCCATCGCAATAAAAGCAAGGAGGAACTGTAAGTGAAAACATTAATAAAAGTTTTGTATTTTTGGTTGAAATGAAACAAAAAGTAGTGGAGTTAGGATGTAAAAAACAATTAGGACCAGAAAAATTGTGTAAAGGCTGTCCAAAACATCCCCTAACATTTCTTATTACAATTAAACCTTAAATTATTTATGAAGCAAGTGAAATTTTTTTACTGTATCTAGTACATTTCATTCACAAAAAATAGTCACAGGGGTTTATGTAACGCATGCAAGTAAAACATTTAAAACACAAAAGGAAGAATAGAAACAAATTTTAAAAAGATGAAATGACAAGATGTTCTGGATGAAAATGCAGAAATAAATAGGAAAGATTTCAGGATGTAAAGACAGAATGGATAAAAGTCTGGTGCTGAGAACACACAGCTTTTAACCTGGTCATGGCGTGGAATATATGCTTTGGAAGATAGTTCTAGCTTAATAACCAAGGGTTTTTCTATGTTTAGTTTGGACTCAGAACTGTAAAATGACTGGTAGTTGTGGTAAAAGACAGTCAGAGAAACATTTCAAACTTAACAGTGACCGTTGACTCACAAACCCCTAAAAGCCTGTTACGGTGAACCGGTGTGGGTCTAAGCCTTACTTGCAAGGGAGATCAAATCAAAGCAATCTTTAATCTGAGGATGACGTATCAATAATGTATGTTCTGAAATGTTTTTGCCTGCAAAACAATTCAGCCTCATTGTGTAAATGGAGTTTTACGGCTACTAAAAATCAACACTACCAGTGTTTATAATTTAACACTCATGGGAATTTAGTAATGTATGTTCATTCAAATATAATAGAAAATAATGCTTTGTCTTGATTTTTGAATGGCATGTGTTCAAAAACCTGCATAATTTATGTACCAAGTATTGTAATAAACAGTAAATGTGTATTTTCTTATACTGGTATTAAAGACAAAAATCTAAATATTATATAAAAAACAAAAATCTGTAAATCAAGAAATATAAGAAACCAACCCGAAGGCAATTCCTGAAGTGAAAACATGTCCACAAATCACCACAACACATCTGTCTGCCAGTCACATAGCAGAGATGGTGCACTGAAATCCAAACAATGTCCTCATCAGAGGGCTGGTTGTTTCAAACCCTCCTTTGAAGAATAAAGTACATACACATTTTAGAGGTTAAATGTCAATGTATAGTTTGCTGCTGCTACTTAGTAAAGAGGTCGAGTGGTTAAGAATTTCCTGTCCTGTTGTCACCTTATCTTTCCTTCAGCTCCTCTTCTCAGGCATCATGCATTTCGGTATCTGTACAATATTTAGTTGTGACTATTGGCTCTGTAGTGCAGAGTACATTGTTTGACTAAAACGTGTTATGCAGTACATGTTTTGTAGTAGAGGTTTGAGGTCTGTTACCATTTCAAATGTTTTCTCTCTCAGCTAATTGTTAATAGAGTCTAAAAGAGAAATAGAATCAGTTCCACACTTTTGATGCTTAAGCTTCTTCACAGTGTTAAGCTGTAAACAACTTTGTCGTAACTACATTTTAATCATCACACATATAGCATGATGCACGTACAAATGTTGCAAACACACTGAGCAAATAGGTGACATCCTGCACTCTAAAAACTAATTCAGGGGACCTTTAGTCATTACTTAAATATATATATATTGTTGTGAAATAAAAAATCAAGTTCTGAGATACTTTTTACTTGTAATTGTTATTTTATTGAGCTTGGATGACACACAAATTTGCCTATTGATTCAATATACTATCATGACTTATCAGAGTTTAAAATTTTCAGTTAATCAAAAAATAATTGAATTTTAAGTTCTGTTAACATAAAATACAATTTGTTGACGTTTAAACGGCCCACAGTTTCCCTCTCTTGCATGTGCGGGCATGTTCAAGGCAGATGAGTGACCACAGGGCTACAGCTGGACCTCATTGAAGCGTAATTTGTTGAATGGTAAGTAATTTTATGCTTAATTACACATATTTGCATTCGCTCAGGATTCTGTTGGTAATAGCCTAACCGAATATCAAAATCTGGAAGTCCTTACTCTGAAATTTGAGCAGTGTTGATAGTACAGTCTGTGTGCTGAGGTAAAGTTAGCTAGTAGCCTGTCACTGATTGAGTATGCTTAAATTCGGGAGTAATAGGTGGCCAGGCAGCCAGGGAAAACATCTTGGCAAGCTAACTTAATATGGGATTATCCATTAGCCACCGCTCCGGTTAGCACGTAGGCTAGCTACGTTTATAAACTACAAGTAGCTAGACATGATTAGACTATGAGTCAGATGAGAAGAAATACTAAAGATCACTCGCTAACACACAACTTAACTCTTGCAGAGATCAACTTAATTATTAAGTTCATGTTACTTAGAAATGTGTTTTATTGTGGCCAAAAAAAGCTTCTTGACCTAACTTAAAACAATATGTTGGATCAACTTAAATACTTGGATTCATGTTGACAGTTGTTAAGTTCATGTTACTTAGAAATGTGTTTTATTGTGGCCTAAAAGGTAATTCACCATACTCAAAACATTGCTTTGAATTAATGTAATTCTGCCAGCAGTCTTAACTTAAAAATTCTAGTGGAAAACGTTAACATATTTTTTTTTGTTGACCCAATGTTTTATTTTTTAGAGTGTGTGTTAATGTGGATGTATTCAGAAGCACATGTGACTTTGCATGAATTATACTCTTATGTTTTTGTCTCTTATCTTTATGTAAAAGTGAGGCAGTTTCCGTCATTTCTGGCCATCTGTCACCCCATTTTTCGCCACACTAGCAATGTGAACTATGGATGGCTATGTCAGTGAGAGAGTCTTTTGGTCTGTTGGGCTGCCCACCACTTTGGTCCAGACTGAAATGTCTCAACAACTATTGGGTGGCTTAGATTTGCTACACGTATTTATGTTTCCTATAATTACATTGATAACTTTGTTGATCACCTCACTTTTCTCCTTTTGGAGGTCAAAATTTCAACTTCCAAACATTCCTATCAGCCTCTGCCGTATATGGCTTTTAGTGCTAATTAGCAAATGCTAGCATGCTAACATGCTATGCTAAGGTGTTGAACATTAAAAATTCTACCTCCAAAATGTCAGCATGTTAGCATGCTGATGTTTGCATGTAAGCTACACAGAGCTGCATTCATGTAGTTTTAGTTTAATATGAGGCCTTTTGCAGTAGGTGATGTGTTGTTTTTTCAAACAGAACCTGCAAAGTAGAACTAGTGTGTAATAAAACATCAACAAATACAAAGATAATACAAATTGGGCAGAAAAGTGTGCTTTACTTTAATTCACTAAATCACAATCATGTTTATTCACCCAGCTGTTATAATTTTGCCCTTCCCCTTTGTGTAATACAAACTTTTATTGTGAACATCAGTGGTATTTTTGCAGTTGCATGCGTGTTTTAGAGACCTGTCTAAGGCAATTATTGATTTTTGATCTGGTCTAAGGCAGAGTGAAGCTCTGCGACTTCCATGAGGAAATAGAGGTGCCCATCTGTGCAGAGAGATACATCCACAATTGCAATAAAATATCGAGCAACATCTGTATTATGAGAAAACCCTCAGGACTTTTGTAAAGCACTCGTGTTATTGAATGTGCTCTCTGGGATTCAGCACCAAACTGCAAGTTATTCTTTTGATCTGAAGAACACTTGTCCACCAGCTCAAAACATTCCTGTGGCTTGTGCAGTTCCTCTGATACCTTCTGCTGTGTCGTTCAAGCAGTTTGCTCAGTGCAATCAAGCAGTTCATATTCAAAACAAATCAGACAGCATACAGTCAGCAGAAGTTTGGTGTAAGTAAACAAGGTCTGAGAGTACCCTGACTAAAAGCTAAACTGTGTTTTTATAAAATGTTTTGCAGTAGTGTGTAATATGTTTAATGGGCAAACACGGAAAGAATATTGATGAGGAATCTGTAATTTATGTTTGTGTTGGATTTGTAGAGTAGGTGAAATTTGAATGCTAATGTACAACATTTATACTATAACTATAATGTTACTATCTAAAAAAATATGGCATAGTAATCATAAATTATTTTATGTCCGAACCTTTGTTTCCATGTTTGTTGAAAAGTCATAACAGTAATAGAACAGAGTCATCTCATTGCATTGGAAATATATAGTGTGATGTTATGTGATATGACTTCATCAAAGACAAATAAACACAGAAAATCAAAATGCCTTTTTTCACTGAAAACAATTTGACATTTCCCAGTAGGAAAAGCACAATTGCAAATAATAAAAATAAACAGTAGCTGCTTCAATTTCAAGGTCCTAGAATTGTGCATGCTGGCTCACTGTCACACTGTCAGGGTTTACAGAGACACTTGAAAAGAACAGAGCCATTATTAATGTTTTTAATAACACGTGCGTCATTCCTTCTATGACTAGTCAAAATGTCTGCTGTGAAAAGGGCCTATTGAGCAGAACAAAATATGTATTACAAGATTTGAAAATAGTTGAATAAATAAACAATATCAAATAAAATGTGTTAGAACCAGCCCCAGTGTTGTAGCTTATATTTTAAATGTTTTGGTACCGTCTGCTACTGGTGGACTATGTCGGTGATGCACTAATGGCCCTGCACACCCACACAGGTGTTAGCAGATATTCTGGATGATTTTAGTCTCTAGGATGAGTTAAGATAAAAAAAACACAGTATCCTGCACTTCCTATAATGCAATTCAGTAGAGTCTTTCATTACACATCTCCAGTTCTTCAAATTTAAGCTCCTCCAGAGCCACAAAAGAAATTAGACATTTGTTTTCACAGGCTAAGTAGAACTTGTTGTGATGAGAAAACTGAACTTAATGTGTAAAATCGGTTGAGTGCTCACTCCTCATGGGTGCAGTTGCTAGTGCTGTTTGTTCCTCTCCAGTCTGCTTACCGCACAGCAGCGCTGGTCGTTTTTAAGTGTGACATCACCAGATGTACCACCAGGTGACAGCATTCCTCCTGTGTTGGCCTCATGTTGACAGGTTCACAGACAGACAAAATGAAGCATTTGACCTGAGTAAAACACTGCAACTTAACAGTGTCCCCATGAACCCACCCGCCGTGATTCATTGCCAGCAGGAAATGCAATGCAAATCAGATGATTAGTATTCTGCAACACCCTTTTAACTCCACACAACTGAAATGTTCAGTGTGGATGCAATTAAATGCCCTTTTCCACTATCAGAGATACAATTGTATTACACACAAACACACACACACAAAAACCCTCAATAATACTTATCTTGTCTGTCAGTGTTAGAAATCATTGCAAGGAAACTGGAGATGCTTGATTTCACGGTGTATGAAAATTAATTGAACAAGTTCAGATTTTACAGTTATGTACAACACATTTTTAACTATGTGACTTAATTAAATGCAATACATTATAATGAGAAAACACAGAGGCCTGGTAACAATTGCTTGCTGCAGCATCGTGCAAAAACGACTGTGTGCCAGGTAGTAGGTGTGATACCTTAAGCCATAACTTTTGGTGAGATATAAACAAAGATGCTCATTCTCGTCAGCCAAGGGAGAACAAACTGATATCCCAACCACATACTATGTGTAAAAATGTGGATGTCTGGGAGTCAATGTGTGAATGAGGCAATAGAGAGACTAAAAGAGAGCCAGATTAACTTGAGATGTAATTATTTGGTTGCTTAGCTGCTGTACTGTATATGTATGTGTGGGCTGCAGCAGTGTGTTTATGTTGAATAGACAAGTGAAAAACAATTAACTGGCACTGTCACGCAGTCTGAATATCCTTCTGACTGTATTCAAAGTGTGTTGGCAAGTTTACCCTGAACCACATGCCCTGTTCTACCTATTAGTTTGTTACTGTGTTGAACTGATGAAACCTCAGTTGAACTCATCCTTAACAACTTCTTTTGTTGCAAAAGATTCTGACAAGTCTCATTTCTATTTGTTTCATGCTTGCTTCCTCTGGAGTCAATCCTATGACTCCTGAATCCTGATGTTGTGGAAATAAAAAATGAATTCCTTTCTTTCACCTGGAAATAGCTGCATTCACCAGCAAGCCAAATGCAAGAATACCAGAGAGAGAAAAAAAAGAAGAAGAAAGCATCAGTGAAAAATCGAATGCTTATGAAAGGGATGCAGTGCAACATGATGTTTAGGACATGGAGGTATGAGACATAGATTGCACCTGCAAATGTAACACATTATTCTGTGTGACAGCTTTCAAATGCATTTTTCGACTGTGTGAATGCTGTAATGTCAGCCTCATATTTTGAAGAGTAAAGCATTGAAAAAAACAGAACTCTCCCTAGCTTTTGTTGTCCAGTGCCAGAGCTGTGGCTGAGCAAAACCAAAAAACAGATCTGACTAATAGATAATGTACCCAATACATATTTTAAATTTGTTTTAAAAACTCACATACATGCCCACCAAACTCGAACTAGTGCTGATGGCAGCAGACAATCAGAGCTAAAAAACCCTCCCTGCTTGCTATGAAAATGATTAAATATTTGGAAACTCGTGTTAAATTCCACACCAAATCTGAAATGTCAACACAGAGTTATCAACATAAAGGCTCTTTTTCTATTTTACTCCCTGCTACGCCTGCACACATAGTGTAGATCAAGTCTCTCTTTTTTCCCCACATATTGTGTATCTATTGTTTGTGGTCTGAAAAAGACAGCAGGCCCTATAAAGACAAGGAAAAAGCAAGAACCCATAAATTGCCACATAAATCACAGTTTTCAGGAGCCTACATTGATCTTTCTTGCCTTTTACACCCTTAACACAGGCACCTTAATAAGTAACAGTGGTTACTTTTGGCCAATCAGAGCATTTATTAACATCACAGTTAATTGACTTAATATTCTCTAGGGCGTAAAATTAAAGTTGAAATTAATTAAACATTCATGATTAAATGATGGAGAGATTGTAAATAACCGTGAGCTGAAAAGACAGACAGACAGAAAAACTGGCAGATGTGTTGATAAAGAGATTACTTTAAAAAAATCCATGTCACGCTATGCCGGCACATGGACCTAGTTTAGCAGCAAGACTGTCTTAACAATCCATTCATTGTTGAAAATTTGCCTTCACATCAAGAATATTGTTGTTGTTGTTGTTGTTGTTTACAGTTTCTAGGCAGTGACTGCATTCTGCGTGGTCTTGATGTGCTTGATATACCATTTGACAGAACAGCCAGTAGACATGTAAGAACATAATTTGCTCATCATAATGGACAAATCGGGGGCACGCCAGCTTCAATCTCTGTCATCTGTTGTGTGATGCTTCCTCTGTTCTGGGGGTCATTTGGCATGCAGGAACATTAAAAGGAACATAACAGGAAATGGTGAAGAAAGCATTCATATACTGTGTAAGTTCTTCAAATGATGCAGAAATGGTCATGAAGCGCTGCCAACTACTTCAACTACCACCTGCAATTTAGTTTCCATTTAGCAGCTGTTCTACTGTTGTGGTGTTTGACAGTTTTTTTTTATTTTATGGTTTTGCATCTTGTCCAGTCATGCAACAGAGTGGCAAATGGTTAGAAAGTGATTTTGAATTTTACTACCAGTACTTTTCCTCTCAACATTTAATCAAAGTGCAGCTCAATCCAGTACATCTTGACGCTAAAGTCACTCTTTCATCGAGCTTTTAACCAATTTCAGTCCAAAGAGAGAAACCTCCCTTAGCAAGATAATGATAAGCATGCAGTACTGCCTGAGAACAGCACAGCAAACACTTCGTTCCCCTTTTTACTGTGGTCCAACTCATACTAATATACTAGTCCTGTCTGCCGGCTCTTGCTGACATTAACAAGATATGCCTTTCAAATATCATGGCCTTTGGGACTGGGTCAGAGTTACTATTTATAGGAGGGCAAGACTTCATGATAGTTTGGCTCGCTACAGTGATAACTGAAAATAGTTGTAGTAGCTCTGGTGCAGCTGATTTTGTGACTGTTACTGCTCCAGGCTCTTGAACAGATGTGATCTACACAGGATCTGGATCACTGGTTTACTTACTGTACAGTCTCACTGCTTACAGTACGTGTGAAGTAATACAGTAACATGAAAATGTTATATATTGCAGTACTGCTATTTGAGTTTAAGAGCAGGCCAAGGTACAAATGAGTTCTGATCCAGTGTCTGCAGAGTGGATTGCTAAAATAAAGTATGTCCTGTAAGTTCCCTCTAATGACGAAAAATTATAGTAACACCCTACAATGTGACAATTAGCACACTTTGCAGTGCTTTAAAAAAGTTTATTTGAAAGGGACCATGTATAGGCTAATAAACATAATTTTCAGTTCTTGAAATCGGATGCATTATACAGAGATATAACAAAAATCTTATTTTTATTCCCAGTCCATGGGAAAATACAGACAACATTCAGATTACATACAAACATTACAAAATACTGTGCACTATGTACATTGTCACAGGATGCACATGGTATTTACAAAACATTTCTGGTTGTTTGATTAGTTAATGACTATTCATGAGATTAGAATTGATGATTACATTCCCTATTCTCTGTTATCCATACACAGTGCAAAGTCTGTAGATGTTTAGGGGAAGACACAGTCGCCCTCAGTTGAGGTCCTTGTAATTCTGCTGTTGTTCTCAGAGTAGAGCTTAATGAAGTGCTTAAAAGAGGGCAGGACCAAGCTGTGGATGTTTTTTATAAACTAACCGAATTTCAGAGAAAAATATGAAATTATTAAGACTCATTGGAGTGAACTTGGTACATTACAATACAGTACATTATAGTAGTGGTGTTGTTGAGGTTACTGTGCCCAAAAGTGTTAAATATTTCTTATACATAAGATATTTTCAAAAAATGTGATATGCTGTTAGCATCTGCTGGCCAAGGCACTCCTGCCAACTGTGGGGAGAAAAAAAAGTTAGCCATTGTAGCTGCCAGAAATTATCACCAGCATTTGTCTCTTCGACAATATCAGACAATGCTTTACACTGGGCACTGGAGTTCTAATGTGTTGTGAAATATAAGAGAATATCCTTATTTCATAATTCTGGATCGCTAAAATCATTGTAGGTTGTCAGCACTGTGAATGTCACATTCATCCTGTATAAAACATTACGATACAATCATGACAGGGAATTCAAACAGAAAATATATTTTCCCACTTTTTAAAATAGGAAGATTCAGATTCTTGACTGGAAATGATCAGTGAGTTATTGGTTTTGACTAGTGTAAATCTATTAAGAGAACTGAAAAGTAGATGGACCCTTATTCAACCTTGTTATACTGCAAATTAAGTTGTTATCCTCTGCCAATCTTGTCTTTGAGCCAATGGGTCATTTAGATATTCTTGTGTCACATAATTAAGTTACAACCTCAATTCTCAACATTACGCCCCACCCTTTACATAATATATACAATCTGCTCCACCCTCTACTTAATATTCATAGTTGTGCCTTTAAAATGCTGAACCTGAGCCTGTGGGGTGGGTGCCTCTCTTGCTGTGTCTCTGGGCCTGGTGGTGTGCACCTGCTGCTGTCTTACTGTTTACATTCTTCCAGATTCAGAGCCCTGAGGTGCTGCTTTCTTTGCCGCCATGTCTAAACCCTTGTCTGACCATGATAGAAGGAAACAGATTTCAGTGCGAGGCCTCGCCGGCATTGAAAACGTTGCAGAACTGAAGCAAAATTTCAACAGACATCTCCACTTTACGCTGGTCAAAGACAGAAATGTGGCGACCAGAAGGGATTACTACTTTGCTCTTGCCCACACTGTGCGGGACCACTTGATTGGCAGGTGGATCAGAACCCAGCAGCACTACTATGAGAAAGACCCCAAAGTAAGTTCAAGTCATAACAACACCAAAGCCACAAGACTTACATGTGAATGTCCTTGAATATAGACATTTATTAATTAACTGACAAATAAATTTCTTGCTATATTTACTGATGATAATGGCATGAACAGCATCTTGTATTTGCGATAAAGAAAATTATAATTATACATCTAGGACTCTATCATAGTTTACTGCATGCACAAGGGGTATACTGGCAGCTATATTTGATCTAACAACTGGTTCCCATCTTCAGGATATTTATAAAAGTCTGTTGCATTGTGAGCTAACTGCCTGTCCGGTACACAGTGGTCAGTATTTTCATTAACATTCTGTGCCATAACCCAAATCTTACACTGTTTCATGCAATAACAAAAGCCATGACTTATTTTCATTACAGCAGGGGCTTTATATTCTTCAACTGTATGTTCAAAAGCCTGGTGTCAGTGTAATGTCAAGTCATGACATTTAAACTTCACCGGGGCAACTTAGCACTCTGCTGGTATTCTTCTTATAGTGTGTTGAAACACTAAACCTCTCCATGACCTTCTCTTCCCTTCCTGTCTGACCATAATGCACATAGCCTTGTGTCATGTGAGCACATGCCTCCGAGGGCATCAGAGTTCATATATAAGCATCATCCGAAAAGCTACATCTCAGTAATTGCAGTGTTTTTAACTAACAAATACAGAAAGAACCTTAAAAGAACAATAGGATGCTGGCGTCACTCGAATGAAGCAGCAAAATTGCAAACAACTCCACACTATTCCTTAAAAATGTCACACAAAATTGCATGTAATTACAATGGAGGGTTCAGAAGCAGAGTGGAAGATCGGCCACAATTCCATTTACTCTGCGGGGAAAAATGACCCTCACAAAATCATTATTAACTCTACTCAATACAGGGGATTATTTTTCTTTTCTTGACATGGGAAGACATTTTCCCTGCACACCTTGGCTAATTCTGCAGAGTTATTGTTCTGTAACGTAAGTGTCAAAGCCCTTACATAATAATTTGAGTATAGGGAGACATTTACTTTTCACATTAAACTAGTTTTAAACTGCAACCTCTAACTCAGAAACCATCTGACCTCCCAACTGTGGCACCCTGTTCCTGTGTTCTAGACAAAAAGGTCAAAGGTGAATCCTTTAAAGGTCTAAACAGAAACCAGAAGGAGGGAGGACATTCAAGCTCAGTCTAGAGTTTTGTGCTGCATGTAAAATCAACTTCTCCAACAAGATTCATTTTTCACATTGCTCATATGCATGATTGGGGGAAAAAACATAGCTAATCAGCACAAGATGAAACAAGGCTTGAAGTCAGATAAGATTTGGAAGATGCAGTCATATATAATTCAAGAGAATCTGTTAGCTACACAGTGATATAGATATTTACGCATCCATGTGATCACTCCAGACACTCCACAATGAAAGGGTATCAGGCTCAGGCTGACCTTTACCGTGACCTCTACAGGAGCTATTTTTGCCAGGGCCAAAATGTTGGTGTTATGTAACACCCAAAGCAATCTGTTCCCCAGTCCCTTGTCCTGTCTCCTCCCCTCTGCCTTTCCTCCTCAGCCTGTGTCCGCTCCTCCCATGCCAGAGGAGAAAAAAAACACCTAAATGGCAAAGGCTAAACACAGGCTCAGGTGGCACATTTTTATGCACCCCCAACCATGAAACTAAATAATGAAACGTTAAGATTTCTTTGACAGCTTGGGGTTGATGTCATTGTGACATTATTTAGCATATAATTTATGTTTTTTTTGTTGTTGTTGTAAGAACCCATTATGCTTCTGTGGAGACCTTTCTGTAACCCTAAACATATGACACTAAAATATCACTGTTAGTGGTCATAAGAATGGATATTCATTCAGTTGATTATTACTCCCCTTCTTGCCAAATTGTAGCGTGTGTACTACATCTCCCTTGAGTTCTACATGGGCCGCACCCTCCAAAACACCATGGTGAACCTCGCTCTGGAGAATGCCTGTGATGAGGCCACGTACCAGGTGTGAAAAAGATGCTTCATTTATTCATTTTAGAAGTGTGTATTGTCCTTTTCTAACTATTGTGAAAAAGAAAAAGGGTCAGCATCTCAAAATGACAGTCCATGCTGTGCTCTGTTATCCACTGTAGTTGGGTCTTGACATGGAGGAACTGGAGGACATGGAGGAAGATGCTGGTTTGGGAAATGGTGGCCTGGGTCGCCTTGCCGGTGAGCATCTTGTCACCCTTCAGATTCGATCAATTCAAAGAGTTTTTACCCATGTTGACATACTTAAACAAAGCAAAAGTGCCAGCCAAACATTGATGTTTTTTCATGTGCTTTCTCTGGTTTTCAGCCTGTTTCCTGGACTCCATGGCTTCACTGGGTCTGGCTGCCTATGGTTACGGTATTCGCTATGAATTTGGTATCTTCAATCAGAAAATTGTCAATGGCTGGCAGGTTAGAAATGATCGACTTTCATCTTAATTGATATGTAAAGATGAGCTTTATGAGTAAAAAAAGTTGATATTCTTGTTTTGGTGATCAAGATTAGCTGCGAGTGTTTCTTCTTAAATCACCGGGTGGATAAGTTTCATTTATCATTATCATGACCTGATGTTAAGTTTCTGTGTCTGGATCAGCTCAGACGCCACTCAGCTACTGTAATGTGTGTTTTTTCCCTCAATATAAATGTATGTCATTATCCAGGTTGAGGAGGCTGACGATTGGCTGCGCTATGGCAACCCCTGGGAGAAGGCGCGTCCTGAGTACATGCGTCCAGTGCACTTCTATGGCAAGACCGAGCATCACCCCGATGGCGTCAAATGGGTAGACACTCAGGTGAGGAAATGATTTAAAGTTAATGAACATGAATAATAAAAGAAAGATGTTTTCTGAGACTTTATCTATTTCAAATGTCTGTCTCTTCCTGCGATGGTATTGGCAGGTCGTGCTGGCTCTGCCATATGACACCCCTGTCCCTGGCTACAGAAACAACATTGTCAACACCATGAGGCTGTGGTCTGCGAAGGCACCCTGCGAGTTTAACCTTAAAGACTGTACGTATCTGGCAGAGATCAAAGATTCAAAGCATGCAACAGCTGTGAGAGAATGAATGAAATCTTTTTTTCCCTTATAGTCAATGTTGGTGGCTACATTCAGGCGGTTTTGGACAGAAACTTGGCTGAGAACATCTCCCGTGTGCTGTATCCTAACGACAATGTAAGAAAATATAACTATATTACCTTTTAATCCTGCAGGACTTTGCTCATAAGATGGCTGAGCCCATGCACACGTTAACCTGGATTAGAGGACATAGCCGAATGTTGAATGTTATAGGAGCTGGGGACTGTATGGCTCTTGCGTGACTGGAGGGCTTATCTAACTCAGCTAAGAGATGAATTTCCATAATTTGGACCCCAACTGGTGTCCTTTGTCTTCAGCTAGACTAGAGCCACTGTGCGGTCTTTGAGCTTCCTCTGAAGCTGTCTTTTATAGCTGACGGAAGAGCTGACCACCATGTGCGGACTCCCTGAAGGTTCAAGAAGGAGGATTTGGGAGATAACCATCTAGCCCAAGCTATAACTCATGTCAGGTCTGATAATTTATATCTGTGCAAGTGAGAGCAGAAATGGTGGTGGACCTGACATTCCAGCTTTGTTTGAATTAGTTAAGTTAGTGTTACACTGCTGCTCTATCATGTTATGTGTTTCTATTAACAAAATAGAAGCACTGGAACAAGTAATAGATGAATAGAATAGAACAGAATAGAATTACAACAAACGAACTGAGTAGCAATCCTGACACTCACACACCGAGCAACTAAAAATAGTTATAAATGAAATATATGTATTTGCTATTACCTATAAAACAATGACCGCTGAGGTAAATGCATTATGAAAATAATCAGCTTTAGAGTTTCTTTGCAATAACTGCAACTATGCCATAACTGCAAATAGACAAAGATATTTCCTCATCTTTTTTCTATTAAGGGGATCTTTTTAAAGGCCACTTTGTTACAACTGATAACAAAACACTGGTGCATACTTTGATTTTTTGTGGCTTAATAAATGTGAAATTAAACATAAATTACTTTTCAGAAGAAGAAAAAATTAGAAAACATCTGAATTCTTAACAATGCTCTGGTTCAAACACTGACCACTGAATTCAGCTTCCATAAATATCCCAGATAATTAACCAAACCTGTATATTTACTATATTTACACAATGTATGCACAGATGTAATACACTTACATTAGCATACAACCGTATATTATATATTGGTGTTGGATGTCACGGTAAAATGACTGTAATTGCATTATAATTACACTGCAGATTTTAGATATAGAGTAACTGCAGCTATGCTACCACTTTCTCTCTGAGGTTTGGGTAATTCTTTTATTGAAGTGAAAGTATTTTAGCTGTCCATGATTGAATACCAATCACTAATATGCAAAAGGCTATGTGAAAAGAAAGAAAAAAAGCCATTCATGTTTGCCTGCAGAACAGAAACAGACAAATATGTGTCTTTATCCTCAGTTCTTTGAAGGAAAGGAGCTCCGTCTGAAACAGGAATACTTTGTGGTATCTGCCACCCTGCAAGACATCATCCGTCGTTTCAAGGTCTCTAAGTTTGGCTCCAGGGAGATTGCTCGCACAGACTTCAGCAAACTGCCTGACAAGGTGAAGCAAAAAACTCAACAAAATAGTTTCTGTCAAAAATGAAAAGATTTCCCCCTGATGTGCTCTCTGTGCTTTCATTAAATTGCCTGTCAGTGTGTTGAACAGGTTGTAGGTGGGTTTTATTGTATCTTGTGAGAATAGTTGAAATGAACAGTATCTACAAAGGACTTTGTGGCATATTCTAATTCTGTATTGACATTTAATAATGTTCTGCATATTCAGGTTGCCATCCAGCTGAATGACACTCACCCAGCCATGGCAATTCCTGAGCTGATGAGGGTTCTGGTTGATGAAGAGAAACTTGGCTGGGAAAAGGTGAGGAAGAGCAAACCTGACATAACAGCAGAATTTAACTTTTCATAGCTTTCAAAGTTTTATTTTTCAAATTAAGAACCTATTGTAGTGTTTAAGAATCGGGACATCACCATTCTAGTGTAGGTAATAAACCACAGAAATAATCTGGCATAAAGTGATTATTTACAATGTTTCTCAAGTCCCTTATTTTTTTCTGTCTTATGGCCCTAGGCCTGGGACATCTGTGTGCGCACCTGTGCCTACACCAATCACACCGTCCTGCCTGAAGCTCTGGAGCGCTGGCCGGTCGACCTCTTTGCTTATCTGCTGCCTCGTCACCTAGAAATTATCTATGAGATCAACCGTCGCCACCTGGAGGTGATTACTGCTCATTGCAACATGTTATCATTTTCATTTACATGTATGTTGCACACACAATGGACCTATTGCTCCTCTTACTTTATGTAACAGAGGACGTACACACTGTTAAAGTTCCCTGTGGTAAAGTACCAATCAGGGCTGTGCAGAGACCTTTGGAAGGGCAGGTGCTCAAAGCATAAAAGGGGCACATGGAACAAGGATTTAAATAGGGTTGTTCTCAAAATATCAATACAGAAATATATTGTTATGTATTCCTTGATTATATGCGTATACAGATGCTTCTGTATCGATACATCAACAAATGCTGTGACAGTTTTGAAAAAGAAACACACTGAATACCCAGATCTAGCTTCTAAATCTAAAAAGATGTGTGTGTGTTGATTCTGTTGGCCCATAATAACCATGACAGAGCAGCATTTACCTTTCACATTAACATTTCATACCGTTGTCTGAAATCTATATAGGGCCATTTTATCTTCACTCTTTACCTTGATGTCAGGAATATTATTTATTTTATATTGACACTGACATTATTACATGTATTTCCAGTTATTTGATCATATAATAGGTTTGCTATTAAATCTGTTCAAATACTGTTCTGATTTAAATGATCGTTTTAAAAAGGGCTGATAAGTAAGCTATAATTCACAGGAATAAGTAATAAACCTGTTTTACCAATGTGATAATTACTTTAAGGTACACTACGTTTTTTATTAAGCTACTGTAATAATCCTAGTTCAAGTGAAAGGTTTTTAGTCAAATTACATAAAAAATACAATACCTTGCGATGCCCGTGAAACTTTTCTGCCTCAAACAGCAAGAACGAAGTGAACAGAGCACCTTTGTTTATCTGTGTGCAGAAGCAACGTTAGCTGTCGGCACAGTGTTAGTCGGCAGCTAAAGTTACTTCTACAGGCGACACACAGCAATATAAAACTATTCTGCTGCTCTCTTTGCGTCTTTCTTGTAAAATACATCCAACAACCCACAACAAGCACATTTAGGCACACCCCTCTTACCGGCGGAATCGCAGGGTAGTCAGAGCTGCTGAATCACTAACGGTGTCTGAACGGGAGGGCTCGTCACGGATGAGGTCATCAGGTGAAAGGTCATAATGTGGGTCATTTTATTTACTGCGAAATTATTATTAATTAATTTTACTAATAGTTTGATTCGGCAGGCCTTCACAAAAGGACCTTTACAAATTTTAAAATTAATTAATTAATTACATTTGTTATTGACAAAAGGGCACTTGGGCATCAAAGGGCAAAAGGGCAGGTGCTCAAGCACCCATTGCACCTCCCTCTGCACGTGCATGGTACCAATACAGTTATAAAGTCTTGCAATAGAATTTCTCTCTGTACCTTTATCTAACTGGTTGGACACTGGGTACAAGTTAGTGAAAGTAATGTCAAAGCTCAGTCAATCATGAATTAAGAACCATGTTACATGGCTCACCTAGTTGCTGAATGGTAGGAGGAATATTTTATTTATCTACTTACATACTGATTGAAATGGTCCTTCGCTGGAAAATTGTTGTTATTTTAGAATAGCTATGTTGACCTACTTTATATGCGTGATGATAGAATATTAGTAATACATATATGACCTACAAGTTATTTTTTGTCCCATGTTCTTTTTAACTTTGTAGAGAGTTGCTGCTAGGTATCCTGGTGATAATGGTCGTCTGTGCCGTATGTCCCTCATTGAGGAAGGTGGACAGAAAAGAATCAACATGGCCCATTTGTGCATTGTGGGTTCCCATGCTGTCAACGGTGTGGCCCAGATACACTCTGACATCCTCAAAGCTACTGTGTATGTCCCTTAAATAAACACTAACTTCCTGTAATACTTCATAGTGGTAAACCATAGGTAACTTCATAGTACGTAGTGTGTGTAGTATATGTAGTAGGCCTACCTGTTAACAAATCCCCAGCCTTTTTGATTTCATGGATTGCTGCATCATCTGTTCTGATCAGTGTGATGCTTCGCTCTGCCCACAGTTTCAAGGACTTCTATGAAATGGAGCCACATAAGTTCCAAAACAAGACCAACGGCATCACTCCTCGCCGCTGGCTGGTTATGTGCAACCCGGGGCTGGCTGAGGTCATCGCTGAGGTTGGTTTTGTTTTAACACACATATATCACACAAACCACATTGGAAACAGAAATACCGTTCATTGACTCTTTTTCACTTTTTTGTTAACAGAGAATTGGTGAGGACTTCATCCGTGACCTCGATCAGCTGCAGGCTCTCCGCAAGTTTGTGAACGACGAGGCTTTCATTCGTGATGTTGCAAAAGTGAAGCAGGTGAAGTGATGAATGTATTATTTCACCTCAACTTCGCAGTTATTGTGTGAATTTGGAATCAGCACTATTATGTTGAGGAAGATACACGGATAGTTGGGAACAGTGCTTTATTATAGCTGACAAATATTACATTACATTACAAATGCTGAGAGAAGTGGCGCATATTCAACATAAGCAAAATTTATTTGAAAGTGTGTGTTTCCAGTGACACTTGACATGCGTTTTCATTCTTAATATTGTTGTGTCTTTTTCTGTTGTAACCGTTTGTGCTATTATGTATTATATGTGTCTTTATATAGCATGTACAAATAACCATACAACTGGAAGTGGAACTTGTTCTATATGTAAAGTCGATGTTTTGATAACGCAGGAAAACAAGTTAAAGTTTGCTGTGCACTTGGAGGAGCACTACAAGGTGAAGATCAACCCCAACTCCATGTTTGACATTCAAGTCAAGAGAATCCACGAATACAAGAGACAGCTTCTCAACTGTCTGCACATCATCACCTACTACAACCGTAAGCACATGTTTAAAATCTTCTGACCCACCCATTTTCTCATATTCAAATATTTTTAAGATGAGTTCTGTGTGCGTCAGAGCTTAAATCATTTGGCTGAATGCAAACAGAGACAGTCCTGTAATCTCTTCATTTGTTTGCATCAGGCATCAAAAAGGAGCCTAACAAGCAGTGGACTCCAAGAACTGTCATGATTGGAGGAAAGGTTTGTCGTTTAACCGCATAAAACTGGGCTTTAAAAGCAAACTCGCCCTCACAACTCAGGTTATATTCATCACACACGATTTCTCTAACTGTTCCTTTCATGCAGGCTGCCCCTGGATACCACACAGCCAAGATGATAATCCGTCTGATCACAGCTATTGGCGAGGTGGTCAACAACGATCCGGTGGTTGGAGACCGTCTCAAAGTCATCTTTTTGGAGAACTACCGAGTCACACTGGCAGAGAGAGGTACTTACTAAATCACTGCCCCATTCTCAGTCTTTCTATCTGTTCTCATGCTCGTCATCCTGGTCATTTCCTCCTCTACAGATGTCCCCAGTCGGGATTTGTTTGATCCACCGCATAAAACACAGACACAAAATGCTTATTAGAGCCATCAAACCTCTACTTCTGTCATCTTTCAGCCATCCCCGCAGCGGACCTGTCAGAGCAGATCTCCACAGCTGGCACCGAGGCCTCCGGCACCGGCAACATGAAGTTCATGCTGAACGGCGCTCTAACCATCGGTACGATGGACGGAGCTAACGTTGAGATGGCCGAGGAGGCCGGCGAGGAAAACTTTTTCATCTTCGGCATGAGGGTGGATGATGTTGATGCGCTAGACAAGAAAGGGTAAAGAATGAACCCCGATCTGTCCAAACATGTATTTCCACATGAAATCTCTACCAAAAACATATTTTGTTCTGCAGCCAATAAAATCACTTCACAGAGGTAATTTACAGTTACAGAAAACAAAGAGCAACGACTTTATACACAAACATTTATTTCACACACAACTAATAACTACTAGACACACAAATGAATGGATAAATGCAGTCATGAATGTAAATACAGCGATGAATAACTGAGGACCAGTCTATTCAGATAAGTGGATAACTTTAGCATTGACCAGTGAAATTACCTTTGTACACCTTTCAGCAGTTGAGAGGGGATTTGGCAAAGCATGAGTGAAATATTTATAATTCCACATCATGAGCAGGTTAGTGAAGGGAACGCCTCCCTGATCTGATGCTAAATTATCTTTAGTAGCCTCTTGTAGGATCAACCACGCCCAAGTATTTTTTTCACCTGGGGGTTAATATCGCTGGTGAAGTTGCGCTGGAGGGGAGGAGGGGTAGTGCTGTTTCTCTGTGGCCTTAATTAAACTTGGTATATCAATTAACGCACATTTGACTCGGAATTGCATAGCTGGTTTATTTTGTTCCTTGTTCCCTTTATGGGTTACTGATGAAGTCCAGACAACCTCATGAGGATGGATTAGTGAGAGTCATAAATTGGCCCATTGTCACTTAAATTTTATTGGCGTCCTCTCTGTCCTGGCTTTGGTTATCAGACCTGTAGGGTTCAGGTCAGCTGAAAAACAATGGTCACTTAACTTCCCTTAATGTCATCCCTTGAGTCCTGACATGGTTTGTTTATGATCAGAGGAAAGTGAAGACAGGATGATGGGAGAGTCTGAGGTCACATGAAGGCTGTTAAAGAGGGCATCAGTTCTGTGTAGAAAAAATTGAATTGTTCACCTTCATCATATTTCCTCACCAGCTGAGTTTTTTTTACTCCTTTATAGGCAGGGACTACTACTCCTTCAATAATAGGCCAGTTCCTGCAGCAACAAGCGCATGTTTCTGTTTTTCTGAATGTGCATATTGTTTTTTTTTTTTCGGTCCTGCTTAGATACCACGCTGAAGAGTTCTACAACCGCCTCCCTGAGCTGAAACAGGCTATTGACCAGATTGCTGGAGGCTTCTTTAGCCCAAAGCAGCCGGACCTGTTTAAAGAAATCGTCAACATGCTGATGCATCATGACAGGTAAATACACAACTAACACTCGCAGCCTGGGGCGCACGCATGCATGCGCACATACAAATAAGAACGTGTATAAACTTGAATGTTGGTGCAAAAAAACAGTAAATAGAGAAAACTAAACAATCATTAGCATGCACACCAACCTTTAGTATTGAAAACACACACACAGACACACACACACATACACACCATACACTTTCACATTGTGCTATCTGTTGTATACATCCTTATCACTGAGGTAATTGCATTATTGTCTGCACAGATTCAAGGTCTTTGCTGACTATGAAGACTATATTAAATGCCAGGAGAAAGTCAATGCTCTTTACAAGGTATGTTTATTAAAATCAATTGTTCATCAAGGTATCTTATGCTTTGTAGTATGATTTTAGTAAGTATGGGTATATTATGAGCTTCACCACTATGGAATGTGGCTAATTATCTTATTTTATTACTCACTTCAGAACCCCAAGGAATGGACCAAGAGGGTGATCTACAACATTGCCGGATCTGGCAAGTTCTCCAGCGATCGCACTATTGCCCAGTATGCTCGTGAGATCTGGGGCATGGAGCCCACGCTTGAGAAGCTCCCTGCCCCTGATGACAAGGAATAAACTGTCCACACAACAACTGACATCCCAACTTCTCCCACTTGCATCTCTACACAAACGCCTTAAATACCTACATGGTGGATACCGTGCGTCTGGTGAAAACCCTCACAAACCTGTGTCCACAGAGATTGGCATCAAATCCTTCCTGCATTAACACAAACTCTTGGACTGGCTAAGTTTACATTTTTCATATCTGCAAATTCACAGTATCCAGGTTACAGACTAGTGTAATAAAACTGTTGTAGTTCACATTCGGGATGCAGAAATGGCTGTTTTACAGTGGTTGCTGTAAAGTGGATTAAATAGCTTTGTGGTGGGCTTTGTCAATTTATTGGTGATAATTTTTTATTCAAAAATATATAATATAATACAACTCTTGTATTTCCACTCAGACCCATTCTGAATAAAATATCTGAAATATCATGAAAGCCTGGGGGATTTTTTCCAGATTATTTTTATCAAGTACTGTGAAGGGTAGAATAAATATGCACATAAAGCACTTCCTTGCACAGACAATTATTATTGGGTAATAATTATTGGGATCTTTACTCAAGCAATGGCCATTTGAATTATAGCTTACAAACCCTTCCACTGTATTATGATAATCAAGAGTAAATTTTATTTGGTGTTAATGATTGATTTTGCCAATGTTGCAAACAAACACAGAAGGGACACCCTCAGCTGGAGTCGTAACGTCATACTGGGAGGACAGTTAATGCAGCGGATGAGATCCTAGAATCAGGAATATTAAGAAACAGTGAAACAGCTGCAAATTATAAACCTGTTACAGAAAATACAGCAGAAAACCCTAACCCTTAAAATGAATATTATAAGCACTTACTGATAACAGCTTCACTGTAGAGACAGCAAGAGAAGAACCCATTATTGCTGTTACCATCTCAGTAACACTGCTTTCAGATGATGAGAGGTGAAGCAAGATTCACTGTTGGTCATGATCTTACACATCATCATAATCATGAGTGATTATTTGTAATCATGAAAATCGATAGAAAGTCGTTGGTAAAATCAGAGATAGCAGAGACCAAGCGACAGGCTGCCTGAGCTAAGTCTTAAGTCAGCATTCCTTCTGTATCTCTATAGACCTCAGATACAGATCAATCTAAAAACAGGTTTATGTTAAGTAAGACATTAACCTGTTTCATTATCTGTGTGTCAGTTACAGATTCTGACATCATGCAGTTTCTTTGGTGGTTCATGTAGTCTACAAGGTACCAAATGGGAAGCTTTATATAAAGCAAATAATCAGACAATGTAGAGCAGAAGTCAGTAGGGCCACTCAAACAAAAACAGTTGTTTGATAAGGCTGGGGCCCATCAGTCCCCTGACTATTAACACTAGCATGAGACCCAGTTTAGTTCAGTGCTCCAGACAGGACTTTGACACTGTGTCAATAATGGCAGCACTCTTATCCACCATGCTGGGGATGGGATGCAGTCGAAGACACTGAAATAAGTCTGAATGCCAGGGTGTTATCGTGAGCTGTTCCTGATAACACACCAGTGTTTTGTTACACCACACTACATCAACCCAGGGACTCCAAAACAATGAACCAGGACATCACCACAAAGACTGGCAACGGTTTCAAAATGATATAGTTTACTGTGCCTGACAAACATTTGTCTTCTTTTCAGGAATCCTTGCAGCACTTATGTTACAGCCTACTCGTGTCGATTTTGTTGGCACAGATGTTTAACAAGGTTATTATCCCCAAATCCTTTAGTTACACTGCATATTAGTCCAAGCATGCATAGTTGGTTAATCATGGTTGACAAAAAATACATTTTGGGATGTCACTTAAAATACTATTACTGTTTATTTTTATTATTATTTAAATTTAACATTTAATAACATATCTAGAGTGGGATCCTAAAATTTTTGCCATTGAGTGGACTAATTGAGTGAAACATGAAATTCTTTGAGTTGCCTGTTGGAGGAGCTCTTGCTGGCAGGAAAAAAGCCAACGGGACCTGGTGAGGGATAGTACTCTGTGATGTTGCCTTGTTAATAATGACCAAAACCCTAGGAAAGAGGTACTTATTAAGCTCACACATGTTTTCAAGCCAACGCAGATGTAAAGAGGCTGCACTTTATGTGACACAGTATACCAAGAATACAACAGAACAGCTTCTGCATTCAAAACACAGAAATAGTGGAACAAACACTCCCCTCCGCCGGTGAGGAAAAGTGAAGTCAAAAGTCAACAAGGACACAAGCTGTTTAACGTTCACTTTTTTAATGGTAAAAATTAGATAACATTTAGCAACATCCAAAAAATACTGACAATGAACTACTGGAATAATGTGGATTCTTAACCCTCGTAATTTGAAAGTTGACTTTACTTCCTTTATGTTTGGGCTCTCACATACTCCACTGCTGTATGTGTAAAAATGATACTAATAACTGCAGAATCAAGTATTTATTTCTTGAAATTGCTTTTCCCCCCCTTTTGTTTCATCAATATGACATATAGTACAAAGAGGTGAAGTTGGACAGACAACAGAGTAACAAAAAATACATTCACACAAGAGAAATGAGCAGGCTATGACTCAGAGAAAATGTATAATAATATTGTTGATTATTGAATTAAATAAATAAATAATCATTGCCTTGGGCCGCCCCCAGACTCTGGAAGGGAGCCAGCTGCACTTGAAATTTGATAAAGGTGACAAAATACAGAAATTACCATGAGGTATAAACTAGATACAGAAACATTGTTTTATGTATTGACTATACATTAACAGAAAAATTATTTTTCTTTGATAAAAGGTCCTTTACAGACAAAAAAAAGAAAGTGATGTTACATACTGATGTTACTTAAGGTATGCTTGGGGTCAGCAACTCCCTTTTATGAACAAACTGTTATAATACTCCTTTAATATTAATCCTGCTCTATTTATCTGGGAGGGGTAAAGCTGTGTACACTGTGTGAAGTACAGTCAACACCAATCACAGATATAGAGCAAATAAAAACCACTGTATTGAAGTTTACTGGGGTCATGTGCCAAGGACATGACCATTTATAGCAAATGGTTATACAGTTAGGTTTGGTGGAAAATGCTATGCGCTTTGAGAGTGCTCTCAAATAATCCAAACAACAATGAGGATTCTGCTGAGAGAGCTACTTCCCCTTATAAACACACATTAATGTAAATCTTTGTTAAATCAACAGCACAATGTGTCGAGATTACAATCTGTTTCTAAGGACAGCTGTGAATGAACCAATGATTGTAAAGCATATATGAAATGGCTGATGCCACTCAGCCAATATGAACTCTTGGCCTGAACTAAATAATACTATGCTTCATCAAATAAAACTTGTAATGAAAAATTACATTACATTACAATTACATTAAATTATTGCAAATAAATAAATTAGGGATTTTTTATAGCACTTGAGTAGTAAACTGTGTATTTCTCAAAAAGTAAATATAAAAAATATAACTTTTGAATAAGCAGTTATTGATATTGGAATCAGACATTTGAACCAGCACTGCTAACTGACTTTGTATTTTTCTTTGCTTTGCACAGAGACAAAAGGTCAAAGTGTTATGTCTCCACCTGTGTTTGCAACTATTAACAGAAGATGTATGTATGTCATTTGTCTCTGTTGTCAATGTGTTTGCAGCGCTTAACTGGTGCAATATATAGTAAGATAACTCTTCAGGGTCTGTCTCTGAGTTTAACAAGATCAAAGTCCAAACTTGCATCAAACATCTACAAGGTACAAGGCTGTTTATTAGTCATTATACAGCACAAGGCTGCATAAGGAAACACAAACAACATATAATTAAGTGTAGGCCTATATTAAAATATGGTAACATATAAAATAAAATAAAACAATGTATACAGTAATTTAAATACATATATACAGACACGTATACACCCCTAACATTCCACTTTTTGAATTTGCATCTGAGGTGAATGTAAACGGCAGCAACAAGGTGATAATATGTATATATGTATATAAGTTTCATCTTCACAATAAACAGTCTGACATTTGGAAAACAGAGTCCATCTTGACTGTGTTTGAGCAGCAAGCATCATTGATGTAAAACTCTGAGTCCACTTCCTCTCATCTTGCCAGAGTCTTGCGCTGACAGCTCAGAACATGGACCACTTGCCGAGTGCTTGATCCAGGATGTTGATGGGGCAGGTCTCTGTAACGATGTTGGCACAACAGTCTCTGAATTCCATTGTCTGTTCGAGTCCCATTTTATCCAGAGCTTTAGGAACAAAATTAAACTGAGCTAACATCCTGGCTCTCTCTCCTCTCCTCTCCTCTGAGCAATCACCCACCCGTCGTGGCGCCTGGTCCGGTTGTTTGGGCCGGGTAGATCGTAGTCTGCTGCTCTTTAATCCAAAAACCCCGTCTTCATCTTCCCATTACTGTACTGTCTAACAGCTTTAGATAAATGTAAAAGTAAAGATGGAGATGAAGAAGTAAAATGTTGAACTCGTCCCGCATGAATGGTTATGATTATTGACAAGTTAGCACTTAGCGTCAACAAATTAGAGAATAACCACCATGTAGAGCATTTTTTCTAGCACAATGATTTAGTGAATGAGAACAATGTACCATAATGACACTGCTGTAACTGGAATTAATATTTATAATATATATTATTACAGGCTACCAGTGGTAAGATTTAGCCGATAGGATACTATTATCTGAAATTATCAGATAATAGTATCTAATCAAACCTTAACAAAACAGAAAGCAGTTTTATTTGTGAATCAGTTGAATTGTGGAATCTCAAGCAATAAGCTGTTGAAATGTTACAAAAGGTTGTAGTATCCAATACTTATGTATTTGACTCATAACAGTTCAAAATAGCATATTGGATACTACATATTTCCCCCTGCGAGACTTAATTGAGTCTCGAAAAACAAAAAGATAACAATATGCTTCTTGCAGTATTATTTTTAACAATATATCAACTTTATGGAGTGTGAGAATGAAAAACCTGTCCGGCAGCCTTCATTCCAAAATGCCCTTCAAGACAATCTAGACAGGAAAATTTTCTCACGGCTCCTCTGCCTTAGGCGGCCACGCATGGTACTCCAGTTTCTACTACAAACAATCTGTAGGCAGCCATTAGCAAATAAAGTGTAACCTATACGTATTTTGGTATTATACTAACATTAAACAATATATTTAATGTTATAATATTGTACTAATACACTAATTATACTAGTTACTACTCCAGGTGGATAGTGGAACCTCTGCAGTACACATTGCCACAGTGCCACCAATTACTTGAACCTCCCCAGCCCCAACCTTCCACCCACTGCGGGTGTCCATCTGCCTCCTGCCCCCACTGTCCTCTTTTCTGAAAACCAAAATATGGTCACGCTATTATACAGGTACGGTAACTTTGTGATGTCGGGTGTAACTTAGGGTACTGATTAACCCATACTACGTAAGATGGATTCATTTTACCCAAGGTTTGCTTTCATGTATTTCTAAACTGCTCCAAGCAGGTTGTCTTCGTGGTTGACCCAATGTTACCCTATATAAATGACAGGATACAATAAGTGTACACACCACATCTGTAGGCTACTCAGTGTTAATGATGAGAATTATTAATCATCTACACCTCTTGACAGAATATATTTATATTTAATCCTGAATTGTTGCCACCTGTGCTTCCTCATGGTTAGAATGAAGGTATTATTAACACAATACATTTAGATTCAATCAGGCAGCCCTACAGCCTAGGTGCTGTAGATCTTAATTCATTAAAGTTCCCATGCATTTCATGCTCTGCAGACTAAGGGGCTGATTCAACATTTGTGTCCGTTTCAACCCTTACCCTCCATTTCACAGTTTCTTTGCTGTCCACATTTCACAAAAAGCCCAGAGCCCCAAGGGAAGCCTGCCTGCGACTTTGTTTGTCTTTTTTTTTCATTTTTCTAAAGTTTTTCATATTCTGTCAAATACCTGTATTTTTAGGGCTCAAACTACAAAATATCCTGAAGAAGGAGTAATTTAAAAGGACAAATCTTTCCCCGATCAGAGTCTTGCAGCTGAAAAAACTGAGAGTTTATTGTTTTGCTTTGGGGCACCTGCAGGTTCATTCAGCCTGACATCTCATGCTGATAATTACACAAGTGCACACATTCCTCAAAACTAATCATCAGGACACAAACCAGGCAGAAATGTCTCAGATTTTGGCTACATGTACTCTGTAAAGGCAATACAAATGTGAAATACAAATAATTACATAGAAATACAAATGAATGGAGTTATTTTTCTTTTTATTCTTGGCTCTGTCTCATAACTCAGTCAGAATAACGTGACACAACATGAATCAGAACACCTGCAACTGCTGCTGATTGAATCGTCACATCACATAGTCACTTATTGACTACAAATTGTAACCTGCAAAGTGACAAAGGATGAGAAAAGGTCATGGTGTTACAGTGATTTTGAATAGTTGAATATTTATCTGCTTGTTTTACAATTTGTCAAAACAAAACACAACACAAACTTACTGATTTTCTTTTACTAATCGGCTGCTGCAGATAACTTCAATCTAGAAAATCAATCCATGCTTATGAACAAACAAAAAAGGAAACTATCACAGAAAACATTCAAGAAACTTTAAAGAAAACCAAATTAGTTTGGTTGACCTCACATGTGACAAACACACGCAGACACTCGATCACCCTGTTCTTCACATTGAGTAACCAATAAAGGGCAGGGAGTGTATCTCAGTGCAAAGAGGGAAAAGAGCTAACATAGTTATGCGCCCACTCTTGATGCTGGAGCTCTATGAAACACTTCAACCAGGCATTATTCCTGCACAACAAGGACTCTGCATTCTACCTCAGCGTTTAGTGAATGCAATGCTAATACCTTTAAGAGGTTAAATTGCACTTCAAATAATCCAAAGTTCAGAAAAGCCGTAGGAATTTGAGAGCCGATTACTCACTTTGACACACAGCAGCAACAAGACGACATTAACTTTCTTTTTGATTTTTTGGCTTTTTTCAAGGACTCTTTCTGGAAACACTTTGCCAAGATTTTATTTGAATTGACGCATTCTTGTGTTAATGAAGGTGCTACACTTTATGAGCCAGGATTGTCATGATTACATATTTTATGTAATGACAGAAAACTAATTCAGCTGGTAAGTCAAACTAATTTGGTATTAATGGCATAAGAAAATACACCTGGTTAGGGTTAGGGTTAGTTCTTGGAGCTGATGTTTTCTTCATTACTTTTACAGGTGCTAGAACCACACACTCCTTTGTACACATACAAATATTCTAAAGGAACCCACCAGCAACATTATCCAGTGCCATTAACATTAAGCCACGTTGTGGAGTTCTATTGTACAAAACTATGGCATTTGGGGACCTCCTAGAGCTGGTGGGCAGCACAGGACGCTTTCAGATCCTGCATGTGATACTCCTCTGCATACCTGTCCTGATGATGGCCAGTCACAACCTGTTGCAGAACTTTGTTGCTGCGGTGCCTCGTCACTACTGCAGTGCACACACGAACCTCTCTCAGTCCCAGCTGAGCCCAGAGGAAACCCTGCTGATCACAGTGCCGCTAGACCCGACAGGGAAGCCACAGAGGTGCAAGCGTTATGTTGTTCCACAGTGGCACCTCCTGGCTAAGAATGGGACCTTCAGCTCAGGGGAGCAAGGAGACACTAAGGATGGTGTGGATGCTGACCTGCAGGAATGTGCAGATGGATGGTCCTATAACATGACTGAGATGAGCTCCACAATCATATCGGATGTAGGACTGCATATCTTTAGTCACTCAGATTTATTTTGCCTATATGTTGTCATGTCATGTGTGTTAAACTGTTTTTCATTTTTGTCAGTGGCATTTGGTATGTGATATGCGCTCTTGGAAGCAAATGGGACAGACAGTCTACATGGGAGGTGTGCTTGTGGGAGCGCTCATCTTTGGAGGCCTTTCAGACAGGTAACATCGATCTTATCCCTACTGATATCACAGATATTGTATGCGTTTCTTATCTGTTACAATTAATCATATATATATAACTTGTCTGCTGCATCTTTTTATTCAAAAACTAACTTATTCAAGTCAAATAATATAATATAGTCTTACATCACTCTTTGCAAATCCACCTGGCTCTTAGATATGGTCGACGCATCCTCCTGCTCATCTCTAACCTGCTGATGGCAGTGGCAGGAACATGTGCCGCTTTCTCTACCTCCTTCCCCCTCTTCTGCCTGTTTCGGTTTGGTTGCGGCATGGCTCTGTCTGGCCTAGGGCTCAACACCTTCTCACTCAGTAAGATGTTTAGCCGGATAGAGAACAATTGGGTGTACTCTATTAAAAGGAAATTATTGGATACAGTCAACAGGCATGTAAGAATTATAAAGTATCTCTTTTTCTATGTATTCTTTCTTTTCAAGTTGTGGAGTGGATCCCCACTCGTGTGCGAACAGTGGTGGGAACAATAACAGGTTATTGTTACACAATGGGACAATTGCTCCTGGCAGTCATAGCCTACTTCATCCGTGACTGGAGGTGGCTAACCCTGGCTGTGTCTTTGCCCTTCTATGTCTTCTTTCTCACCTCATGGTGAGATGCCAATTATTGTAGACAAGTAAAAGTTAGGGTTGCAAAGAGTTAGTTTTCAAAGATACAGTTGTTTCACTATAAACAACTAAACAAATATCTCATACAGGTGGTTTCATGAATCTCCAAGATGGTTAGTCCTGAGTAATCAGTCTGAGAAAGCCATCAAGAATCTTAAAAGTGTGGCCAAATTTAACGGACGCCACGAAGAGGGAGAAAAAATTAACATTAAAGTAAGGGAACGCATGTGTTTCTGTTATTGCACCATATATCTGTGTTTAGAATTGTGTTTCAAATACATTTGTATTAACAGAACTGTCTTTATGCTTAGATGCTGCAGGAGTCCATGAAGAAAGAGGTGTCCTGTTCACAGGGCTCCTACTCTGCCCTGGATCTGTTCCGCACACCTACAATGAGGACAATGACAGTCTGCCTCAGTGCTATTTGGTACATGTCCTGCTCTTATCGTAGAAAAACTCAGTCACGCTTTTAAGCACCTTCTTTGAAATTACAATGACACAATGCATTTTTGTTGGAATACTAACTTAGGTTATCAACAAGCTTCGCTTACTATGGTCTCGCTATGGATCTGCAAAAGTTTGGGGTGGACATCTACTTAATGCAAGTGATCTTTGGAGCTGTTGACATCCCTGCTAAAGTTGTCATAACTGTGTCTATGAGTTTTCTTGGGCGCCGTCCATCACAATGCGGTGCTCTTATTGTCGCTGGAGTCACCATTTTGATCAACCTGCTGGTACCTTATGGTGTGTTAAAACACATGCATACAAGTAAATATTGGATATTATACTACAGAAACAACCTGCTCAGTGACCTGATGCATGTTTCACCTCTGTGCAGATAAACAGACTTTGCGCACCTGTTTGGCTGTATTGGGTAAAGGTTGCCTCGCTGCCTCCTTCAACTGCTGTTTCCTTTACTCTGGAGAACTGTACCCAACTATTATCCGGTAAGTCTTATTTAACAACAAACGTATGTTCTTTATATAATGTAATCTAATTTATTTAGGAATTTAGTTCAGTTTATTTATTTTTTTGGAGAAATCAGAACTCATCTCTATGTACAGTGTGAAAGCGCCAGATGACAGTTTATCTACTGGAGGGACATTAGCTTGATAAACCGACCAAATTGCTATTTTGCTCAACAACTTAGAAATATGGGCAAAGTCTAGAGCCAGGCTACTCATATCTATGTTTTATTCAAGAAATAGGTCTCACAATGAGCCTACAGAATTGCAGTTTATTGTTTAAATAAATACATACTAGGGGTTGGAGCTTCTTTGTGTTGAGATCTAGAGAGCCCCTAAGGTTCTGAAAGGTGATTAAAAAAAACAAAAAAAAAACACCCACCTCACCTTGGGGCGGCTGTGGCTCAGGTGGTAGAGCGGGTTGGCTGTTAATCGGAAGGTTGGCGGTTCAATCCCTGGCTCCCCCTGGTTGTGTGTCGAAGTGTCCTTGGGCAAGATACTGAACCCTGATTTGCCCCTGTCCCTGATATTCCACCAGTGTATGAATGAGTGTGAATGTTAGTTTCCGTTTGAGCACTTAGGCTCTGTGTATGACGTAGTGTAAAAGTGCTTTGAGTGGTCAAAAAGACTAGAAAGGCGCTATACAGAGCATTTACATTTACACAACTTAACATAACTTGTTCCCACAAGACAAAGGACTTGTTTCAACAAACTTGACTTTGTTACGATCAGCCACCTGGCTGAACACCGGAAACAGAGGTTTTTGGACCCAAGATGCCGACACTGAGATGGAGCAGGTAAGTTGGAGTTTATTCCAAACAACAATGGACTTACAGAACAAGTAAAACAAGAATGTCCATAAATCCAAAACGTGAGTGTACAATCCACAAGGTGACAGGAAACAAGAAACTAAACAGTAGTCTAAATCTGACACACACACACAAACTCCTGTGGAAACAACCACGCATACAAACAATGAACTGGCTAAAAGACAGACAACCACTTAAATACAGAGGTGGGGGGAGAAACTAATTACACACAGGTGACAGTACTCAGACAATCAGAGACAAGCACAGGAAGTAAAACATGACAAGAGTCACTAGGGCAGACTTACTACAAACTAAAACAGGATGTAAGGCTAACTGAAACACACAAGGAACATTGTCACAAAATGAAACATAACACAGACAACATAAATGACTTGATGACAAAAACCAACAAAAGCAAAGACCACAGAGACAGTAAAACAACACTAGAAACACTAACTCATAACAAGGAAACATGACAAATAAACAGATGACTAAAGTAACACATATACACACTAGAGAGAAGAGTAAACACAAAGGCAGGAAATGAACACAGAAAACAAACCCAAAATACACCCCACCAACCCAAACCTGTGACAGACTTGTCAAATCAATGCCAGCCGCTGCAACACCAACTTAAGCCATGATAGTAATCAAGTGCTCCCACCTCGCACTGGTCCATTATTTGCTGTCTTCTTTTATTGACAAAATATGTCCTGGAAGAAGTGCTGCTGAATGCATGTCCTTTCACACCATTCTCTGGACCCAAAGCACAGTGGGGAATACAGAGAAGGCAGTGTGACACCAACAAACTAGGGCTGACCCTGAATAGTTGAAGATTCAATGCTTCGATGGGCGGAGGCTGATTCCACTGTCAATCTCACAGTCGAAGCTTCGCAGAGAAACAAGGATCATACCATTTTGGCTATATGGGGGTGCTCAACGTCTGATTTTACATAGAACTACCAGTTTTCTCCCAATAAGTTAACATACAGCCTATTACAATATCCAAAAATAAACATGTAAAAAGAATACAATTTTCTTTCAATAAATGTTTTTAAAGTGCGTGAATAAATCCAAAATTGTAACCCTAACCCTGGGTTGTCAACGTGTTGGCGTAGCGTGTATGTGTGTAGTGGCAGAAGAGGAACATTTGCTGAAGAGACCGAGCCCCAGCTTCGCTAGTGTTTTGCCGAGTTGTCTGCACCTCGCGGGACTTTCGGATAATTTATCACTGTTGATTAACCACACAAAGAATATTTTATCATTTTTGAACAGCCGGCTACTTGAAATAGAGCTGCGAGGAACCACGACGTGCATGCTGTTGTCGGCAGCACGGCATGCACGCAAAACTATGCACAAGAATGGCAGGCGAGAGAGAGAGAGAGAGAGAGAGGGAGAGAGAGGGAGAGAGAGAGAGAGAGAGAGAGAGAGAGAGAGACAATAAATCACAGTTTAGCTGGAAATTTACAGTGTAAGTTGAATAAATAGAGACTGCAGCTCTGCAGCTTCTCAAGATTATAGCGGAGCCACCATGAATTAACCCCCTCAGTTCACATATGCATTGACACTTTATCACCATCACCACAACCACTGATTTAAAGCATGTATGTCTTTATGGCTGTCTTTGTCATTTAATAGTTGTACTTTTTCTTTCACAGTCAGAATGGCATGGGCTGGGTATCCATGATGGCTCGTATAGGATCCATGGTGGCCCCCATGGTGCTTCTCACGGGGGAGTATTTACCTTGGCTACCAGGTTTAATCTATGGAGGAGCTCCAATTCTCACAGGAGTGGCTGTAATATTCCTTCCTGAAACGCTTGGCTCACCCCTTCCTGACACAATACAAGATGTGGAGGACAGGTAAGATCGAGCTCCAGGAGAAAGGATTTGTTTCTTTTCTTATATCTTTGGATGTCCCAAAATTTAAAACCACATTTTAGTAATGAAAAGGGTCTATCATCATGGTTTATTGAAGAAAAATCAGCATATACAGCTGAAGAGAGAGAGAGAGAAAAACTGATTTATCCATGTTAGCATTTTTTATGTTTTGCACAGGGGACCTGGTAGAAGCTCCAAAATGCCACCAAAGGAAGCAATAGTCTTGCAAGACACGCAGTCGACGCTCCTAAAGCCGGCTGTCTGAGGGCATCTGTATTGTTCTTCTGATGTTTTTGCTGACATGTTAATGAAAGTCGGTGCTGCTTTTTCTCTGGCCTGTTTACTTGTTTGATTTCCGCAAAGAGTTCATTGTGGGTTATGAATGCTGGAAAATGGAGCTGGAAAGGTTTTTTGGACAGGTCAATACAGTGAAATTAATATATCTGCAAACAATCAGACCCATGTTTATTTGTTATCCAGTAGCTTTAAGGACTTTAGTCTGACTTTGTACCAATTATGTTTTATATTTTACTTGTCTGTGTTAAATATTAATTTCATATAAATTCTACAGTTAATGGTTATGCTGTGCTTTACTGGAGTTTTTATAACTTCTCTTACTTTATAAATAACCCTGTGTTTGTAAAAAAAAAAAAAAAGTACTTTCTTTAAAATCAACACCTCTTCATTCATATCTTGTGTTTCTCTCCTTTCTTACCATCTGTGGAACCCAAATACTCACTATGATTTGTTATCTAAATGGGTCATTGTCAGCTACTGCTCAACTGCTGAACAGCTGAACTGAAACAAATCAGATGAAGAACCTGTTTGACCAGGATAATAAATCAATGATTTATATCATATATCAATGAATAAACACAAGCAATCACATTCAGGATCAAATATTACTTCACACAAACATCCTCAAACATCCCAAAGTATTACTCAGTTTTAATTTATTTTACTTTTTAACTTTGTGTTCACATGAGAACCTCTGGTTTCCCATTAAAGTTGGTCAAAATTTACCTCACTCTTTAAATATTAAACTTTGGCAGTCTAGGTAAAGCCTCCAGGACTTTTAATGGACAAACTGAATCATGGATATATTTGGATATCATGGATGACACTAAATTAGACTTGCTTTTGGAAATTGTTCTTCCTATGATATTTACTGTGAGGAAGACTTCATTCTGTGCCAGATTCTGTGTGACAGATTCAGTCCATTGTTATTTTCTTCATTTATGTTTTGTTAACATGGCTCTCTCTAGGGACAGTTGCTGTCCAGATGTGAGCCTTTCAGCCAAGACAAATGTTTCATTTAACAAAACTTGTGTTTGATAGATTTGTGCTGGAATATAGAGCATGAGCTGCTGGTGGTCAGTGCCTTGACTTCAAATGATGAAAATAAATAAACAAATGAACACCTAATGATTAATGTGATATTTAACATGAAAACATTAAGTTGTTGCTGTATTTCAGTGTCACATTCTTTTGACACAAAAATAATTATTTATTTATTTATTTTATTTTAATGATGTTTTTCTGTTCCAAATTTGCTTTGATGTATGTTTGGATCTTAAACTGCATTCAGATGTAAAGTAAATGTTCAGTCAGTCCTGCAGTTAAGTTGCACTGCCAATTCATTCCATAAACACCACTGTTTATATCTATAAGGCCTGTTTCTACAGAATGAGGAAATATAACTGGATACAATACAAAGTACCACTAAAACCATGCAAAAGGTGAACTCCTCTGGTGTGTGACTTTTGCTGGTGTGCCACCATCTAGTGGTTTATTGATGCTAATGCAACTAAACAACACAGTCCTTGGAATATCTGCAAATCTGCATGACAAAAAGGGAACAGCTTAAAAACTATAAGGTAACATGAAATCTCGACCGGTAATTCTTACTTCTGATGGTCTTTGTCTTGAAGGTTTCAATCTGCTGGATGAACTGGGTTGCATTTCATGAATGCATTTGGGCTCGATCAGCTGACCAGTTTTCAATTTGTCATTCAAGATCTTTTAAAATATGCAGTAGGGAATCTTTTACAAATTTTACAAATATGCTTTGGCACTGTTTGTTAAGAGATCCTTCTGCACAATTGTATTCATCCAAGGAGGGACAATAATGCTAGAGAAATAATCAAGATTAAAATTAATTAGTAAAATAAATCCTGTGACAGTCAGCTAAGATGCTAATACATATCATTTTACAATGTTCAGCTGTTACGCAGGATGTGTGTGCGTGTTTGTATAAGCTCTCAAATCAGAGAGCAGAACAACCATACAAAATAGTTTCGTTATAATCTGTAAACCCCATGTTAAACCCCATGTAGTTTTCAGTGGCCACTAGTGGTGTGGTTTTTAAACTGCAAGGAGGTGTCAAACTCATGAGCAAGCACAATCCGGCTCACTGGGAGACAGCTTCACCCAACATGCTGGTAACTCAGGTAAACTCCCACTGCAATTAATTACAGTGATATTTTTGTCAGCCTGAACTAATCCATGCTCGTTAAATGATAACGTTACATTGATCACTGGAGAGTGAACTGGTCTTCCATTGTGTTGTTTTCCTGCACGATTATGTTGCATTATTATATATTTTGTAGGTCACGTAAGTTACAGCGACTGAGACCGTAGGAGAAGCTGTGTACCTGAGTTTCAGTAAAACAACAATAAATCTAAATTGAACATTACGAAGCAAACAGCTGGCTGCCCCTGCCTTGCATTGCTATAGGTTAGTATATCGTTAAACAAATCGCTTCACATCATTTCTTGCAGGCTAAAATCAACACTTTGGCATAATACTGGTGGACGGGATAGTAATATGGGTCGCATTAGCTGGTGAAGTAACGTGGAGCGCCAAACAACTGCACCGGATAATGTTAGCAACTGCTAGGCGTTAGCTGACGAGCTAATGTTATCTTAACTTGAGCTAACTAAAGTACAAAATCACAATATATTTCATATGCTTTGCGGTAATGTCAGTTTAGTTCATGTTTTGATACATTTTGATATATTCGGTTAGTTTTGGTTTCAGACTGCAATTCTGCGAGTGCACTAAAGAACTTTACATGATGGACTTGCGTCCTGTTGTTATCATTTATGTGGGCTGTGTCTCCCTATTCTTGACATTGATTGGTTTAGCTTTGACAAGAATGAATGAATGAGGGATGAAAAGATGCATATCATTGCCACTATATTGTTATTATTATGGCATTATTACCTGCAGCAACAATTATACTCAAAGCTTGTTCAAATTCACTAAATAAATGTCCTTGTTCTGCAAACATCTCGTCGTCAGCAGGAAAGGAGGAGAAGACAGCAAGCAATCCTCCTGCACCTCCAATTGAGGAAAGACTAAAGACATGAGTTGCAGTTTGCTTTCATGGTAGTAGAAGTATAATTGTGTTCGGATCAAACTGAAAAGTCCAAATGTCCCAACCCTACGAGATAGGTGTGAAAGCCCCGATAAGCCTTTCTACTGTTGATTGCATTTTCACTCTACATCAATTTGATTCTCTGATTTGGCCTGATGGGCATCAGCACATAAAACTTTGTTGTTGGTTTTTATCCTTACATGGAGTTTATCTTGAAGTTTGCGTTGGAGTCTGTGTTGTGCTTGTAGTTGGACGTTTTGTGGTACATTTCGTTAGGTGAGGTGTTGTTGCTGTAGTCAGCAAGAGGCTTGGGAGCGCGCATGCAGCAACAACACCCACCGTGTGGTTCATTTCTAAGTGACGTTGCAGGGCCTTGGACAAATAGGCAGTAAAAAAGTGATTTATTGATAAGTGATTTCATTCAAAAACTACATATAGCCCCTTTAAACAAATATCACGATTGTAAACTGTGTATGTCAAGTAAGTCAAGGTAAAAGATGACTCAAAACCAAAGCAAAGCTTTCTACAGAAATAACTACGTCATAAAATGATATGAATAAAGATTTATTTTCTCATATGAACAGGTGGAATTATCATTTTATTTTACAATCTATGACAATCTCGCATTTTTTTTCTTTTTTTCTAGCATATTTCAGGAATGACATGGGGAAAGGTTATTTTTTATTGCTGAATGTTAAATGAAAATACACTTTCACTGACTGGAAAAGAATTGTCTGCTGCTTTTTTACCATGCACCCATCTAACCGTGACCACAAGGACATGCAGAAGAGAGGTGTTCAAACATTTCAAGCGAGGGTGGGGTCAGGTGGGGTGTGGGGGGGTCATAAAATGAAACAGTAGAGACTTGCAGGACAGTGCCTGGTAGCATCTTGATTGGGTGAGAGGACTGGCAAAGTGAAAGGAGTATCACATTTAAACCAGCGGAGCACTGTCTTCTTTTGCATTTTTCAGACATATAAAAATTAGACCCAGAGGTGAGAAACTCAATGAAATATCTGCATGTGAGGTGTGACCAAAGACCTTTCTCTATAACACCACTGTGCATTTACCATATAGCAGTTTGAATTGCAGATCAATCATTTTAAGAGTTTTTGTTAACAAGGAGTACAAAACATACCAACAGTGATGAAACGTCATCAACTGTTCTCTCTCACTGAGTAACTATTAATGGGTTTAACATTTCTTGAATTACCTTTTTAATATATACTTTTCCTTCAGTGGAGTACAGGGGGGATTCAAAAGATTTTGTTTGCTTTTAACATCATTAACATTGCGCACTAAATTTGGAAATAACTACATCCGTCAACAAGACAAAGCAGTACACAGTACTACTGGAGGACAACCTATTTGGATGCTCTCTGACATTACTTGGAAGTGTGCACATAAGTAGGGGCGGTCTAAACCAAGTGATAACATAATCCATGGACACAGTCATTCAATGGAGTATGTGAACAAGAAAGGCTGACGACTTGATAGATGGCTGCATAATGGCTTTAAAAACTAACTCATGTAAATATGCATTTATATCATGTTATTTCATTCTACACTACAGGCATCACATAGTTTTTTTTACACACAACACACTACAGTCACCTCTTAGAAAATGATGTAATCAAACAGCAAAATAGAAAGTTTGCATATTTTTGCATTGAATGATCCTCCAAAGTTTCACAGCCATTTATATTGTCTATTATGTTCTGTACTGTTCTCCACTAAGCTGCTTCCACTTGGCTTTCCTTCTTTCTGTATGGGAGTGTTCAGGGAACTGGTAGACTGTTAACATTTAGGCCTTCATTATCTGAGAACCTTAGTCTTAGGTAGACATTAAGTTGAGGAAGGTGAACAGGGTTTAAGGTGGAGGGAGGGGAGAGGGGGTGGGGGCATGTGGAAATCCTGAGACACTGTGTGGCCTTTAACATGAGCCACAAAAACAGAATGGACACAGAAGGATGATGAGGCATAGGATTAGGGGCTGAGTTGAGTGAAAACAGATGCAATCTTTTTGTTTTGCCATCACCTCTGATGGCAGGGGCCAGGAGGTCACCCTGTGCCAAGCGGCTCAGTGTTTGTTGGCCTCTTAACAGACCGACATAAGGAAAACCTGCTGGGGAATAAAAAGGACTTAACTGGGGCAGGCTGGGAAAGGGGCAGAATAGCTGTAAACACATCAAGCAATGACCTGCATAACACACGACCCTACAGCAGCCTTACCTGTCCATCTAGACTGGGGGTCACTGTTCTGATAAAGCACTATTCTGTGGACCTCTGACACACTCTTCTGTCAGCTCTGCTAAGACACCAGTAGACCCACACATTTGATGTTACCACAACAAACAATGAAATTAATCTAACAATCACAAATACATGCAAGCAAACTGACATGCGTTCTCTCTCTCTCTCTCTCTCTCACACACACACACACGCCTTTTACGCACACACACAACAACACAACATCTCACTCTCTGTCTCTTGGTAGACATTAGTCAGAGGGCAAAAAGGATCTACACTGTACTTATCAGGCGTTCTATTAGATCCCAAATCAAAAACCCTACAGGCGAATCATATTAATGTAAACATACACTTTATGTTGAAGTGGTTTATATTGCGTGACATTGAAGGGGTTATGTTCCAGTGGGGCTAGACTCCTCAAAGAATGCAACTTGGAAAGAAAGTAAAACAGGAAACCAGTGAGGGAAAAAAAAACATAACGTGTATAAAAAATGAGGCGTCCATATAAGAAAGGCTACAAAAACCTCCACTGGCCCTCTGGCATCGGCATACAGCAAAAGGCACCACAATATTACTCTATTTTTTACGTTGTGAAAAAACTGGCACATCTTTTTATGCTGTAAATCAAAATGTACATATAAATAGAGTTTTCCCTATAAAAAGTCTTTACTGTTAACTAGTAGACAACTTTTGCTAAAATGAAAATAAATATTTCATTTGTTTAGAATATCTGTCAGTTATATAAAATAAAAATATTTCTTATAGATGCAGGTCTATACTATATTGATTTTTGTTGGTTCATTTTCACTCTTTAATGGGGTGTATTGTCCGGTTTGGAGCGTGAGTGTGTAAGTCTTGTATGCATGTTCCCATGCCCACTGTGCCGCCCCGATGAGTGAGAAGTCCGACTGTCCACCGGCCTGTAGATGGTGGAGGGCTCGGCATTCATGTTCTGCATACTGAGGAAGGGCGTGCTCTCGCCGTCCTCCTCTGACTCACTATCTGTTAGGCAGCTTCGAGACCCATAGTCCCGAGATGCCTCATATCCACGTGGGGCCACATGGCCATTCAGTCTGGATCTCCGCCAGCGACGGCTACCAGTTCCACTGGACCCACTTCTCTTTGGTTGCTCCCGAGAGGAGAGATACTCCTGTGTGGTCTCATAGTCTTCCTCCTCAGCCAGCCGGTAGGGGCTAGAGGGCAAGCTGCCCCTGCTATCATTTAGATAGGTACGACGCTGCTGCCGGTAGGGCTCCTGGCACTGGGCGTCATGTAGGGGCACCTGGTAGCGGCGCAATAGAGGCTGGTCATCCGCTAGAGGATAGGGGTTGTGGACAGCAGGAGGGAGAGACATGGCATGGCTGGCATTGGGGGATGTGATCTGGAAGGTAGGCACCTGCGAGGGCAATGAGTAATGGAAATCCACTGGCGAGAGGCGGGCTGGTGTCGTCAGGGCTGACACATATCTGTAGTAAATACAGAGGAGAGTCAATAGTTAAGTAGAGAAGAGCAAAGGACAGAAGCGATAAAGAGAACGAGTTTACAAAAAGTGCACTGTGAGTTATTAGCACACTGTAAATGGACTCCTAAATATTGTAAGGAATATTTTTACATATGTAGATTTGTCTTTGTCTTTGTCTTGATTTTCAGTTGCTTATTGCTAACATTCCAAATCTCTGTACAATAAGCTGTCAGGTATTGAGTAATGTTATGGTGCAACCTCCCAAACCTTCTTCCCCCTATATTATTTTTAAATGAACTTATATCTACACAAATGATAGCTACTGTGGTTGTCATCTTAGGAAGCTTTGTTCAAACATGGCCATGTGGGCGCTATGGCAAAATGCTGAATACAACATAGAGATTCTTGAAGATGCAGAACCAATAATGACTTGGCCAACATGTCTCTCCAAGAAGAAAGTCAATATTAAGTTTTAAATACCTCACACTTTTTCATCCCTTGTCCTGATAGGATTAAACCCTAGTAACCACATTTGGATTGTTTGGATTGTCAAAACACCAGAAACTAATGGGTGTCACCCATGCAGTCTTACAGTCAGTTAATACCATAATCACAGCCAACTAAACATTCATGTCAATACATTTAAAAAGAAACTCAGAATTTACATTGATTATCACTGATGGTGAAGCATTGAGGATTGTGGTGTTTGGAATGTCTGTTTATCGCCTTGAGGCAGCTGCAACAGGCCGTGTTAGACACAAGCCTGAGATATTCCCACAACACCGCTGATTCAGCTGGTACAGAAGCTGTCGCCCTGATGGAAGCGCTTGTTACCTGGAATGACTCTGAGGGATGATGGTTATCCAGTGTTGCTCTGTATAACAACTCAATGATCAGGACCCTATTTGCACACACATGCTTGCTGTATGTTGGCATTGCTGATACCTTAGAGCGCGAGCACATAAAAGGCAAGACACATCTCGTCTGGTTAGTTTTTAGACAATTTACACGGCACTGGTCATAGTCCGATTTCTTTTTCAAGTTCTTGTGATTAATATCATATTGAAGTTTTTGCTGCACCCAGCAGCTGGTGTAGGACACTCTGTCAGTCATATAGTCAGTTCTAGAAATTTTAAAATACATTACAGTGAAATGCAGCTCTCAACACTTTAGGAACTACCTTACTCCATTACTTTCATTTTGGCTCAGTGAAAACATGACTGAAGTTGGACAAGCACTGATTTGCATATTCATTTGTTTTCATTTCCACTTTGTGTTTGTGAAAGTGAAAGGCTGCTTCATACATTGTACACGTTTAAATAGAGGATACTTGGGCTTTGCACTCACACAATTAAATGTTTGCTCCGTAAAGGTTTTATTAGATAAAATGTGCCACTCATCTGAGAATGTGACGACTTGGGAGTTTTCTAAAAAGTAATCTCAGTGAAAGATGTCTGCATTGGGGCCACTTTCGCTCCCTCTGAGATTCTGTGAGATTTTGCCATCTGAATATCATACTGTCCTAGCCACTGGATCTTGTGTTGTTTCACTGGGCACTTTTTTGTCGAGCACACTGTTCATCAAGTTATCATTGTACAGTAACTTTTCTAATGGTGAGGTTCCATGAGGCTCCACGAATGAATACATTTGTGGTAATAGTGATTCTCAAGACTTTAAACAAAGGTCAATGAATGCCTGTGATTAAGCTATTCGAAAGAAAAGGGCAGGGCGTCCACATGTATAGCAATTTTTAGCACAGGGTCTTCAATTACAATCAACAAAGACAGCCTTGCTCTCTAACTGGGCCACCGTTCCCTTCCTGCAAAAAAATGTGTGTGCTATTAGAACCAACTGTTTTTATAGGTGTTGTGTTGATGGTTAAATAAACACTCCATAATTTTAGTAGGGGACCATTCGTGCGTGTTGAGCGATGAGTGCTAAACTGGGAAATGTGTTGGAATTCAAAACATAAGCAGTGAGTAAGGAGAGCATTTGGGGGGTCACTATTGGGCCCTATCGCAAAATCAGGGAGTGTATCTTAGGCACTTAAAATGCAAGTTCAAATTCAGGCCATGGGTGACACTGAGCACTACTGAAATACAGAGCATATGGAATTATATAGTGATTCAATTGTGCTTGAGCTGTCATGTTCTAGTTCATGTTAATGGGACAGTCCGACATTTTCTGAAATATACGTGTTTGCCATCTTGCTAATTGATATATCTGTGCCTTCCGTACAGAAATAGGTGCAGGATAAATTGAGGGGCATATTTCCTCGCTTCTGACTTAAAGAGCTAGCTGTGTCCTGCAGCTTCTACTCTTTGTGCTAAGCTAGGCTAAACCTATCCTGGACCTATCTCTGTGACGCAAATATGTCTCTGGAAAAGATGGCAAACCAGTGTATTTCCCAAAATGTCACATTGTTCCTTAAATACAATTTTTGTCGGAACACTTTAGCCAGTCAGAATTACATACTGTCCAGGGAGTTATGTTACAGTAGCTATGTGCATAGAGTTCCCATTGAAATAAGCACTGTTTTTTCACTCTTGCCTACCTTAGCGAATTTCATCATCATGCCTGCTGTGTGTCAGTTTCCACTGAGTCTCTCTGAGTGCCCTGACTGGCCTCTCGAGGCTGAGAGAGAACCAGCAGAGAGAGGAAACTTCTCAAAATGTTCACGACAAACCCAGTGCCATATCAGCCACACAGGCCTGTTTCTCACCTGTCACTGTGCGGAGAGTCTCCCAGAGAGTCGAAGGAGTCTCCGTACTGTAGGCCCGGCCGATGGGGGTCAGAGTAACCACAGTGTGCAGCGCGCCGGGCCCGTGCCTCCATGCACGCAGGACTGCTGCATTTACTGGTCCCCACGGATGATGACATAATTCCCGGCGAGTCAGAGAGGATGCTGTCAGAATGTTCCAGGCTCCATGTCCGTTCCTCATGTCTGACAAATAAAAAAAGATGTTAACACGCACACACCCCAGCATGTCCCAGTGTGATTCTTTTTTTTTTTTCCAAAAAGAAGTAAGTAAGAAGTTTTTTGAAAAAGAAGATTGACAACCAATTCACTTGTTTCTAGAGGCAGGACAAATTAATCAGTCCCTTCACGTGAGATTCTGAATTTATGTAAAATGTGGTGCTTAATTTAAGGAAGGCATGAGGGCAAACATACGTACTGCATGGCGCATGCTTACCTGTGAGTTGATGAATGGGCTCGTGTGGAAGAGTTGTGAGATCTGGAAGAGGCATGGCTGGCAGGGAACGATCCCTCTGTTGCAGGCCGTATGACTCGTTCAGTTGCAGGGACATTCTTTGATATGTACTGTGATGGGAAGAAAATGGATTTGGCAAATGGAAAAATGTCAAAAAAGACAAGCTTTGATTATATAACTGAGCATAAAACCATTTGGTGTACATCTGTACGTGTGTACTTTAATAACATTAGGAATCCTTTCAGAAACTCACATCTACCATAGGGATTTCCTCCGGGCCTGGGCCTGGGTGATTGGGTCCGTTAGCTAGGTTACGATTAGGATGTTCTGGACACATGTTTTGTCTCAGATGATTGTGCATCTTCTTTCTTTGTTTCCTGTTGAGCAAATCTCTGTCATTCTCTCTCTCTTTCTTTTGGTTAAGATGCCCTAATTAATGATTTAACATTCTGCTTTTAAACTCGATGTGAGAACAAGATTAACTTTCTAACCTGTAAACGTGTCTAATAATATAAAAAGTCTACATTTTAAGATAGCAAACACAGCAACCTATTGTTCCCACTATGCAGCATATTACAGGCACTGCCAACAGAAAACAGTATACAGTAAACAGTTGTTTTTCAATAAAATACAGGTGGTATCCAATTATCAGTAAGACTTACTTGGTTTTACAGTAGGCAACCACACACACGATGCCCACCACCAACAGAGCCACACAAATACCCGTGATTGTCAGGACTCTTTTCTGGTAGAGTTCCTCTGCCTCTGTCAACATCACACCCACAAATTCACAGACGCACCCACACACACACACCACATGCACACAGTGAGAGAAATAAAAGGGAAAAAAATTAGTGTCTCGAAGGTGCAGGTTCCCACTTTTTATTTTATTTTTTACTAAATCCTGAGCAGTATGAAGCTTCATCCTCCCTTCCCTGACAACTCACTTCACAGTCAAACCTCTCCTCTCACATAATCACAAATACAACAGATGCTGTTGCTGCCTGTGCTGCAGTAAGGAGGCGTGGGTGGGGGACAGGGCCTCAGCAATAGTTAGACTAATCTTTTCTCTAAAAATCGAAGTAATTTCAAATTAAATATGATACTATAATGGTTCGGGCCTTTAATTGATGACCGGTAGAACCTGTAATGTTTGTCTAAAGTTCTACTAATGAGTCAATCATGATGCCTGCGTGATCAGCAATCATTCACTTAGTCTTCATCTACTCAGGTATTCAGTAAGCACAATGATGAGATCTTATTTTACAGTAATTTATGAAAGTTTATGAAGTTAATTTTAAGATTAAATATCAATAAATATTAAATATCAATAAATATGAATCTGGAGAAATCTTGACTGATGATTTTTGCTTTTCCAGAGAAGAGATTTTGAGAGGTTGAGGTAGTCTCTTTGTGTTCCCGGGGGGAAATGACGGAGCTAAGAGGTAGCATGATCAATGATAGACAATGTAATACGTATTTTACATTTTACATTGACGTTCCAAAGTTTCTGACACCATAAATAAAACACATAAATTGTATATTATATAATGTTAATTAAATTAGTGTTGGTATAATAACACAATGTCTTCCTGGTCTAGTACCTTATGTACTTGTATAATTAAATTATCTCTGAAAGAAAACCTCTAGCATTTGTTCTACACTCTCAACCCCTCAAGCACTTTTCTGGAAAAGGTAGCAGAAAAACAAGAGCTAACAATGAAGGAGGATGAAAATAGTGTCAGATAGAAGAAAAACATGACTGTATGTTCTAAATATAGCATTGCATGCTCACATCACAGCATCTACTCCTTAAAGGGATAATTCAAACCAGTAACACAGGTATTATATTTCATACTTCAAAGTTACATTTCAGCTATAGGCTACTAAAGACGGGGTGATGCAAGAAACATGGACAAGATCACACATAAATAAAAAGAAAAGAGATGGCATGTCAAAGAAGAAGACAGATACTAAAGGGAGGAGTCTAAGATGGTTGGATAGATTGAGTTGAAGACTGATGAAAGATATATGGTAACTACAAACATGGTACATCGTGCTTGTTACAGATGGGATGAAGAACCAAAAATCAGTCCAAAAAGGAAAATATGCTATTGTGAGTGAAACAGTTAATAGTTAAATTTTTTTATTGCACATGTATCAAAGGTGCAGGTGAAGACATCCATGTTAATGACATTTAATGTAGGATCAGTTACATTGACTAAGGGTTTGTCATTATAATGAGTTATGGTAGGACTGATTGGGAGATTGATTGGTTAATCGAGGGACAATATGATTTACAGTTCACACCACAGACGGAGCCAGAGCAAGTCAAAACAAAGGACATCTATTTAGTATCTATGCTAGGACTGAGAATCAAAATGGATTGTTCCATACCCATAAATTCAATCCCAAGATGCTCTGCCATTGCAGAGGGTTGACAGTTGGAAGAAAAAACAACAACAAAAAGAAACAAAAGACCAGATTAAGAGAGTGGCACCTTCTCACATATAGTGGACCAAACAAATAAAGGTATAACAGCAACTGAGACAACAAACACTAAACACGGCACGAGGACACCAGAACACACTTACAGCATGCAACACACAATTCAAACCACACTACACAAAACTATGGGACTACACAACTACAGTTTTAATACTGAAATGTTTTGATTTTATGAATAATATATTATAATCAAACTGGCTCTGGCTGTTCCTCTTGTGTGCAATTTCTCTCTACCGTATGTCTCAACACAGTCCCATGTTACTGTTGGCCACTCAGTTTTACATTTTACAAGTAATTTCTGATTCCAAGTTGCAGAAAGCGCTATTTCATTACATACCCAAACAAAATCTCGTAATGGGAATAGGACATAGTGGACGCATAGACGCTCTCATTACTGCTGTGTGGGGAAAATATGCGTCATCTGCTGAGATTACCTGTTTTCTGCTTTCTAAAAATGCTACACTGTCAGTTCCTGAACACACCCATCACATGAACAGGCAAGTTAAAAGGAATGTATCTGTACAGTATCGGAATAATCTCACTGAATAAGAAGAACTGTAGTTGGACTTTATGTTATATGGCATAGTGAGGCCATAGGGAGGCTGCACCAACCAGCTGAGTCCATATCTCTGGCAGCTCACTTGCTTTACTTGGTTTGAAGCGAGTCCCAGCTGTTCTTATGACAACATGCTTTTGTTAAGCCAAGCCCTTATGGCTGAGGAGCAGAAGCCATCCTCCTTGTTTTTGGTATCTCATGGGGATGGGAGGCGCCCCCTCCAGGAGGCGGGTCGTATGTAGTATGCAATGGATGTATGTGTGCGTGTGTGCACGTGTCTGCTCTTTGAGAGAACATTTTTATTTATTCTACTTAATTGAGAGTAGTAAATGTGAAATATGTGAGAGGCCATTAAAGCTAAATTCTAGTTGAAATGCAAGTGTACATGCAAGTTCTTCCCATGATAGCGTCAGCATGGACAGAGAAATCCTATTTTTTTCTGATGTGAATGTAACAGGTATGAATGCATCTACTCTCAACTTGGGTTTCATTAAATGTGATTGTTTTTACCCATTTCTTTTAAACATATCATCTTTTAGGCCTACAAATACACAGGACATTGATTTGAACGTATACGCACGTAAAACAAGTAATCAAAGCCTGCTCTGTGTTAATGTGGCTGGATGAGAACTGGAAGTAAATGCCTTCCTTGATGCAGGCGCACAGCTGCATCGAAGTATAACAGAATGCCGAAAAAGTGAGTGAGTGTAGGAAAAAGAGCTCCCACGCACCACTGTTTAACTCTGCCAAAAAACCCAAGCAATTTCAGCTCAGTGCATTACGACTTAATGTGAGATGAAATTACTTGTAGTTAAGAAGGGTGTTTTCGCATTGTACTCCGAGCCAACATACAACAAACAGTATGTGTAAGCTCTATAAGTCAGGCTACAGGGATGAGACTAGGCAGCATCAGGCAACTCCAAAAGCAGATGCAGTTAGTTATTTTCTATAATGTTAACTGTAATGTTACATTGAATTGCAACCACATGGGCTTGCAAAGACATGGCACTGACAAATATGCAGTGAGATAGCATCTGACATGAATTACAGGCTTTGCATTTAATTAATTGTTACACACTATCTTTAACCTTGTGCATGCTCTCTTCACAGAACCAAGTCCAAGCTATACTGTTTCATTAATATCAGGCCACTCACTCCTTTCAATATCACTTGAGATACTTTATGCGGGTAATCAACCAGCAGGTAATGTTGAGGTGTAAAACAGTGAGGACTGTTATAATCTTAAGCACGATTCCAGTGGGTGTTTTTCAAATTGAAAACATTTTATGGGCAAGCGCCATCAAGCCGTAGTTCTCCACAAACCACATCTAATCTTGGTATAATTCTGCACTTGATGGATATGTGCTGATATTGGCGTGTGATGTAGTGCAAGGTTGACTTCTCTTACCCCAGGCTAGCAAAGCTGTTTAACACAGCACTCTAGTACAGTGAGAGCACGAACTCTATGCTGAGGACATCTGCTGTAAGAGCACCATTCTATTGCTCTGAAGCAATGTTTGCTAGCAACAAATGCTATTTGCTGAATCTTCTCTCTGGACTTAACAATGTTCAGTGTTTACTAGAAACTGGTCTTAACCAAGTTACTGGCTGATTTGAAAGTGAAAAACATATAAATAATGTGTCCAGCCTGCATGTGCATGTGTATTCTAAAGCAACTGTGAACCACGGAGTAAGAGTTTTCTGTAAATACTCGGAAGATCCGCAAGTATCTTTAAAATCAAATCAATCTAGTCAAGCTAACTGGAATTATGTAATGTTGACTGATGTATAACCTACATACTGATAGATGCTAATATATGTATGAAGAAATCCTACATGTCGCATCTTGTTTGTGTGGAATGTGTAATAAATGGACTACATTAGAAACAATACTACATTTTGAGATCAGATCCCTCCATGTGATGGCTTTCTTTAACGCTTAACCCACTTCATTACACATTCAATTACTTGTCATGCCTATGAGTTAATGCTTATTGTTCAGGCCTGTTTCCATCCATCAGCTCTTCAATAGGATCATACATGCTTGTGTTTGCAGCTGATTGCATAAACAAGCATGATTAGAGAGTGAGCTAAAGGTAGGGTTTTAGTAATGGTTTTGCCATTAGACTGTGTTGTTACATGCAGCTGACTTTGTGCAAATCAACTACCACAAAGCATCTAAATCCAGCCAAGTACTTGTTGCTATCAAAGTAACTATCAACTTGTGTCCTGAGAGTGCACATGCAATACACTCCGATTTAAAGGGCAAATAATATCACATGCAGACCAAACACAACAACAGACTCTACTAATCTATGCCAGCTTGTGAATGAGTCATCGGAGGAGGATCAGACACAACAATTAGGTAATAACAGGAAATTAATGCAATCTCTCTACACTCAGCATGCACGCATGACACGAGGACAGTCTGACAGTGACAGAAGAGGAAATTGACATACGGTAGAAACTGGCCATAACGTAGGTTTGACAGCGATCACCAGTAAAGTCATTTGGACACCTGATGGAAAGAAACAAAGCCACAAAAAGAGAGGGGAGGAGAAGGGTGGTGGATGAGTGGGAAAGAGAAAGAAAAATAGAAAGAGAGAGAGGGCAAGGGTGGAGTGAAAAGGAGAGTATGCGTAAGAGAAAGTGAAGAGGGAGAGAGGGAGGGAGAGAGGGAGGGAGAGAGGCAGAGAGACACAGAATTAGAACAACAGCACATATACAGACAGCAGAAGCAGAGTGTTCCCCTGGATGACACCACCGTGTACATGGTGTAGTGCACAGCTCATTGCGTGTTGACCTGAGAAGGAGAAAGAGGAGGAGAAAGAGGAAGAAAACTGGGGGGGAGGGGAGGGGGGTGCAGCAGCAGGAGTCCACAGAGGTAATCCAGTGACTACTGTGTCTCTCAGCCTCTCATATCAAGTAAACATACTTTTGTAAGGATTGGGCATGTACAACCGCAGCGGCTCAGTCTGTAAGCATCGAGGGCCGAAGTATCCATCCGGACATCTGGGAAGGAGCAGACAAGTGTTATGAAAAGGAAAATACAGGAAGTGAGGTGCACTGTAAAACAACATGTTGTTAAAGGTCACAGTGAAGCCATGGATAAAGTAAAAGAAAAAAAAGAAAAAACACAGGAAAAGTCATAGAACAAAAGGTGACCTACATGATAATGTGTTTATCGACAGAAACAACAATACCCACAGTATGCTACAAAATATTTAAATATAAAATATATATGTATATAATAATAAAAAAAGACGAGTTTATAAAATTAGGTTTCAAATAATGAAATAAATAAAAGGTAATAAACAGGCTTCAGCCAAACCCCACTCTCTTTTTGACCTTTGAGAGAAGAGCGTTCATGAGTATATGGACAAAAAATTTAATGTATCTGGGGATGAACCGCACAATGTTTTGTAGGCGATCAATAAATCAATTCTAGAAAGCCTGTGCAGCTAAGCTGAAATTGTAGTGATGTTGTTTCTCCTCTTGGTGTCTGTTAGGAGCGTGTTCATAACCTAAAAATGTGACAGTTTTATAACCGGTACCGCAGAACAGTGAGTCATGAAGTAGTCAAATCAAGAGGAAATGAAAATTTGTACTTTCTAAAAGAATGATTTGAATATGGAGATCTGAACATGACTGGGCAACGCTCTTCACTTGTCTCAATGGAAAGCATGACTGGGCAACTCTCTTCACTTGTGGTTTTGAAACATAAGTAAGACGCAACACGTAGCTTTATATTTTTGTACCTGAAGACAAACTACTGTATCATCACCATCAATTGTGTTGTGCCAAACCATAGTTCTTCATTATGATCCCATTAGGATGAGCGTTTGGTCTTTTAAGGGGCACCAACATTCCACTCACAGACACAACTAGACCACCAATCCGACAAAGGTCATTGCTCATGATTTACTGGTTTCACACAACGCCTCCCAGGAGCACCATAACATTCAGCATTAAATTACTCATCCTGAGTGATGGTGTTTAACTGGGGGATAGCACCACCTAGACCAAAGAAACATAGCTGGAAGATGAAATAAATAAACTGTCACTACATAATTTAAAAATCAGATGAGAGTGCAAATATCCACCGTGTTGCAGCTGCAAACTCTATTATCACTCTTTTATTTTTAGTTTAAAAAAGGAGAAACATTTGGAAAAATGAATGTTTTACCGTGTGTTAGGAGACATGAAGCAGGACCTGTACTGTAAAAATATTTTACATGTGTATACAGTAGACCTACGCAACCACTTCATTTCCCAAGTCCCACTGAGAGGTGATTTGGTAAAAGTTGTGACTTGTTGATAATTGTTATGTTTTTCTGAAGAAATATTGGTCAGACAAATAAGTTGATTTTACAACATCAACCAAGGTTTAATAATAATTCCTACTATTTCATAGGTTAAAACAATTAAAGAATATTTATTAAATTGGAAAATATACACTTAATTAAATAATGAAATTAATAATGACTCTCCTCACTACTGTCACACCTTGGAGACACATGTAGATTATATGTAACACTTAAGTGTCATCCAACCAAAAGCACCAGCAAACTAAATATTAAACTTAAATGCATTATTATATAGATTATTATTATAATATAGATTATTATAAAGATTATATTATTTTAGATTTGGCTGAAAATGACTTACTTACTTGAGTTACTTACTTTGGGTCATTTATAAGTTTATACCTCCAAGTAAAGGAGCCGGGCATACAAGTAGGGCTAGCTGTCTGCAGGACTTGTTTAGCCAGTGAGTAATGCCCAGTGAAGCCTGGCATATATTGAATGAGATGGCTGTGGGGCAACAAATCCCTGCAGGCCTTCACTGCATTATCCAACTTTTCTGGACCCATGCCCCAGCCGTGAGTGAATTAGCTGCAGCAATTGAGTTATTGCTGCCTCCAATTTGTACACAGCTATTGAACGGCTGTTGCAGCCACGTCCTCATTGCTTGTCGAGCATTCTTCTTTAGGTCAACTGGGCACAGAAGCCTCGTCAGTGTTTCAGCTCTATATCAAACCAGCCAAAGGACTTATGCTATCATGACACATGGTGCGAACAGAACCTGCAACATAATATTTGACAACCATGACAAGAGACAATGTGTATACTATTAGGTTTTAACAGTTACTGTTACGGCCTCTTACAGTGGTGCCCCAATGAATAGAACACTATTAGGGCTGCAACAAACAACTATTTTCATTATCAATTAATCTGACGATTGATTTCTCTATTTACTGGCAAATCTGTTGGAATTTTAGTCACAAAATATTTGTGATATCTTAGACTAAGAAAACCAGCCAATATGTTCACATTAGAGAAGCTGGAATCAGTAAATGTTTGACATTCTTGCTTAAAAAATTACTCAAAGGATTAATTAATAATTAATTATCATAATAGTTACGTATGAATTTCCTGACAATTGTCATCATTTCATCTTTACACAATAAAACGTGTCAGTTTTCTGAAAGACGGGAAAAAACATGAAAGAAACCTGTTTATTTAAAATGATAACTCCTCCTGAACATCCTGCCAAATAATGTTCCTTGACCTTGAGTCTAATAAAAACTAAAATGTAAATGTCAAAGAAAAAAAAAGGTTGTTTCTGTGATAATGTCAACCTGTTTTCTTCCTGAAAAGCTGAGATATATGGTTCCTCCAGTGCACTTTACACATGAGCCTTGATCCCCTTTGCCAAGGACCTCAAATGTAAGCAATGATTCTATTTACATCACTGGGGGCCTCTAACAGGCATAAATATTTGCTCACTACTAAACCAGTGACTCATGACATTTTGAAAAGGCTTTTAACATGCAGCCCTCCTGTACACTAAACATGACTTAAAAGGATGAGCACACCACCACCTCCCCCCATTATTAGTGTTAAAATACACAACAGGTGGGTAGTTAGGCAGACTGGCAGTATTTTCCTGTGATGTGTTGCTGCTGCTGCTGAAGGAAAGAAGAACAGATCAAGTGCTTTCAGGAAAATAAACAGCAGGATCAAAATTTGTAGTTAGGATGTCGAGGAATATTGCTAGAGTAAAGAACATCATGAAAGGATTTTCATAAAGGGACAGAGAAGGCTGACAATAAAAAAAAATTTAAAACAAAGAGATAACTCACTTGCAGGAGAGCTGATTTATACCATGTATGAAGTAACAGTCGCCGCCATTCACACAGTAGGCCTTCTCTGTGTCGTTGCATCTTCTGGCATGGCCTGAGCCTGGAGATAGCGTTGTGGTTACTGAGAAGAAAAACAAAGACACACACACATACACAAAAAAACACATTACCATCAGCTGTAATCATCTCAATCTTTTTTGTGTGTGCAACTTTACTCCCTCAATAGCTTAAAATGATGATTTAAAAATAAAATTTGGAGTCAAAATAAAGAGGCATCATGATACATGGTCACTCACAGGCTTTTCATTTGATATGAACTTGGCTGTTATTTTTATCAGTATGATCACTACAAGTATTCTCAGCTTTGCTCACATTATACACTTGCACTCCACGAGATCTCTTAGTTTTCCATCCACAAATGTGATTGTGTCTCTAAGCAGTGTTGACACGATCTCAAGAAGTTCTATGAGCAAAGATAAATATTTCTCCAACATAGCGTAGGAGTTGTTTATGCTTTGACTCGGGTTCTTGGAATGGCCCAAAATGTCATGTATCTGCACTTAATCCCCCCCACTGAATAGATATAATATGTTTGGGATGAAGTCTGCTTATGGGGCGAAGGCAGGGACCTTTGAAGGAATGGGAGTGCTGAGAGAGGTGCACAGTGGCAGGATTGGGCTTGAGAAGGGAGGAGTGTGCTTCGCATGGCAGATCCTGAAACGTGATTGCAACTGTGTACCTGCTGTCAGACACTATTAGCGCCTTAACAGAGTGTGACAGTTTGTTGGTAGGGATACAGAAGTTTCCGATTGGAAGAACTACAATCCATCAGCTTCAGCAGTCATGCCATGCAGAATGTTGTGACAAGAAATCGCACTAGGATTTTATTCAGCTGGGTCTGGCTCTGACATATAGTAGGCTGTTTGCCACCAGGAGTAAATTTCACAACTCCCATTTGTTACACAGTTGAAGGAGTCTGTTTGACTCTCTCTGCTGGTTGGAGAAGTATGGTCTGTCTTGTTCAGAAGCACACTTCTGGTTTTAACTAAAACAACAGAGGTTAATTCCCATGCTAGTTAGAATAACAAAGCAAAAGGATGACATCAGTCTATGTTTCACTTGCCAGTACGAGGCTGTGAAGAACGAGTATGAGAAAGAGAACTGTGAAAGAATAAGTCAGCACTTTGCAAATTCCAAGCACAATATTATAACTAAAACTACACATGTTGTGTCCTTTTTTACCAAAATTACCAAAATAGGATGTCATTGCTCCTCAAAAAACTACTGCCTCACTTTCCGACTTTAAACATACTGTCCAGGATATCAAAATCTTTCCAAAATCTTCATTTCAATGTTACTGTAGACATGTAATTGGGGGGTTTCCATGCTCTGGCAGACATAAAGGTTTACTATTTCGAACATCTATCCAAACCAAACAACAAACCAAGTCATAAATCTGCAGCTGTTTTTATCTGGTCACACGTGCTGATAACTAATTCTTTCATTCTTTCATCAGTATCAAATTTAGCCTTAAGTCACAAGCTGTCATGTTACTGTTCTGCCAAAGTTCCCTAAAATACAACAATAAATAATTAACCTTAAATAATAAAATAATTAATAAAAACAGCATTCATCCACTATAACCTGAATATTTTACAAAAAGCATTTCCAGATTTACCAGTTAATCAGAACTACCTCTCACTCTGGAGAGCTGGTGTGTAAAACACCCAGTAAAAAAAGATCAGACAAAGCTGTCAGGAAGAAGGAACCTCAAAACATTGTAAAAGAAAAACCCCGCGCTCAAAATAGAAACCTTGTTCAGTCTTCCACTGTAAAACATGCAAAACAAAAGGCGGTAAAAACAGGCTGCACAAATCTCTTTCTGGGGCAGTGGCCTATCCCAGAATGCACTAGTGGGAGCGAGGGGGAATGCCCTGGACAGATCATCAGTCCTCTGCAGGGCAGACTAACACGCAGACAGTCATATTCACACATAATCTCCAGTCCACCTGGTTTACATGTGGGTGGACTGTGGGTGGAAAACAGACACCCGGAGAAAACCCACACAGGGAGGTGCAGAACATGTAAACTTCACACGTATTCTGCTGTTAAAGTTTAGTTGGCTACTGGTCACTGTACTCACTTTAAAAAAAATAAGGTTCTTCTAAAAGCTGGTACTTTTTGAGAATGCAGCTTAGTTTAGGTGATAACTGCCCCAAATTAGCTCATCGCGGAACCTCATAATGATTCTCTGTGCTTTGTTGTCACCTGAAGACTACATGACCTAATGCTAATGCTCTTTGAACTCCAAATATATTTTAATTGACAACGACCTGCTTTTGTCTATTTTAAGGTCACAGATTCCTTTTTAGAAGATGTCTCTGTGGACATTGATCTCTATATTAACATTTCTGTGAGTCATTAAATATTCAGCAGGTCACCAACTGCACATCCTAAATCAGATTTGCATGAAATGTGGGTATCAAATGATCCAGAAGCCACATTATGGTACAATACTTTCATTGAGAGATATAACTGGCCTATGAGCCTACATGAGCTTGTAACTATGGTATAGCTCACTGATAAGAGATTTTAAAGTGTATTTGTGGTATTTTTGATTAATGATCAGACCAATTTAGGCTAACTGGTAGGAGGGCAAATTAATCATATCCCTCTCCATCACTGTAAAGAAAGACGTTTTATGATGATGACATGCCTGTATCTACAGTCTGAGAAGAACTTCAGAGCTACACACTTGGTTTTAGACCCAAGCAGCTGTATCACCAGTCTTGTTTGGTGGAGAGCCCACACATCCCCTGCTCAGCAGACAAAAGTTAATTTGCCAACATCACCTGCCTGTATTCAAAAGCTTCTAGGAGGAGCAGAAACGCATTAGTTTCCCCTCAATGCAGAAAAGGAAGTTTAAAAAGTGAGTCTTCTGAGGGAAGCGTCACACTCTGACAGTATCTCTCTTTTAAAGACAGGATATAATGTAAATATGTACCCACTCATTTGTAAATCTTCTCAACTGGCATGTTACAGAGTAGCAATGTAAACCATATCAAAACAATGAAAGCATTGCATGAGTCAGACTGGTGAAGAGCTCCCTGAAGGGTCTTGCAGAAAAATCTCTGCCAGTAATGTACACCCTGAGTTTATATATATCATATGTCAAAGCCAACATTTATTATAACTAAAATGGTCAAGGCAGTGTATACGACATGGAGTAAACCCAATCCTTTCAAAACGCAAGATAATTTTGTAAACCTTTCTTTTTTTGCGGCAACTTTGCTTTCAAAATGGTGTTTCCCAATACTAACAAAAACAATTCATTTGAGAACAGTTATTGGCCTGCACTCATCAACTGACATCCAATTTATGATACAGCACAGTAAGTGTCCCAATTTTCTTCTCCTTCCTGCTTTTCTCTGCAGTCCTCCGTTCTTTCCTTTGTGTCCTCCAATTACTCCCCCAGAGTGAGAAAGAGTTCTGGGTTTAGTACGCCTTGTATAAAAGTAGCGTCAGTCCTTGTCTCAGGCTTAGAAACTTGACTATAAAGCATATATACAGTGACAACAAAAACATATAACGGACATGACAGCATGCAGGACCTAGACACAATAAAACTGTCATCTGTAAAGTAAACACAATTAAAAAACATCTATATAAAATACTGATCACATCTATCAGATCTTTCATACATATTGGATACACACTGAAAACCTGAAGGCACCAGTAACTCTCAATATGTACAGATTCAACGATTCCAATTATTACATCGAGTTTAAAGTTTAAAACACACTGGTCACCTTGATTCAAACAGCTTGAGGCCAAAGTGAGGAAACTGCAACTAAGCCCAGTGACAAGCATCTATAAATCACATGTGCACCCTCTTACGGTTTTAGAATAAACTTGTAAAACTTGGCAAAAGTATGTAAAACCCTGCTGAGCAGCAATAAAATATCTGGGCAGGGCCGTAAGATGCCAGGTACTTTCTGTATGTTACTGTTTACCATCTTCACCTGCAGCCAGCGGTAGGGTCAGGCTGAAGGGCTTGATATTTTCATGGCTCGCCAATATCGCAATCTAATGAAGGACTAGCAGTTGCTTCTATTGGCCCCTTGACATGAGTCTGACGGCACTTTACCATAACAAACCACAAAATTAGAAGAAAGGCAGACCACACCACCACAGACATTGCTAGTAGTTCTATCATTTATTGGAAAACCCATACAAGGAGAGGCACAGGCTGTCCCAGTGATGAAACAAGAACAGTGTATTCTTTCAGAGGTGATCTGGTTCAGCCAATACAGTGTTTACTCAGGCTGCACCACATGTTTACTTGAGATTAAAACTAATGACATGGTCTAAAAATTTATTGACATGGTTAGAGATACATATACAAACAACAGAGGAGCAACTCATTTAGGGGTGCATGACGTGGACAGAAAAATAAATTCAAATTATTGTACTAGTGTGGTTGTACTGGAGCTTACAAGATTACTTCTGACAACACTCTGTGGTAAAACGTTTCCTCTATAATTGCCTGAAGACCTGTGGTGTTATCAAGGACAATAGCTTGCCTTTTGTTTTCAACATATTGCACTGGTTGGACCAACTGTACAACGTTTAATTTTTATATTTGATTTGTATTTAGTTTCTGAGCGAACCTGGGTTACATACATTCCCACTGGTTGCGATCTTTGAAAGAGTCATTCACTATATGTCTTTTCTCAATCTGCATTTGACTGTGTGTGGTATGTGTTAATTGAGCGGATTTACATTGCTCAGCGAATAATGTTTTTTTTTGTCTATGGACTTCTTTGCATTTGTTTTAAATCTTTTAAAGTTGCATTAGTTTCAGTTTGAGGAGGACAAAACACCAGCATTATGCAAACCTATACAGCAAAGGGAGATAATTGATGTGATGACAGGAGTTTCACAGTGTTGAATCTGAATGGCTGATCTGAGGTGGACTTATTTGTAAACATCCAGTGAGGCTAAACAGACCACAGCTATTTCTGTTGACATAATATAAATATATATAATAACATGTGTAGTGAATGGTGAACGTGTTCTATATAGAGGATGTGTTCAGCTGGGTTGGAGTGGCAGTGTAAATAAAAAACTAACAAAGTACATTGCAGTACAATGCATGTAATGTTCCGGAGATATGTATATATATATGTGTGTGTGTGTGTGTGTGTTTTTGTGCGTGTAAAATACAATCCAATCAAGAGACTTAATAGCTCCTCTGTTCCACCTGCTCCAGTTAGTCCTGTCATCTGCAGAATTGTTTTCTCTATATAGTGTTTGAAGTGATAATGAAGGACAACAGTGGGCAGCACTATTAACAAGAATAGCTTTGTTTTATCTGGAAATTAACAGTTTTGTTTTTTATTGGTTGTCATCCTCTTTCTGGAGAAGGCACTTTTATCCGCATCTATCCCCAAGAGGCAAGACTGTAATGGCGAAGGCTAAAAATGGCTGATTAAAGAGAGACCATAGCCTGATCACAGAAATCTGGATGTTTTGTACTCAGTACAGTGAGAATGCATTACATCACTGGGAATGGATTTGAGCCATGGCCAGAATGACATCAAACTCCATTTATTGAAATCTTTACTTGTAAAAGAGAAACCATAAACATCACGCAACACAATCCCCAACCTCACAAAGGGGACCAGAGTTCAGGTGTATTTCTCAAGGTTGACTCTGCTTTCCTGGCTGGATATTAGAGACAAATTCCTATAACCCGAGGAGGAGATCAGCCACTCTGCTAAACAGAGTTCGTTTATCTGCAGTTATGTGGCCAGGGTTTAGTTAGGTTTGCTTGGATTTTTAACCTCAGGTTTCAACTTTCCCCCGGCCCTGTAGCCCAGGGGCTGAATCTAAGTTGGAGTTGAAGAGGGGTTTCCTTTAGGTTAGTGAGGGCCACAGTGTTTAGCCATCAGCCATTGCCACTGACTTTGATTAATCCTTCATGGCCCAAGAACTGAAAAGAAAAGCTGGGGGTGCAAGCGGGACCATCTGGAAACCTTCATAAACATGTCTGTCTTTCCACGCTCTCCAAAGGATTCTAGGAAAATCGTAAAATGAAAAGAGAAGTCCCTATTGCACAGTTTTTTTTTCCTCTTGAGGCACCCTGTGCATATGCAGCAAACAGAAAGCCTCACAACCCAGCCCAAATTGTGTAATGAAATACATTTTCAATCGGCCTGTCTATGGTGCAGAGTTATGCACATGCCCCTCTAATTTATGATAAATGTTGATAATTTACTGCAGCTTGGCTTAATCCTTTTCACTTCTGCACTGCAATTGAACAGAAAGCCATCTCAAAAGTCAGAATCTGATTCTGTGCAGGGAGAAAGCCAAGGCAGTTATTCAACCAGTGGTGGATTGGTTCCATCTGGACTTTGTTATGGCTTTGTGTTTTTACTCTTAAAAGCAATGTTATCAGGATAAAAAGCATAAATTATGTAGCCTATTTGGGAGTATGTCAGTGTGCGAGAACAGTGTCTCTGGCAGTACTTGAGTAGAAAAAGCGATGTGAAGGTCCAAAAACTAAAATTCATATCTGACATTATGATACAATCTTTGAATTTTCAGTCAAGTAAATGTTTAAATATGTTACAAATGTAAACTAGCTTTTCATGGGTTCAGATACATGCAAAACTATTTTAGTCACACATGTACTTGACAAAAAAATAATAAATTAATGAATATGAAGTAAATAGTAAATAAAGTGCTGGCTTGGCAGTAGTTTGTCAACAGGTGGCATCATACTGCAATATCATACAGGGCCTTTAACTATTTTATAAGATAATGTAAATCATCACTCATCAACTTTACTCAGTCCATAAAAATAGGTTTGGAAAGTGATAAATGTCTTAAGTACAGAACCTTCAGCAGACACATAAAGAGGATGGTATCTGTAATAGCTCTGCCACCCAGACATGCTTTTCCACAAGTCAGTTTTATGTACCAGAAAAAAGCTCTGAGTGCCTCCCCCCCTCCCCCCCTCCCCCCAGCCCCGCCCGCTCATCACCTCCCGACTCTTGGCAGGGAATGTCTGACATGTCTCCTGTTACAGCTGGGACCAAGATCTTTTATCTCCATTCTAGGGGCCAATTCATATTGCATGCATTCTTGCTACACTTGTATGGCGTGCATTATGTCCCCTTCTGTAATCCTGGATGGACTGTCTAGAATTAATAAGGAATGAATAAGATCAACAGATATGGGAAAAGTACAAAAGACCTAATTGGGAAATGTGGTTTCAGTTCAATATGAAGTTGTTGACAGAAGGGTGTGATGTGGTGAAGAGGATGTGTAGTGAGGGTAAAGAAGATGCCTGCATAAAAGCAAATAAAAAATACCTTTATTTAGGAATTCATATTGTAGGAGTAGTGGTATTGAATAGTGGTATTATAGTTCTATAGGGAGCGGAGCCAGAGATTAATTACACCAATAATGATAGAGATAGATGTCAGGAACTTGCTTGCAGACAATGCATTCACAACAAGAGAACCTGCTACATGAACAAATTTGCATTTATGAAAGATTGATCCTTTGTTATTTGAATTTTGCATTTTAAGATCTAGAACCACAACATATTTTGACATGAGCTCAAGTCCGGACAAATTAAGCAGCAATGAAAGACAGAAAGAAAAAAAAAGAACAGAAACAAATAAGAAGAAAGGCAAAAAAGAGAGAGAGATGGTTACAGGAGTAATTCAGGGAAGAGGAGGGAGAAAAGAAGGTTTGTTGACAGGATCTTAAGTTGGAAAATATTTCAGCTTGCCAAAGCCAACAAAAAACAAGCACGAACCTTCTTCCACACATAAAGTATAGGCACACCCAATCGGTGGCAATATCCAGCATCTGTGTCTTCCAGTATTTTGTACAGAGTTCAAAATGAGCAAGAGATTTCATGTCAAATACCCAAAGAGGAATTAAATTACTATTTACTGTAGGTAGGACGCACGAAAGGGCCCATTATGAATTAAAGTGCACTTAAAGCTTTTTTTCAATAGAAAAATATCCACAATTCAAACACCTTCAGTATGAAGGCAGGAATGTTTAGAAATGAACAAAATGGAGCCTGCCAGGGGCATTAATCTACCACCCACTCTTCAGCAAGATTGCCACTGCCACAACCAGTGTGTCTTCTTTTATATTCTTGTCTCCTATTACCATTTTCCAGTCACATAGCTGATATGCCTGGTCTTGCCTGACTCAATAGTCTCAGCACTGAAGTGAAATCAAAGAGCAGCCCAGTATGTGATTGCACAACAGCTGCTCATGCACTGCAAAGAAGCGAAGTGCACTTAGGAAGGGCAGGGTATGGTGCGTGTGCATAAACGGGCGCTGGTATGGCTGCTGGCCGGCACCAGAATGTGTGCAGTTGGCAATCCAGTGACATATGGTGACACAGGGCTGCTCCCTGCTCTGTCCTTTCAAAAGCGCCCTAGGCTCAGCGGGCCGATCCCACAGCCGTTGCTTCCTTGTTTTGAGTGTGAGGACGCCTGTTGCTTTCATTTTCCCGCTCTGACCTGAGAAACTGTTGTTTACTGCATCCTCGTGCTTGTGTCTTTCCAAACTGGGAGGTATGGCCACTACAGTCACAGTGTAGGGAGGAGCAAGGGGACGCCTCCGCAGAAAACCTTCAATGACACTTGGTACATGGTGTGTCAATTTACGCCTGCAGAGACATATGCTCTGAAATAAATAACACTCATCTGCCAAAGATTCAAATATCTGAATCAGTCTAGTAAAAGGGAAATCCACCACATGTTTCTGGGACATATGTTCCAATTTAGAGCCACTCAACCTGACTTCTCTAAACTCACCTGACAGACAGAAACACCAGTGGTAAAGGTTGGAGTTTTGTGACTTGAAGGTGACACAATTGAACCTGAGGACCAGGAGGAATAATCTATGAAAACACACTCTTCTGTTCCTTCAGCATCTGTTTCTAAAGTGCCCCTAGCAAGATGTTTTAAACACCATTGCTCAGCTGATGCAGCTCAGATGATGGTTAAGGATTTATTGTTGCTGATATGAAATTCACAAAATGCATAGTCTGACTGAATAGATGATGGCTGTGCTCAAAGCAGTTGCCGGATTCATGTGGATGAATCATATAGATTTGTCCTTTTGTGTCAACTGAACACATTTACAGTGAAAGCAGAGATGTTTGGGTTAAGAACAATCTGAGGTTGTCCCCTCCGACAGATGAAGGTAGTCTGGGAAAGTTATTCACTCTCTCTGCGCAAGTCTGATATTGGGTATCCGACCTCCACAGTCTGGATGTAAAGGAGCTGTGAGGAGTATCTAATTAAGAAATGCATTGTATAACACATGACATTGTAAAAGTAGAATTTCGGTCAGGAAATGTCGCACTAAGCTAGCAAGACATAGGCAGGGTAGCGGCCAACATTTCATTGAAAAGTTTAGGTTTTCTGGATTACAACATTTATTTTAATGGCATTTAATGACTATATTGTCAACATGTACTAACAGGAGAAACCGTTACAGTGTTATATATAGACACAGCAATTCATATTTGTCCTCTGTATGAGACATGACACTGAGGCCCATATTTACATTATGCATGCAGTTTATTTGAGTCCTAATGAACTGTGAAAAGCACATCCTGGGCTTTCTTGTGATTAACACTCATGGGGGTGCTGCCAACAAAGCACATTTTTTTTCTTTTCAAGAGTAAGCAGTAAGGGGGTTAAGTGATCAAATTTATAAAGATGTATTGTTTCTGTTCTTCATAATGATGTTTTTTTATTTATGAGTGTTCTATTATTATGGGGTTACACGGCTAAGATTTTAAAGGTGTATGTTAATTTAAAGCCTTAAAATACACCTTTTAATCCATGTCTTTTGTGGGGGACAGTGGGACAACAGTGTTTCATATGAAAGGAATCAGAGCACTGTGTGAGGCAGGACAGATTTGTTATAAAATATTGAGGGAGATTCAGACATTAAGCTGTCAGCAGATGAGGAGGAAGATAGCCAGGCAGTCGATCGGGTTTTAAAATGTGTTATCAAATGAGAGAGAATTAAAAAGTAATTGTATTATTTTATCATTACCAAATCATGCCTTATAATGTGCTTTTTGTGGAAAAGACTGACCCAATGTCCAATACAAAATGTCATTAAAAAAAATTAAAATAAAAATTTTGAGAAAAAATCTTTGTGATACGTTTCTTATATCCTCTAAATCTAAATATTAAAACCTTTTTTCTTCTGGGGCTTATAGTCATGGCTCGGCTGTATCTCTACTTTCTTGTTTGTTTTCCTGGTTTGTTTCTCTCCGTTGCTCCTGTGCGTGTGTCTGTCTGGGCGTGGCGCTCCTTGGCAGCTCGGAGGTTACACACCTCCTGCACACCTGAGACTCATTCCACTAATCAGACAGCAGTATACACTCCAGTGTTCCCCACATCGTTCCGTTCACTAGTGCGGTAACTACACTATGGTTAAGTTCTCAGTTTGCTCAGTTTCTTTGTGTTAGACCTTGAACCTGTTAATTCATGTTTGTTTCCTTGTGCTAAGAAAATCTCCTGCTTCACTTTAGAACTATCTTGCTATCCAACATGGCAGACACATGGATCTGATCAGCTGCCTGCTCCACTATCCCCCATGCCATATCCACTACCAGCACGAGCCAGACTCCCTACCTTTAATTTTACCCTCACTTAGCGTCCTGGTTCAAAGAACATTAATCACAATGCCCTGTCCTCCAGCTACTCCAGACACCATTCTACCATCCACGTGCGTGGTGGCTGCAGTGACCTGGGAAATCGAGTCCGAAGTGAGGGAGGCTCAGCAGACTGAGCCAGATCCTGGCAATAGACCTCCCAACTATCCCTTTGTATCTGATGTGCTTTGGTCCGTCAGTGGGTGCAGTCTTTCCGGTTTTCCTGTGATCCAGGTATAGGTCGAACTCTGTCTCCTCAGAGGGCCTTCTGTGGAGGCTGGTACCCATGCAAAGCCTTTGCATTGTCCACCTGCTGGACTACTCCATCCTCTCACTGTTCCAAGATGTCCCTGGTCTCATACATCTCTGGATTTTGTGGTAACACAGTAATACTCATCGTAGTGGATTGACTCCTTTTGAGGCATCCCTTGGGTTCCGTTCCATCGATCACAACTGGTGGATTGCTACTGTCATCCAACAGGTCGGAAAGTTTGGTTATCTTCAGAAATATTCCACTCTAGACTGATTGACAAAAGTTGTCCCCTCAGTATATTGGAACATAAGTAGAGGAACAGGTCATCAATCCAACAGCAGTCAGGCTAAAGCTACCACAGTCAATAAAAATTCATCCCACTTTCCACAGCTTAAGCCAGTGTGTTTCTGCTATTTGTGCCCTCCTTCCGACTCCCCTGAACCTGCCCAGATCATCAAGATCTACACTGTCCAGCGGCTTCTGGATGTGTACTGCTGGGGAAGAGGACTCCAGTACTTGGTAGATTGGGATGGACATGGCCTGGAGGACAGGAGTTCCCTCACTCTTTTATTATGGAACCCCAGCATTGAGGGACTTTCATCAAGCCTACCCGGAGAAGCCTTGTAGGTTGCCAGCAGGCTCCCATTTAGTGGGAGGTACTATCATGGTTCGGCCCTACCTCTTTTTCTTTCCCTGTGTTTTCCTGTCGTTATCCCCCCCAAGTTTTTTGTTTGTTCATGTGTGTGTCCCTCTGGGATTGGTTCTCCTTGGCTGCTCGGTGGTTACCCGCCTCCTGCACACCTGAGACTTATTCCACTAATCAGACTCTGCAACACATCTTCCCCCAGCTCTCCACTCCAGTTTTGCCAGATCGTTTCATTCACCAGTGCGGTAACTATGCTACAGCCAAGTTTTCAGTTTACTTAGTTTCTTTGTGTTGCTGTTCTTGAGCCTGTTGGTTCATGTTTATTTCCTCTCCTATCTTTCCCCATGCCTTCGCACTACCAGCACCAGGATCATTCCACTTAGCGTGCCTTGCTCTCAGCCATACAGCTTCTCTCATCAAGTAACTTCCTTCACACTGTTCACAATAAATTGTGTTTTACTGTTATTACTGTGTTGAGTCTTGCGTTTGGGTCCAGTAACTTAGATGACATAACACTCAGGAGATTAAGCCAGTTTATATCACAGCAGTAATGGCAGCTTGTCTACTTCCAACTACAACTTGGATTCGTCAACAGGATATAAAAGTTAGCACTAGAAGCAGCAAAAGCAGCTGGAAAAAGAAAGAAGAAAAACTCTTTCTTTGTTTTAATGAGCAGTAAGAGCCACTAGGGCAAGAAAGACAAACTTCATTAACAACTATATATTGCAAAGTTTTTTTCAACATATTATCATGTATTAGTGTAACAAAATTGTTCTAGATAATTATCACTTTAAAAGGACCAAATCAGCCGCATCCACCTCTCTCCATTGCCCTTCATCTTCAATAGCTGGCCCTCATTTCTGAGGAAAGGCAGACTTTGCAACTGTGTACCAGATACAGAGGACATATACCACAGCTCCATATTTGGGTCTTATGCTCACAGCTACAGTAGTGGCCAGCTGCTAGGACTAAAGGTTTCCCCTCTGCTATTCCCCGAAAGCTGAAAACACACAGCCTGCTTGTATGCAGGCCTCCTTCACTCATATACACACACACCACCCACACTGGCTCTACGTCCTGAAAATGGGCAATGGAGCACTGCTGTTTTGTTAGGATGCAGGCCATCTGTATACGAAAGGATGAGTTCACTGTGAGTGTATAAGTGTTTAAAGTGAGGCCTATTCCATCCACAGTTCCCACCTACACACTAAAAAGGAAATGGCTTCCACGGTGCTGACGGAGGACGAACATGACGTGATGAATACAGTTGCAAAATCACCAACAAAAGGAAGGAGTGTGATGGAGTAATGGGAGGTTTAGGATGAGAGACAGCTGTGGCAACCAAACTATAGTACTCCGCCCCTGAGCTTTAAGCAATGGAATGGTAAGTATATGTTCCTCTTGTGCTCAAAGAAAACTTTAACACCCAGGATTGCTCATGTCCAATTCTGAAAAATGCTAAACAACAGGAGGAACAGGGGTTTTGTTTGATGTGAGTGAACAATAGTTTACTCAGAGACCAGTTTTCAGTGTGCTGGCTCTGTTCACTGGACTCCCGAGCAACCGCAAGTTATAACTGACTCAGTACAAGCAAGTGTTTATGACGCAATGAATCATTTTTAGCCACTATTTTTTCCTCTTTGAAAGTATTAACAAACACCACAGTGCCTGTTAGTTATTTGGCAAGTTAAAACAGAGTCCTGTACAGTCACCCACAATTGGGGGTCACCATCAGGGAAAGACCACCAGGACAGCTGAGGGGGCCTGAAAGGGAATCTTTTATTATGCTGTTAAATGAAGTCTCAGTTAAGTTTGGTCCCGGGCCGTGGAAGAGTTAACAAAGCTCTGCATACAGCAAAAAAAAAAAAAAACAACTCATGTCACCTCCTGCTCACATCACTCAGCTCTTCAAGTGTAACAGCTGCTTCCTTCCACACACATAGCAATATCCTCACTCATTCACACTGAGGGCTTAACTGTCCCACATAACACAGTGAGATTATGGGATATCCTAAGAAATGAGAAGTGTTTTGATTTTCAATAACTTAGTTGTTTTTGCAAAGATTTCATTGAGGGCGCCCACTTATCACATTGGATCGACGGGATTATTTGAATGAAGCGAGCAAGCAAAACATAATGACACTCTGAGAAAAAGTATTTTATTTGATATATTTTTACTTATTTTTCTCTGATTCTGATAAGGACAGGATTCAACAGCTGCCTCTTCTCTTACACATTAGCACATACAGTGCATGTCAAAGCCAGTAACTCATACCATGCATAGCCCTTGTCAAAAAGCGATGAATTACTGACATATTAGGGAGCTGATTTGTGTTTTATGTGTCAGCCACCTAACATTACTTATCTTCTATCACATTAACTTGAGGTTGTTGGAGTTGAAGGACTGCTCAATAAACTGTGCTCCCGTTGCTACGTCAGGATCTGTAACTGATACAAACCTTACCAACGTGCCTTGTAGGTTATACATATGAAGTGTTACCAAATATAATTACACAATAATACACGCATAATCAAAACACACATGCCCAGACATAAGTGTTTATGAAAATATGTACACCTAGATGCCAAAAGAGCAGCCAAAACACGGTGGTGTCTCTTTCCTTACAGGCATTACAAGCATGCAACAACCTAATTGCTATATCATGTGGGAATTTCTGAGCCTCATAGAAGTTGCCTGGTATTCATTATAAATTAGTATGTTCCTTTGATTTATTATTCCTTTGGATGATAAATCATAGGGTTCAATTCTCCCTCAGTCCTGTACTGTATGTATACATGAAACCCATTTGTAACATCACATGCCGTGCCCTGTTGGCTCAGTGATTCTGTACAACCGCATGATGTGTGCTTACAATGCTGTGGGTGTTCATCCGCTCATGACATAAACTCTTCTATTTACCCTGGATCTTTCTCACTGTACCGGATGCTGCCCACTAATACAGAAAGACCCTAACAGTAAACAAAAACAACAAGCAGTGTGGGTTAAGTGACGATTTTGCGGCTGCCTCTGGAACTAAACATTATTGTGGGTGAACTTCAAAACAAGGTCTAAACTCTGACATGCTCCAGCTGTCATGACGTAAGACGTGAGGTCGGTCAGAATAACAAACGCTCTTGTTTCAGTTGATAACATTTTAGCACGGACTATGAAAATAATTGAATAAAATTTAAACTGCTGATTTTCTATGGTCAGGATTGGATTTATTTTTTTATTTTTTTTTTAGATATTATTGTTTTGGCATTTAGACCTTTTACTTATTGAGGTTATTTTCAACATCATTTTCTTGTCAGTGCTGTGGGAAGGTGATGTACACATGAACATATTTTTTCAAAAACAGATTAGATTTTGATTTGTTTCTACATCTCTGGAATTCTTTTGTAAACTGGCTTGTAGGCTGTTATGAATACCACACGGACTAAGATCAGGATCAATTTCTTGCATCATTGTTCATTTTAAATGGCACACACATTTCAAAACCTCAGTGTCTGTGCTGACAACAATTTGTTTTTGTGCTTTGTGTGTCTTTCAGATTACAACATCCTATTAGCACCACAGAGCAAAAATTGGATCCTGATTTTGCGGTCAAACCTTCCAACTGTCAAAACCTGAGATTCTGGTGCAATGAGACACCCACCTTGGAGGAATGCCTGTCTAGACCCCAGGACTGAGGATAATTTTGAAAAAGTGGGCATGACTAATAGCACAGTGGCTTGATTCGCAGAACCTGACAGGCTGTTCTCCAGTGACCAGTAAATACAGAATGCTTGACAGATGTGGAGGCCGGTTCTTCTCAGACATGGCTGCTGCTGTTGTTTACCCACACAAATCAATAGAATTGACTATTGTACAGATACTCCACATTCAGCAAAGACCACAACTAACATCCTTTAGCGTCATTAGAGATGAGTTTATCTTGTTGCTTACGTAGTGAGAGTGAGTAAGTTTTGTTTTTACTAGACAGCGACATAGAAGGAGTGAAGGAAGTTGTTGTTTATCTAGTAGCATTTACTGTAATGTTTCACTTACGTAGGATAGATATGAAAGCTTACTGGAAGAAAACTAATAAAGATGTGGGAGATATTTTTCAAGTGTATGTTTATTTGTGTTAAGTCATGTTCTCGGTAACATTTAACGTGAACTAAAAAAACATTAAAATAATTGCCTTCCATTCCCAGGCTAAAATATTACTGAATCATACTGCACAAAACATGAGTCAACGTGTTATATAACATCTGGTGATACTTTTTCTCTTGTGTCTCTTGTGTCCCCAACTATCTTCAGCAAGTATGAGGAATGAGCCCGACTATTGGACATTAAACATGATTTCACCTGTCTATAGACTAAAATGACAAGTGACAATTATTGTCTCTAAAAGCCTTTTTTTACTATCCAAAACTACTAAAATTTATTACATTAGAATGTAACTGGTTTAATGTATCATAACAATAAAATATTTTGTTTTTACTTAAAATTTAGGCCCAGGATGCTTGCAGTGTAACACATCTGCTTTTAGAGCTGAGCTGGGTTTCAAAGAATGAAATGCATGGTTATAGACTCTTTTTAGCTGCAAAGGCAAATGCAGTTTGTGCAGCACAAATGCAAAATGTTGTTCTGGTTTTCTGCCATTCATTAGGTTTCTCAATAGAGAGACACTTAAGTGCCAAATCACTACTAATCAGAACCATCCTTTTATGGGTTAATAGTTTGCATCAACACATATTATAAAATTAATAGGCTTTCCTAAGCTGAATGACATGCAATGCATTGAACATGAATTCAGCTTCCTGCAGTGGCCTCATGTCAGATCCAGCATTTGAGGGATGTGATAGAATATACTACTTAAAGCAAAGACTCAATCCAGAAACATATCTCAACTAATTGAGTGCGCCATGGTGTTTCACAGATGCTAAAGTGTTGTTTTGTCCACTGTGTTGTAAACATTATGAGGCAATTTTTGGTTAGTTCAGCATTAGTTTTGTGAGGGGAGTGAAAACATGTACGGGTGTGTGCACATGTGTACGTGTATGTATGCATGTATGTGTGGGCTTACTTGCGTGCATGCATGCGCGAAACTGTTGCTGGTGGGCCCCAGCATGACTGCTGAGGTTGGAGCAATCATATTTTCAGCTGTGATTTCCATCAACGCATTCCTGGACGCTCACACACTCTCTCAGTGGAGCTGTGCACAGCACCCCCCAAGGATGTGACCTGCAGCCTGCAGACACATGGCTGCCTCACAAGCGCTTATCACAACACAGCAGCCTGTAGGATAATGGAAGGCCTTAATCTGAAGCCACGTGGAGCCAAGCAAACTTGGACGAGTGTTGCTCCTTCACACTGGCCTTATGGAAAACAGTCAATGATATACTACACCGTTTTGCAGAAGGCCAGTAGGTCTTACCATGCCAGACTGATTACAGGGTAGAGGTCAGACCACATGGACAACAAATGGTCCCTGGTCCTCTACACATAGGGGGATGGGCATAAGGCTGAAAACACCACTTTGGAAAAGGCAGCAATTGTTACAGAAACTGCTAAAAGGACATGTATATTTCAGAGAAACACACACACACACACACACACACACACACGCTGTGTACTGTTATGCATTCTGGTGCAATGCCAGCATTGGCAAAATATAAACAATAAAACACAGAGGGACAGAGGGAAATATTGTGGATTTAGAAAAGAATGTCAAAATTCTTCCACTGATTGATCTCATGTTTCAGCGAAACTGCAGCTGCAGAGAAGGAGAGAGTTTCAAATGAGCCTTAAGGCGGAAACATTGATAACAAGCAACTTAAACATTCAACTCAACAGCTAGAACATCCTACCATCTGTGCTGAATAATTATACAGTAATGGGCACTTAATCGGCTGACAGTGTGTGTTTCTCTTCCAGTGGTCAAACAAAGAGACATGAGTAAAATCCGCATACAGGTCCAATCATTCAATGTTATTTGCAAACTGCATTGCTGGTGCGAAGCCACAATGTGCTGCGTGCTTTAAAATGCATGAGGGATTCAATTTGACTTCAAGTTCAGCTTCGAACACACTGGTTCTTTTTTCCCGCCCATGGCAATTTACACACCATGATCCACAATCTCAAGTTACAAGGGTGTCGCATTTGTCTACACAAATATTGATGTGGATTGGCTGGGCTGAGTAGTATCAATAATATAATAAGGGTTTCCATGTTTTTGCTTTTAATGGCAAGTGGCAATGATTCTTCATTTCTAGATACTCCTTTACAATACATCGAGCCATCGCTTTTAGTTAAGGAATGTTTAGGCAACTCCTGTAAAAGCATACATAAGGCCTATGTGTCAGGTTTGTCTGGCACTTCTTGTTTTCAAAAAAAACAAATGCAAAGGAGAATGAGTTTTCTGCATTTAAAAAAATAGCAATGCAGAAAGATCCCCACAAAATTAAGGAAAAAATAAACAAATAAATAACTTAAAAATAACGTTATCAAAAATTACTTCCGCCCTAAACCTCACACAAACAATGAGTCAAATCAATGGCTGGCACAGTGCAGGAGTCTGTGTGAGCTGCTGAGCTTGTGGTGGCCTGTATTCACCATGTGGTGGAGCTGAGTGATGGTTTCCCAAAGTCTGCCTTACCAGAACAGACAGCAAGCACGCACAGCCATGTGCTACATCCTCTCTCACTGTGAGGGTTAGAGTGATGCTCCAGTGCCGAGCTACTTGATCATCTACGATCGTTAGCTTACCCTTTCTGTCTGTGCAAGTTGCTATGACGGCAGATATTTCTACTGATTGCATTTCCCTTCACATTGATAAAGCAGGTTCCAGCTGTGTTGGCATGCTGGCACCTCCAGCACCTGACTGTAGACATCGGATACAGTAGGAAGGTGCTTCGGACAAAGCTAGCAAGCACTAACTGCATTCTAAAATGGGTGTGAAAGTCTCCTCTGCAACACAGCGGGTTCCTGTCTTCCTCCTCTTCATACTTTTCTCTCTCTCTCTCACTGTCTGTCTATCTTTCCTGTAGCTGTGTCCCCTTTTCGCTCTCTCCCCTAATGTCTTTGTCTGCTTCCTGTCATGCATTCCCTCATTTTGTAACCCCCCCCCACCACCACCACCATTCACGCTCTCTTCTTCTTTTGCTCTCTCTGTCCATCTACATCTGCACCCCTCCCCTTGCTCTCCCTCCCTAGAAGGCACACATACACAGATAATACTGCGGCTACATGCTGCTTCGGCAACATACTGCAGCAGGCAAGCGTACTCCACTGCAGCCCTTTAACACAATAGCCATTTCTCTGACCTTAGGATGAAAAGCAGAGCTTGGTCTAAACAAATTTGTCCTCTGCATCAAAATCAGGCAAATAGCACATTTGTCTCAAACAGATGTTTTTAAATCCAACCTGTTTCATAGGCAAAGAAAGCCCATTATTGCCACAAACATTCTCTGCAAATGCAGTATGTCTTTTTTCCCCAGCGTCTGCTGATTTCAGCTTCTCATCAGCATATGATGATCACAGCAACATGCACTGTTTGCTGCCATTTCCTTTTATTGACGTATGTAGTTTCAGCGAACGCCTTCCCCTGCCTATAGACATACCACCCCTGATTCGCCCCATCTTGCCTTCTCCCCTGAAGCATGACGGAACTAGGCGTGCTGCTGTAGCACAATGGGACTTTTTTTATTGAATGGGGAAGAAGCACATTCGCACATACACAAACAAAAACACACGGTGACTGACATCTGATAATCGCGGCACATGATAGGACATACAGTGATGCCATTGTGCGAATATCCAGGAGTGATTTAAGGAGACGCCAGTGCTGACAGACAGCCTCGCAAGGAAAATGCAGGGAAGCATTTACACACTCGCATGCACAAAGAATGTGCAAAAGTGTATTAGATTCAAGGCAATGGGCAAAAATATGCTCAAATGTGTTTTAACATCAACTTTGACTATTAGCACCCTGTATATCAAAGATAGCCCATACTGCACCAGATGCAGGGATATCATGTTTTACTTGTTTTAAACAGTGTAAGTGCTATAAGTGAAAACACTGGCTAGTGTACCATATCACTGCTCAGTCATGTTTTATCCATTGTGGCTACTGTATGTCTCACTTGTTCATTGCTTTGTAATACTAGATTTCCCTTGATATTGCTGCATTATAAGCACTTTTGCCTGCTAAGATCATCATATAGAGTTTCATGGGCCACCAGTCACATGTTCATAAGCTTTCATTAAACACTCAGGCAAACAGGTGCTACCACAAGGGACTCCCTTGACCTTTCAGGGTGTAGAGCACGATTTAACCTATTTTATTTAATTGCCGTTAAGCATGATTGTTACAGTGATTACTGTTTATCAAATTAATTTTTCATAAATGTTAGCACAGTATGTCTGGCGCTTGGAATCTTGTGTCCCTGACCCTTTTAATACTGCATGCTCAGCAGTAAGAATGGAATAAAGCCAAGTGTCATAACAGGCGAACAGTATAAGTCACACGATCTGGCTATAAAACTCAACTGAAGCTTTTTAGACGTCAAAAAATAAAAAGAGGCAATGTGCAGCCCCATTTAAATACATGATGGATGACTTCTTTTCTGCACAATTGTTTGCTGGAAATGAAACTTGCATATTGGAACCACTGAGAATCTCTGTGTTTTCAAACACAATGGGCCCTTTCTTTATCTGAAAAGAGCTGCTACTCTAATAATGCAGCTCAGTTTAAATCTGCTAACCATAAACAATAGCTCTAAAAGGTGGCCTTGAAAAATATAAAGAGAGGGAAGGGGGAGTGATTATTGTGCCTGAAAGTGAATACAAGGACACTGAGTGATGGCTAAACTCCAGCCCTGCCTTTTCTTACCCCAATTACACCTCTCATGCCCTCCTGCAGTAGCATGAATATGAATATGTCGTCATGCATGTTAAGTTAAAAAAACCCTCTGTGCACTGACCCTGTTCAACATCACAGTCCTTTGTCTGCATAGTATATACAGATGGCCAGGTGAACTCAACGTGCCAGTAGGAAGTTCATGCACATCAAGCAGTTTGAGTCAAGTTTCTGACTCATGTGTGCCAGACAACCTGCCGTGTAGTTCTCTAACAGTCCAGAACCAGATACATCAAGTCCTTCCTTGATCGTGGCAGAATCACAGGTACATGAATTGTATCTGCTGCGTAAGGTCCTTATATTTCTTCTATCCACTCAGACAACAAGCAACCCACAGCAACCACTACCCGCACTGCTTGGAACAAACACAAACTCACCACCCCACCAAATGGAAGCAGCTGTTATCAAAACTCTTTCATCTGCTGCAGTACTTTGCAAAACTCAGCAATGCATAGACGCCACTACTGAACACGCCTGTTAGATCCTATCATGCGCTCTGAAGATTTAGACACTTTTTTACAACTTCCTTATTCTGTGGAGCTTTGTTTTAGGTCTTATAATCCATAGTCTGCTGCTTTTATTGTGTGCTAGTGAGGGTCAAAGGCACTGTGCCGGCAGACTACAGTGAATGAAAAAAAACAAAAAACGGAGAGATCACACCATACATTGCTTCGATGTTCCATTTACCTCCAACTACCATGTACTGCTCCACTGATTAGTGGCCCGCAGCCACATGTGGACAGTTGTTCTTCATACATGTTACCATTGTTACATGCCTGTTTGTGATGGGTCCTTCTGATCTCTCATCTGGCAAGAGAACAGTCATAACAACATCAACAACAGTGTACATGTGTGGCATTTCACTTGTTGAGTCAGTACTCACTGCTTTGGACGTTAACAGTGCCAGTGGAGTTGTCCTTTCCCAGTGGGTTCTCCACCACACATGTGTAATTCCCAGAATCCTCCAGTTTTGCTCTGCTGATCTGGACTCTGGAGTTTTTCCTATGGGAGACAACACTTGCACAGCTGAGTCAGGGGAATCGGGGCAGGGAGGAAATAGCATGGAAGCACAACAAGTGGAAACATGGGGGACAGAGAGGCAGACAACAGGGCAAGCAGCAGCATGGCAACAAGTCTGCTTCACTTTCTCTGAGGCCAAATTTCAGGGGAAGAAAATGCTTACAAAGCTTAGGACCAAGTGTTGTCTACCAAGCATACTGTATTATAAAAGGAGTTCTTGGTTTTAATATCCTTACATAACTAAGAGCTACTCCTACTAAGATACAATATTTACAACATTTTGCAGATATTCTTTGTCAGTTAGTTGCCATAATTATGTCATCATTAGCTGACCTGCCTGAGAGAGAGCTGTAAAGGACCACGGATGTATTGCTTGGTTGAGCAATTTTTATTCACACAAATGTGAACCATTATGGACTCTTGTATCCTGTTCTTCTTATACATCCATGGAACCAAATACGAAACAACAGATGTGTTTTATTGTCTCTAAATGTAACTTTTTATTTATATGAGAAAGTTACATAAGGAGGGATGATAAATTGACTTGATTTAGTATAAATCATTACATTACATTTCAATGAAGAAATTACCCTTTACTCTACCAAATATTAAATAAATGTTTTTATTCAATTCCTGTATTGATATTGATTTTTAAATGAGTTTCAAAATGCTGTTTCCTGAAAAACTGCATTAGCACAGCCTGCTGATAATAGCAACCTTGCTTTGACTTTGGAGTGCCTCTGTCTCTTTTCATCATGTGCTGTTGGTGTTAGGTTTACAGGACATGGGTGACTTGTACTCACTGGCTGTTCTTTATTCTGACTTTTTTGTTTTTCTTCAGCTCGTTGCCATCTTTGAACCATCTGTAGGTAGGGAGAGGGTTCCCTGTAGCCTCACACTTCACTGTGAGCTTGCTTCCCTCGTCCACTATTATTGGATTCCTCATCGGTTTTAACTTTGGAGCCGAAGCTAAAAAGGCAGAAAGAGAAAATTTAGTGTTATTAACCATATATACCACAAACTTGAAAATAGTTTGGTTTGCACAGTTCTGTTATGATTGAAACAGCGAGACAAAGAAGGACAGAGAGACAGCAATGGAGCCAATCATCATCTCTATGGACTGAACAACTCTCTCGTGTGACCACCAGATGTTGTCATTAAAGTCATTATCAACTTTGCCTCAGACTAATAAACAGGCTGAATTTCACTCTGGCTTTGCTGCTATAAAAACACCTGAAGCAATAATTAGGAAACATCCACCAGCTGATGAAGAGAATCTGCAACTACAAACCCATGCACAATTAGAGGCAATTGGTTAACAAGAAAAGAACATTTGAAACTATGGTAACTGTTTGTTGTGATGACAATATCAAAGATTCCTCGATCATAACTTTATCATAACTTTCATCTGCTGCATGGTCATTCAGTTATACAGTGTTAATATGTGAAAATAATCATTGTCTTGGTATATTCTGTAATTTCTTGCAAAGAAAACAACATGGATTGAAATATGAAAAATGATCTCTGTTCAAATGCACACACACACACACACAGACAAACACTTGCCAGCTGACAGCTGCACACATATTTAGGAGAAGACTCATCCAGGGCGGAGCAAGAGAGAAGGGGTGAACAAGGGTCAACCAGGGGCACCCCCCCCCCACCCTTACACACAAACCGTCTCCATGTGTAACATTTACGATTGCATGCATAATATGCTAAACTGAGTAGTCCTACAAATTACAGCTGTTTGCTGTGCATCACCTCTAAAGGGTGACAGTAGAATGAAGACAAACAAAGCATGACAAGCAAAGTGAAGTATACATGACTCTATTATAAACGCTGAAATAGAGGTGCACCAAAATTATCCCCTGTCGTCCTCTTTTTTGAGAGACTGTCCTACTTCACTGACCTGGTAAAGGCGACACGTCTGCACAGAAAGAAAAACCTTAATGATGCTGCATTTTTCATTTTCTTTGTTGATTTGGGGTACAGTTAGGTCTGAAACAGCATTGACACATGTCAAATTTGCCACTGCCAATGACAACGTGATGTGTGCCGGCAATTTTAAAGCATTTTTAAAACACGTTAATCCCATCATCAGTGTTTTGAGGGATTCGTCCCATGTCAATTCTGCGGAGGTCAGTGTTGTTTATTACTCATCCTAACTCAGCTCCCTGTATCAGCCACATGTTCATCCACAAAGAGCAGTGCTTTTTTAAGCTTTGTAAGCCTGACAGATGTGGATATTTAAAGAGCTCTGTCCACAGCAAACCAAGCACCTTGTGAGTATGTCCTGTGTGCTCTGCCACCTCTGGTCACTTGGCACTAATAATTCTGATAGGAGCCAGAGGTCACAGTTCTCAGTTCCAGCCATGGATCTCTTTTGTACCAGGTGCTGAGCAACTTCTCAGTTGATGTTGCATCAAGCATAGATGTTGCATTACGCAGCATAGATAAAGCCTACTGTCATCCATTCTTGTTTATCCATTTCGTGTCTCACTTATGGGTCTGAGGCCCATAGATGTTGATTGTTTAGATTATTTTGAAAACATGTTGTGTAATGTAATTAGCTTAATTTGTACAGTAATCCTAGAGGGATCACTGATAGCACTTAAGACCTTTGACATTTTCCCAATTTAAGGGGCACCAATGATCAGACCACGATACTGACTACCAGACACACTAGGAGAGTTGTCTGTCTGACACACAGTTTGTGCTCATTTCCACTGGAATCACAGATAGTGAAATGTCAAATTAAAAATAGCTCACAAACAACACTGATCAATGGAAAAGCAGCTATTCTTAGTTCAATAGCAGCTATTTGTTACTAAAATTACTCTGTAGCTGGTAAGACAGTGGACTTTTATCTGTGAACAGCTTCCTGTTGGAAAATTTGAGCGATGATATTCATGGCATTTGGAAAATAAAAGATTCTAACACAAGGCAGATGTGCCTTTGTACCGGGGTACTTAGTAACCTTAATGAGCTTATTCTCAGGATGGATCTTTGTGCTGCAATTGTTCGGGCAGTTAGTTCAAGATTTTTACTGTCCCAAAAGGGTTTGGGACAATAAAACCCTCATTTATGCAGCAAGGTTCTGCTGAAAGTCATAACATTATATAGACTGAACATTTACTGTAAGTCGCCAAAAATCAGCTCTGCAAGTGGTGTGGATTTATCGATAGCCTCCAGCGAGGATATATACTGAACATGAGACTCTTGATGCTCCAGATGTTCTTCATTAAACATTTTCTGTTATTTAACACATGTAACATACTATATGGGATTTGATGTTAAATAAAGATCAGACTGCACAATGCCCTATGGTCTACTGATCCCCCAAATTTTCACATTACGCTGGCCAACACAGTTGTACTGTATATAACATGACACAGAGTTTTGTTACTACTACATCACACATGGCACATATGCACATGTGTGATGTTTGATGAGCAGCTTCATCACACTTTTCCATGAGCTGTTCTTAGGTTACAAAGGGAATTTGGCAAGAAACTAATTTTAATCTAATTATCAACATAATTTGTATACTGCTGTATCTAATCACCTACAAAACCTTACAGAATAGAACTTACAAAAGCCTGCATCTGTACATAATTTCCATACACACTCAACTGTGCCAGACTCAGCCCAGCACACTGCCTGCGGAAAGCTTGTCAGTCATAGTTAGAGAACAGCAGGAATGAGGCTGCACCATAAAGAAAAATGTTTAGTACTTCAGCTGGACACATGGTTTGTCCTTGCCAAGCAAATTAAACAAGCTTTGTCCTTGCCTGGAAAAGTTAAAGAAACACAGGACTGCACTTCTCATCAAGCCAGCGAGCCAGATGTGTAAGAGGGTCTGCTCCATCTACAGCATACATCTCTAATGAAGACACAGTCCATCAGACACTCTACCTCTGAGATACAGATGTTTAACGTTGTACTGCATAGAGATTAGCCTTCACATTCATGTTAAGTCTCTCCAGCTCTTTTATCTGCGTAACACAAAATATATTAACAAAACAATTGACTCTAAACTCAAAAACTTCCAGAAATCAAAAAAAAAAAACGAGAAGAGAACATACTCTGACAGCTTGGTCAGTGATGTACAGCATTTGCTCATGTTTGGAATGAAAGATGTAAAAAACAGAGCAACATAAAGTAAATAGTTTGATGGACACTTTAGTACAGAATACAATCAAGTCAACCGTACTTGACATAAAGCATGTTAAATTTATCAATTGTGATTAATGTTTTCCAACAAGAAAATAAAAAGGCATTATCATTGGAAATAAAATAATTTCTTGGAGACAAATGGTTATCTCATTTTCCGTTACACCAGTGGAAAAAGTGTCCGGCAGCAGTGATAAACCCTTGCCTTAACAACAGCCTGATTCTCTCTTTTTGAAGCAGAGGGGCAGCTGCAGACATGGACTATAAAAAACAAATTTGAGAATAGAAGCCTGACCACCGTGTCAACAGCTCATGCCTTGGGTAACGGTTGGAAACCTCAGCCCAGAAAGAGGTTAAAAAACACAGTCACTTGATGAATTAACAATGCATTGCACGTATTATTGAGTTAACATTTCTGTTTTACTTCCAGGAGCTTAGAAATGGAATCTGAGGCATGCCTTTGTATTTCCCCCCTAGACAAAGTATCCCTGATTACTCCGGCGTTATGTCACTTCACCGCACGTTGTCCAAAGACAAATTACATGGTAAGACAGCTAGAGAAATGGGTTTTGCATGTGGGAATGGTCTTCAGACACTGCACACTAGTCACTGTAACACATCTGTTCAAAGCGATCATTTCAACAGCCTCCCGCCACAGCCAATACACTTTCACCAAATAATTATCTGGTACATTGTTTATATATGACTCCAAACACTCTACTTCTCTCTCTAAACTAATAGTGTTACTTTTCAAAACAATTAAACGTTTTATGTTTCTCCGAGACAGGAAAACATATGAAGAAGTCCAACACTGCTTGTCAAACACTACTATTCTGATTTGGTCAACTTTTTACCTACCATCCAGTATTGTTCAATAAAACAATCATTGTAGTGACATTAATGAAAAGTGATTTTATAAGTAGAATCTCACAGAAATGGCATTCACTACTTCAATTTTAGTGAATGACATTTTTAAATTACTTTTAATTTCTAACTATTGGCTTTTTACTAACAATTCATCTCTCACACTTGAAATCTAGAAGTGTAAGATTTCTGCACACATTAAGCATTGAAAGCAGGCACAAAAGTAGAGTATATGATGTAAACACAATGCATGGACTCCTTGTTTTCTCCAGATGCAAAGGGAAAGATGTTAGCTAACTCCATTAATTTTTGAGTTGCTTTGTTTGATTGCACATTAAAAAGAACAAAATCAGCACACCACGTTTTGCTACATTTTCATTAGTTTAAATTATGTATGCTTGCAAGAAATTTGAACAAAACTAATGTCATTTGCTATAAAAGCTTAAAGGACACGGAGGTGAAGATGGAATGTAAACAATTTTTGTCTCCAGAAAAAGCCAGTTTTCAACCCCCGTAGGACCCAAAACTCAACGCAAAGAGCCAAAAAGCAATCATACATGTTACTACTTTGGGTGAATTAGGACCAAAAGAGCACCAAATCATTCGTATTTGCTTACAAGCAGCAGAACTGTCCATTTACAGTTTCAGTGCCCTGAACATATTGGAAAGTTTTACCAGTCTGCCACAGTCAGTGTGTTTTTTTCCGCTCCTGCCAGAGAATAGGTGTTCCTCTATTGTGAATGATTGCAAAACTGTGTTTATGTTTGTTTCACTGGTTAAGCAATCGAAAATTGCAGTTTTAACTGTTAGCAATGGCTCTGGAACACTCAAGACATTAGAATATTCAAAATGGTGCATTCACATAAATCTCTACTGTTCATGCATATGATAACTGGATTACCTGTCAACATGTATATACAGCATACAGTATACTGCAATAGGACATGCTGCTAATTAACTTGATTTTGGGTTGAAACAGTACAGTAAATTGTACAAATGGCACTCAATATCAACTGGATGACAAAAAGTTGCTATAATAAACAAAGTGTGAACATCTTTGCTTGCACAGCCAGCTGTGATCACCATGTCTTATAGTTCTAAAAAAAAACAACATGGAAGTCCAGAGTCATATGTTCACATGTTTCCAGGCTTTAATCACCTTATTGATTATTCCATTGTTATAATTATTCCATCCCACCATATAAAACAAAATGTCATACTGATAGAGACAAAATTAAATAAAATCAGATCACTTTTGCACTACCTACATAATAGAAACTCAAGTCCTGGCAAGAATGCTTTAATGGTCTCTGTGTTCTTCCCCTTCTTCTTCTTATGAATAACAGTGTTTTACTGTTCTTTAACTAGTTGTAACTGGATAGTTATTTTTCATTTAATTATCAAATAAATTCCATTTTAATACAGCAGTAGATCGTTTCGTGGGGATTTGGGTTGGGAACAGGAGAGTCATCGGTTCGAGTCCAGCACGGACCAATCATACGGAGCGTGGAATACCAGTTCACCTCCTTGGCACTGCCAAAGGTGAGCAAGGCCCTGAACCCTAATTGCACAGTGGCTGCTCACTGCTACTAATTAGGATGGATTAAATGCAGAGAATCATTTTCGCTGCGTTGTATTGTATACAATTGTATGTTACAATAAAAGTTGATTATTATTACTTTTATGTAAAGCTGAAAAAAAACTTGCTTACTACATGACTTTTATAAATGGTAAATAAGCTTTTCTTGTATAGCGCCTTCTTCCAAACACTCAAAGCACTTTTACACTACATTACATTAACCCATTCATACACTGAGCCCAACTCAGATACCTAACCCTAACCCATCACCACCCCTAACAAGCTTTGACTCAACCATTTATCGCTCTACCTGGATGAGTCCTTCTGGCTCTCAACGACTCCCCTATATAACACTGTGAGCAGACACTCCCAACACACAAACTGACACACACTGGATGTTCACTGTCTGCCCATGCCTAAAATAGTGAGGAATCAACTTTAAATACAGGCTGGCGAAGAAAGTTGAACATTGAGCAAGTTATGTTTCATAAGAATTCTGCTTAATACTGCTGTTCTTCATTCACTAGCCGACTCATTTAGAAAGAAAGCAACAGAAAGAGAGAGAGGGAGAAAGATAGAGAAAAAGAAAAAACATATGTCAAATCAAGTGGGCACACCAAAGACTACACGTTACGTTGATGTTGATGTAATTTCTTCCTAAATATGCATATTTATTTCCTGTTGGTATAGCAAATGTGAAAGCAAGATGGGCACTTGTAAAGTATTTGCCAAAAATGGTTAACTATAACAGTAACTAAAAACAAACTAAAGTGCATAACATGCACTCACAATATTACATGGAAACTTTCTGGTAAACCAGCAATTTCATCTGCAGATTGCTTTCAGATTAAATGTTTGTCATAATTTGTCTCTAGACGTTTTCTTTGAGAGTCATCCTTCAAAAGACTTCTGTTTGCATACCAATTTGTGGTTTTGATTAGCTCCGTTTTGAGACAAAAATTAGGCTTTCTCTATGCACACATTTCACGCAGTGTATAAGCACTATAATGCTGTACGTATAGGTCAGTTGAATGAAGAGTGAAGTTGTATTAGCTGGCTTTCTGATTAGTTTTCTTGTTTCCAGTCGTTTGTAATAGCACATCAAAAAGCCATTTTGTAAGAGCAATTATATGAAGCAAGATCACACCCGGCTTCACCAGCACCTCCTCTGACTACTGGTCCCTATTTTGCTGTTGAATAAGTTTAAGTAGCTCTGTTTGCAAAGGTGTGGTAGGTGTTAAAAAGCATCTGGATCAAAATGAAGGAGCCACCTTATCACTTCCATAACTAACTATTACCACCCTCACCCTCATATGAAAACCCAGTCACACAGAAAGAAACTACTTGGGTTTGTCTAGAATTATAATGTCATCAGCAAAAGCATATTTATGTAGGTCAGGCAGACTGTACAGGGATTTCAAACTACTACTTGAAAAAAAGAGAGACATAAATTCATGTCGCACTGTACTGATGATAGATTTCATTAAATGCCTGTGGCATTTTGCTCTCCTTGTCCAGTCTATACAAAAGACAACAAAGTTGCACAATTTTTTCTTTTCCAGTGAGTTTCATTAGAAAAGCCATGCAACATTCTTTAAAGAGTGTCAATTTTCAGCCACAAGACTTTCAACAAAGAGACCTGAAAGGAAATCATCATGTAACATTGCAGCAGCAGAATGTCCTAAATCAACACTTTCTGGTCCAAATGCTGGAGATGTCATAGCCAGTGAACGGGCAATTATAGCTGAGAAATACCTGCTGTGAGGTAATCTCCTTCAATAAATGTGGAAAACTAAGTTCCCAGTAAGGTAAGGTACAATACTGTCTTATTCCTGAGATCTCAGTGATTGTTGACTATAAGATTTTGACCATAAAACATGGCTGTTGTCACCCACTGGTTTCTGAAGATCCATTGTGAAGCTCAATATGGGCAGCTCCCGGCGGCTCCATCCATCACCATCTTGCCATTGCGTGAATCTGGCTAAAACATGTAAACATGTTTATTTCTGCTGTAAAGTTGAGCATTTTCACATGTGGGTTTACCAGTGGCTGTAATGAAACATCAGCAAAGAACCAGCAAGCTCATGTCTATGGAAGCTGTGAGACCAACGTGGATCACCAACAAACATAGGTGTTACATAGATAATAGGATTTTTTAGTTGCGTAAACTTCAAATTCTTTGTAATTTCTTTTTCCTTTCCATTGACCTTGAAAATGTATCTGTCTAAATTATCATATATTATCATATATCCTAATGTTAGTGGACGTATGCTCCCATGCAAGACAGACGCTACTCTATATTTGTCTGTTTGAGCACATCAATGCTGCTTAGTTAGCACACAGCAAAGCAAGTTAGCTAACTGAAAGGTCTTTAAAAACACAGACATGGCACCGTCAACTGTATATTTAATATAGTTGTCTGTGATCTTATGCTGTATGCAGTGTTCTTTTCAGTTGTAGTTTCAACAGTTGCAATTTCATATTGGGTGTGTGTGTATGTGTGTGTGTCTGTGTGTTTAAATGTGTATAAAGGAAAATGTCAGACAATAAAGTTGCACTTCTGGTTGTGCAGACTTGTTCCCAGATTTCTGTCTTTTAAACATGATTTATTGATAAACTGCATCCCCAACAAAGTGATGTTAGTCATGGATAATTACAAGTTGGCAGCATTTATTAAAGTAGTGGGTAGAGGATCCATCTCTAAAGTGTTGTTTAGTTTCTCTCTTTTTATCTGGGATGACCCATTTTGGAGCCTCAGGCCTAGAAAACACCTGAGTGTGTGTGAAGAACCACACAGATACAACAAGCATCACCCATCTTCATTTTGACCTACTTTTTACAATGGGTAAGCGTATAGTTTCCCATTACTCATTTACCCAGTTTTGTGATAAATCAACAGATTTTATTTTTCATTAGGAAAATGATGATTCAAGATCAGATTATCATGGTCTGGATGCATTTAAAACTGACATGACACAGCTACATGTCTCAGTGAACTATGGCAGCAAATACGCTTACAGTTACAACGTTAAATGTAAATTGATCAAATTCAACAGTAGGCAAGCACAGTTTATTTTCATTTGTGTCATTTTGTGAAAAGGAGAGTAAATAAACCAGAATATGTTCATCACATGCAGCTCTATGTGAAAGGCAGCTGTGCTCTTTCATTAACAAAGATGCCAAAACATATTCGGCCTGCACTCTGTGTCCAGTGTAGTTTGGGGAGATGTTATCTTACATGTTTATAGATCACAAACAAACTTGGAATGAAGACCATTAATTATTTATATATTGAACTTTTTATGGGTCATAAATGAGAAAATTAACGACAGACTGCAGAAGCAGTTGTTTTTGGCTGAAAAAAGGCGCAATTTGGATACCTAGGAGGCCTACAAAAAAAATCTTCTACCAAAAAATCTTGAAAATGCTAAACCCAGAGGATTATCTGGTGGAAGCTGACAGGACTGACATCAGCAGGTACAAAATGGCTACCACCATCAAGAGATGTTCACAGTATCTGATCAAACAAAGAATGACACATTCTGTGGGAGCTACGGGGGTAATCATGGTATTGTCCTTAAAGTGTCACTAAAATGGGGGTTGGGCTTACCCATGACCTGAGGTCAAACAGTGACATGCTGCAGCTTGTAGGATCCACCACTGAGCAAGCACATTGCTATGTTTATGGCTCTGAAAGACAAGCAGCTCCAATACTATTCCAATGTCAAAGTAGCTTCCAGCTAAAACATAGGCAGACTTTTATATTGAATGACTCACCACACACTTAGAATTAACTAGCAACTGTTGAATTATTACCCCAAAATAGCACGTACGTCAAAAAGTGCGCAGTGAAACAATGTATTATGTGATACAAACATAACTTTTATGTTAAAATTGTTAAACGGGCAGATTTTTTTTCAAATCTGTGATGTGTGGCAAAGCATCTACGAAAACGTGATCATGTGGTTATTTAACAAAATCCTTTAAAGCACAGATATTGCCAGTCAATGGTTTTCAGAGAGCTCTTAATACAGAGGTACTTTGGCTCTGTGAGGTCCAGAGCTTGTTCAGTTAAAACTTAAGTTTTAGTTGATGTTGTACACAAGACATATCATTTGACTTCCCTACAATTTCAAAGCTCTGCCAAAACCAGATGTGCCTCTACATGCGGTCCACACCAATCCATGTGACAAGGTAGCGGCAAGCTTTGACAAGCCAAGGGGATACTTACTTAACTTTGTCGCACACTTCCGTGAACTCAAACTCAATCTCACTCTTTTTCTCTCCAAAGTCTCTCTCCCTTACACACACACACACAGATTAATACATATGTATATACCTAAAATGTTAGACAGAAACCACCTTTAATTTCCTTTTACCTTGAGTGGGATCACCCTCTTTCTCCTTTTGTCCTTTCTTAACCCCCTTTTTTCTCCCTTTCTTATCTTTCCTCTTGGTCTCCGTCATGCTGTCAGAAGAAAGTAAATCCTCTCAGGAGTAGACACGGGGAAAAAACAGGTAGTCCTATTGGGAAAGTGTGGCAAGTGGGCACCACGAGACTGAGCCTGTTAGAGCGTCTGTCTCTCCTGCTATATAGACTCACACCAATCAAGTACAAGCAAGTAACCACCTACTCACAGGGCAGAGGGAGAGAGAGGGAGAGGAAGGGAGGGAGAGAGAGGGAGGGAACAGGCAGAAACAGGGAGAGAAAGGTAGAGAAACGAAGAGGATAAAAGTGAGAGAATACAGAAGGAGGGAGGGAAGAAAGAGGGTGGGAGGAATGAAGGCATTTCCCATTGCTATAAGGCAATCAACTGTTCCCTTACTGGATTTATCAGATAAGCAGTGACTCTTCCAGGCCCTGCAGCCACGATGGAGAGGGACCAGTCCTAAGGAGTCCACACAAAAGTCTGAAGTTGGCCGATTGAAGCTCCATGGCCAAGCTTCGAAGCCAACTCTGTTCCCCCTACCTCAGGAACATCTTCCCATTAGTAATGATGCATGCAAAAGTGGAGTGAGACCACTTAAGTTGTCCCCTTTGCACCGCTGACCCCACCCAGATAATTCAGAGACCTGCCCTTGCCAGGTTGATGTTGGAGTCCCAAAACACTTCACATCTGGTTCAGATTTGCTGAACACATATTCAGCGGATACGTGTACGAGAGCGATGCATGAGGTGCCGAAACAGACAGAGAAAATGACAAAATCATCTCTGGCTTCCCTCGCTGCTCCCCTTCCTCACCTCTCTTGTCTGTCAGTTGCCCTTTCAGTACTACATGCGAGTTCCAGCATGTCTGCAGTTGTATGTCTCTCTTTCACTGTCGATGTTAGCCAGGTGTCATCAATGTCCATTCAGCAATAAGGATTTAGAACCATTATAACAAGTGGGGAAAAAATCAGCTCAAATCCATTTTTTTCTGTAAGGTGAGTGGGCATCTCACCTTTGGAATTTTCTATCTGTTCAGTAGAGAGTTTGGACAGGACTGAGTTGAAGGCCAGCAGGGGCACACATGTGGTTCCAGAAGTGCAAAACAGTACAGAACAAATGGACCCGACAAGAGGATATTTTACTTAGGTTTGTGTAAAACAAACCTAAGTAATATAATGCAAACATAACTTCAACAACAACGCTGCGGCTAATCTGTTTATCTTCATTTGACAAAGCCTGGACCATGACTACATGTTGATCACAGTATTATCTTAAGCTGCTATTTCAAAGTAAGGTTTTCTAATTTCATGCTGACTGAACTCCACTGTCCTCCTAAGTGGCTAGAAAATAAAATTTGTTGCAATAACAGAAGATTGACTCTCAATGAAACTCGTGTGTTAAAAATCTGGAGATGAGTCATCTGCGGGGCCCTCCCGGGGTTTGTCTCAGTCGAGCCCTCAGAGGATTCTTGACGTATCTTGGGAGGAGGCGGTGGCAGCAGCAGGGATTTCAAACGGGCAGCAGAAGGGTCATGTCTTAACAGGTCAGCACACTCAATAGTATAAGCCTCATCTGTGGGTAAGAAGAGGTCAAATCGAGGCCAAGGTTTGACAGGCCAATCAGCCCCAATGTAGTGCTTTTCCTACTTCAAAAATGATTTGCTCTTTCCCCTCTCCTCTCTTCTCCTCGCAGTGGTTGTTCCCAATGATCTAATCTGTCAGCAGAGGTAACTGAGGACTGGCAGGGGTTAGTGTCAGAGAGCTGCCCTTGCTGCCCCATCACCCCCCCCCCCCCCCCCAATCTCAACACTCACTTCCTCCACTACAGTCCAACAAGATGAGACTCGTTCCCAAGCCTGTGTGTCTGTGGGTGGGCATGTAGTTTATGTATTTGTGACGTCAGGATAAAAAAAAAGATGCGAGTTTCGGGTGATGGCAAGTAGCTTTAAAACAAGATTTCTCACCCAGCTTCTTCATGATCCCACGGCTGTCTTCAAGCAAAGCCACACAAGATGCAAATTAGTGCAATTTATTAGTTGACATGAGTTATGAGGGTGCACTGCACATAAGTGAAAGAGCATTGGGAATAGCCTTGGGAATAGTGTGGACATCAATATGTAGCCCTTGTCTCAAAGTTTTTGCAAACTTGCTGAACCGCTGCTGAACTGATGAACAAATTCTAAAATTTGCAGCATAGAGAGTTTTTGGATTGTTACTTGCCACAACTGTGTCTCACTTGGCAGAGTTACATATAACAGGTATATGCCAAATTGTGCATGGAAGGAAATGTAGTCACAATACCCTAATAGGTTTGATTTTTTGTCCACAAGATTGTCAGGGTTTGGGGTTTTCAGGTATTATTTGGGGGTTGATGGGTCCAGGTCTGGTGTTTCCTCTGTTTAACCTTCATTGGCATGTTCATCTTAGTTTACTTTTACCAGTCCAGTCCAGTGTGTTAGTCCAGTGTCTTAGTTCATTGTCTTAGTTCAGCGTCTTAGTGTGTAGTCTTACTTCTGTGCTTAAGTTCTTAGATCTGTTTACTAGTTACTTTCCTATTTGGACTTTATGTTCTGTTTTATTCGTATGGTCCGTTGTCGTTTGTTATCTTACGTTCTCAGGATTGTATTTGGACTCAGCTACAGTTTGTAAGTGTACTCTCCTTTTGTTAATAAATCATTAAACTATATCTGCTCAGCTCTAGGTGTCCTGCGTTTGGGTTCTCAACCTGTTCCATCATTACAACACATGACAATTCATAACAAAGACTGTGTGATGAGCTCGGAACAAGTGTGAGATTTTGTATATGAGGTTGTGGAGTACAAGAGTCTGAAATAAACTCATTTATCAATGCATCTAAATCTCTTTCTCTATTTTTTCAGTCTACTCGAAAGCGTCTGCTTTTCAAACAGCCGTGGGTTGTTCTTGGATTAGGGTCTGGAGGTGGAGGGGCACAGTGGGCTAGTGTGGGAGGAGCATGACTTGAAGCACGTCCCAAAAAAAGAAAATAATAATAATGGAGCCAGCCCCTAAAAGTTCTGACATGGATCCTACTCATAAATGCTTCACAGGACCCATCTCTGCCTGCCTCCTATTCCCTCCTCACTGCCCCCGGGAAAGGGGAGACAGCTTTCCTGTATGATGGAGCTGAGCACCTCCCTCGTAACAGCATACCTGCACATCATCACATTGATACCGCTCAACAGCACTCCTGCCCTCTCACAGGCCCAAGAGTTTATCTTTTTAGACATAATGGCTTTAAACAGCCATTAGGTTATGTTGTTTACATCTGTCTGCTTTTTTGGCAACAAAGTGTGTGTGGGTATGGAGGCCTTAAAGTAAGGTTAGTGCCTGCTTTTAACACATGTCTGTAGTCTTGATTCTCAGAGGTGAGGCAGGGTGGGGGTTGGGTGAGTGGGAGACACAAACTCTAAGAAAAAAAAGGAACAAAAGAGGATAAATGGAAAGGATGAAAAAAAGAGAGGAAAGGGAGGTTGGGGAGTGAAAATAATGTCCTCTTTATTAGATGACAGAAAATAACCCCACCTGCTAGTATTCACCTTTTAACAAGGCATCTGTTTCCTCAGCTGACCATGCATTGAGGTGTCTTGTTGGAACAACACAGGCAGGCTGCCTGATTACCGAAATAAAAACCTGTTCATCTAGTAGTAGTATTTGTTGTAAGTACAGACCAAGGAGACTGTGTAAAACACATGTCTGAGCATAAATATAATCTGGTTGATGCTGCCAGTCTTGTTGCTTTGTCCATGTGTGTTTACATGTATGTACTGTAAGTGTCGAGCAAAAGATGAGAAGCATGTGATGACACAATGAAGGCTTATGTCACTGGGCGGGCTGGCAAAGCCCCATTGAAGCGAGACACGACACAAATCAATGTCAGTGACATCTGCAGGCCTGAGGAAGGGGCTATTTTCTCAAGGTCAGCTGTGTCAAGGTCAACTGAAATTTCAAATCTGAGCAACAGCTGAGAAAAGGATCACAGAAAGAGACCCGAAATCACATTCACTTCCTCATTTACAACACAGCAAATGAATGGACGGATTCATATCAAACATGGCTGTATTTACGGAGAGCTGCGAGAAATCAAAGAGAAAAAGCGAGAACGAATTTAAGTGTTAAACAAGGAAGTGATCCTGGGTGGATTCAGCTCTTTGACGTTTCCGCAGCACATAGCTGTCACCATGGTAACCACAGTCTTAAGGGTAGCAACTAGAGTATGTGAGAGAGATGTGGAAGGGCGGAGTGAGGATGAGAGACAGGGAGAGAGAATCTAGAAAGGGTGCAAGCGAGAAAGTAGGAGATAATGTGGAAGAAATACAATGGGAGGCAGAGTGAGTGAGGCAGGAATAAAAGAAAGGTAAGACAGGGGAGCAATGAAGAGAGGCAGAGCAAAACTGAGCGAAACAAAGACACACAGACAGAGGTATCCACTGAGCAGCTGCAGCCTGGCCACTGTACCACTCCATAAGAGAGATGTCCATGAGTAAGCCTGTGCCAAGCCTGCTGTGAAGCACTGCAGTAGCATCTCAGAGAGCGAGAGATGACAAACATCAGCACTGAGCATGCTCCACTCTCAAGGCCACAGAGAAAATGAGATTTTAGCTCTTTAGCCTCTCAGTTTATTCAGTTCGCCGGCTCTATTCCAGCCTCCATCTGTCACCATGCAGCATTCATGAGCACATCGTGCCACCACCAGTGCATCTCTCTGCTTCGGATGTGTATCCACACTGGATAAAATCTGACTGATATGTGTGGTAACTGATTGATCTAATGGTAAGCGGGGTCTTTCCCACTTACGGCCACGGTGACTCATATTGTGACAGGTTTGATTGGGGCTGAGAGGAACAAGAGATGAGCATAGCAACTCATCAGCCAATAGGGCATGATACTGCAATAACAGGCCAGCACCACACCAGCCTTGCACGCGCACACACACACACACACGCACACACACAGTCCTGTTGCCAGATGTGATCTCTGTGCCTCTGAACTCTCACTGATCACCTTCATTATCTGGACGGCTGCCAGAGCTGCGCTGTAAATGACAGCCATACATTTGTGTCAGACCTGCAATTAGGCTGAGGCTGATTTATTTATTTTTTGCTCTTCACGCTTGTTCTGCAGGCAGTCAGACAGACACAGCCACGCTGAGACACAATTGTGTGTTTTTCAGTGTCATAACTGAAAATTGACGTCTCTTTTTTTCTCTTTGCCATCAGTCACAGATATGTGATGCGGTAATGCGTGTGAGAGAGACAAAGTTTGCGAGTGCACTGTATGCATGGTGTATGTATGTGTGTGTGTGTGTGTGTGTGTGTGTGTGTGTGTGTGTGTGTGTGTGTGTCAGGACACAGCATAGTTGAAAAAGAAGCTGCAGAGGATGTCAATTGCCACTCTAGTGTGGCTAAAGTACCAAACACTGTAAAATAATTGTCTGCTTGCTGATAACACTGGTGATAAAACTTTCAATAAAGGTTGATGTACTACATCCTCACTGTCTATATATCTTTTTTCCTAAATAACAAAGGGCCTCTCAATAGGACAATAATAGCTTATTGCAGTGACACTGAACTAGCACAAATATTTTTAATGACAGATGCTGTCTGAGCATGACTTTGATGATCCTCTTAAACAACAATCCGCTCTATCTTCTTAAGGCTGCCTGATTGAACCTCTCTCTCTTGCTCATTTTAAACGTATTTATTTTTCCGTGTCTGTCTCTCTCTGCCTGTCTCCCTCCCTTCTGTCTAAGGGAAAGATAAAGAGGTTTGTGTGACTATGAGCAGATTGACTTGAAGATAGAGGCTGGAAGCAGATCTCTTCCACCTCCTCATTCTGCTCTTTCTCTCTTGCTCTCACCCAGATGAATAGACAAACAATCTCCCACATGCTCTCACAGTTTATCAAACACACACCCACATAGAGCCAGGTCTTCATGCAAACACATATGTGTGCTCTCACCAGAGAGAACAACACACACTCAATCTAAGTGTCCTCAGGCCAATAAAGTATACACTGTCACACTCAGATACAAACATACCCCCTCAAACACGCACATACGCATACGCATACAAACACACAGGTGCATCCACATGTAAATAGAAGAAGCTCATGGGTCATTGATGTGTTCAAAATGGTCCTGTTTTCCACTCATAGTGTATATAATACAAACCATTTACCCGTATAAAAGCATACTTCATTTACGAAATGGCCTCTTAAGACACCACATCTGAATCACAGCATAACACCAGACTTGTGGGGGGTTTTCCATTGCGCACACATTTTAGCACCAAGTGACTAAACTTCTTAAACATCTTACATGCCATTATTGCAATATATCACTCTGACTGCATGTTAATAAAAATCCATTAAATTAATGTTCAAAGCCTGTCCAGGCACACTTGTGCAATTAATACTCACAGTCTCAGGAAATGTTGAAAATTATTTCCCAACCTTTTCTGGAGCAAACCCAAGAATGCAATATTAAATAAACATATAAATTGTGTTCTTAAATAAACTTCCCTGTAAATGAATATCAAATCACTTTACAGACGTGGTTAAAATCGACTGCAGAAATGTAAATATACACAAGGGAAAACACGGGAAGGTTATGCTCTTATCAGCAACTGTCCCCCTTCAAAAACATGCGTGCATCCGCTCTCTGCTTTTGCATTCTTCTCATCAAATCAAATTCCTTTTGTGCTCTGCACTTGTCCTTTATCTCCAGAATGTGCTTTTAAAGCAGCACAAACATGTCACAATGAGGACACTGTGAGGAGTTTTACACAGAGTGAAACCAGATTCTTGGTCAAACCAGATTCTTGGTCAAATCATTTTCTGCCTCTCGTGGCTGAGCATGGGCTTATCAAGAGTCTGTCTTATCTCTTTGTTTGTTTTTCACAAATGTAGGCTTTTCCTGGAAAACAGGCTACTACGCATGTGTAAGCTTAGATCATGCTTTTGCGGCGTAAGCGCACATCAAGGCAGTCTTAAATTGAGTGATGCTTGATAAGTGGGCAAAAAAGTGGCCCCAATTGACGGTGCCAGGATGGCCACACACTGTGCTCTGGCAAGCCAGACATGGCTGACATGAAGCCAGGACTGTGGTTGGGTCATCTCCAAGCGACAAGATCACTGCACAGGCCCACAAAACCCTCTCCACCCCTCTAGAAGCAGTTAAGTCCATCGCCAAGCGCACCAGTGACTGACAAGCCCAGAACTAAGAAGGAGTTAAAAGCTAGCAGAAGATGTAACCGTTCTAAATCGGCAAGCCAACCACCAGAATGAGCAGCTTAGTGATGGACCAAAGCTTTAACCTAAAATCTAATAGTTGAGTTTTAGCCAACATAGTATTAATTGTTGCTCAAAAAGCCATTCAGTAATAATAACATAGTAAACCATGTTTGTGTGGCTAAAGATAAAGTGCTAAGACAGGGGGCTCAGGTAAGTGTCAACATGCTGACCAGAGTAAAAAACCGACATTGACCAACATTTTTATCAGAATGGCAATGAAGAGTTTTGACAGGATGAAAAGAAAAGCCGTCCTTTGTGTTATTTTTCATGGTACATTTTGTGTTGTTTTGTAATGCTGGCTTGCCTACAGTGGTTTCCTGGCCCATGGCCATTTGAAGTATGATAAATGCCTGCTTGAAAACCTAATGTCGTGGAGACAACAAGGGAATGAAAAGAAACATGCCTAGACAATGTGTAGAAAAAGTACACACATCCCAACAGATGTGATGGAGAAAAAGTGGAAACAGGGCAACAGGGCTCACACTACAGGGCTTACACTACAGGGACTTTCTGTAACACTGATCTTACTGGCTTTTACAAGAACAACAGACCTCTGTGAGGAATGTTGCTTTCTCATTTAGGGTAAAACACCCCTGGAGTTAAGGGGTATCAATATCACAAGGGAGATATATTCCTCTTTTGTCTGCCTTTGCTGCAGTGAGGTGATGGTTAGTGTGCTGGTCTGTGGGCCAGCTGGGACACATCTCAGTTCACCCATGCACACACGCACCCACAAACACACATACACACTGAAGCTTGCTCTACCCTGCGCGCTATCTTTCAACAACAAGCTGAGCAGGGACCAGACGGAAAGAGGTCCTATTTGTGCAGGAAGATAAATACACTTCTGCACCCAGTCCTGTCCCCTCCAGATTAGAGCAACACAATAATGAGCAGGGGCGCTGGTGGAAGGTCAGAAGAAAGCAAGGGTAAAGGATAGAGTAACAGCTTACTACCAAAACATCCCCCCCGCACACATACATGCAGGAGTAATCACAGACTGACACGCATGCTTTCATCTTCAATTGTCAGAACTTAACATTCAATCAATGTCTAAATTAGCAACAATATTTTTTTCCCCCTGTACTGTGTTTTTAATAAAGACTTAACCATTCAGTTGTGTGTATTTGTGAAGTTAAAGTATGTCCCTTCTGAATATGATTGAAATCCCTGTGGGGATTTTCTATTTTATGCTATCTTTCCCAAATCATTCTCTCTGGAAAAGCTCAAGGATTTACAACTTGATGGTGTCACAGTTTTTAAAAACACACTCAAGAGTCACTGTGGGTGTGTGTCAAGTATCTGGTCATCTTATAGTGGGATGATGGCGAGTTCAAATGCATCCAAATAACCACATACATACTGAAAATATTGAGGAAGTCAAGTTGTTTACAAGTTTTCTTCTGTGAGTCAACAGTTTCATAACCTTTTATCAGCTCCTCCTCTGTTCAGGATGGTAACATTCAATCTCAGACCACAGAATTAGGCAATTAATCTTCACTCTGCTATGAATGCATGTTTTTGCACTAACCCTTCTGAAACGAACCTCTGAAGGAGGACCCGTCACTGTTTTCTCTTGGTCCACCTCGAACCACTGCCAACAAGCCATTCCATTCTGTTTAAAGTCTTTTCATGTTAAGACACACATCAATCCACACCTACAACATACCTGAGGAAACAAACCTTCTCTCAGGATATGTACTGTGTGTGTGGGGTGAACATGGCCGGACACGTCCTTTAAACACACCGGGAGGCGCCCAGCGGGAGTGCCGGCAGCCCCTCTTTTCAACACTTCGGCGCGCTGCACACAAACACAGTTGCCCTTCCCATGGTCCTTTTGTTCCCTATCGTTTTGTTGAAGTTCCTGTCATGGTCACTGTCAGCCTACTCTGGACATTTATAACTGACAGTTATACTATACTTTTGGACAAACATGCACTTCTGTGAATGATACTCATTTTTGGGGGGGACTACGTGACACTACTTATGCTTGAATCGCTGCGCAATTGCAGACAAGCTTCTGAAATTAGACATTTTATAACTGACGCAGGAAAACATGCATATGCTTGCCGAAACAGAATTATAGCAAATGTACTTTACAGATATTCAGACAATTACCCTAGGAAGAACACTCCCGAGCACCCCACTGGCAAGCTTCTACACAGACCTGGGAACACACTGACTTAAACTGTTTCCATTACTTACAAAACTCTCAGGTGAACTCAGTCGACTTGATGCAGACAAATAGGAGTTGGAAGAGTCTTTTTTGAAAAGGTGGTTAAGTAAGACAACATGCTCAAATCTACAGATGAACTAAGGCAAGGACTAGAAACTGGTGATGAGACTGAAGCAGTGGCCTGGGGCCTACAGTAAATGAATGTCACAGAGTGAGTCCGCAGTGAAAGGTTATCTCCTGCACTGTCCTTCAGTGTCATGCTGCATCCTGTGAATCTACCTGACACCTTGGTGAGGAGACGGTGCAATGGAGCACCCAGAGCTACAAAGGAATTACTGATGAACAGATTTCATGCACAAACTGCTGTAATAACTCAATTCTCCAAGCAGCGTCTGTTTAAAAGTGCATATACTAACTTACATGCACTTTTAATCACACATGTAGACATGCAGCATACACTACAATACTACTCAGTACACCCTGCCTTTTACTCTAGTAAATGAGAAATAATTTGCTTTACTTATTCAGCATCTTTGACACCCTTTGTTGGCATTTTGCATTTACAATTGATTAGAATTTCTCCTTTCACCTCCCAGCTAAAACACATTGCCTTATTTTCTGGAACATCATCGTAAATTCACAATTCCCAGAGAAAAGCGATACATGTTGTTTTTGTGCGGTTTTTTTTCAAGGCCATGAGCAGGACATTGTATTACACCTGAACTGATGAAATTGCGACACTGCTCAAGTCTGAACTCATGTCCTTCATTGACATTGGTATCAAGTTAATGCACCTATTTGGGTTTGTTTTGTAAATTGTGACATTGCACTATAAAAGAAGTGAAGCCGAGGTTGTCATTGAAGAGCTTAAGCTTTTTACACAAATCTTTGATACGCTGTGATTGAGGATCCCTGTTGTCATCTAGAAACCAGTTTATGGAATATTATGGAATGTGTTTTCAGTCGTACTACGCCCACAGCTAGAAAGATATACAAGCGAAAGTACATGGAAATTTGTGCCCGCCAGCTTCACTTTCCCTCTTTGGACGGAGCAAAAGTAGGTTACTTCCACAACATGCCAAAACAATGTTGATCTTAACAGAAGTGTGTATCATCTTCACATTCATGACAACAAGCCCGGTGTTAAAGGCAATTATACTGTTCAGAAAAAGTATCCATCATCTGTGAATCCAACCCTGTGTCAGTATGAGTTTAGAGAGAGACAACAAGTAGGTGGGTAGAAAAACATTTTCCATGCCACAGTAACCAGTTTAATATTGGAGGGAACCAAGCAGCTTAATCAGATTTCAGATCATTGAAAAATGAGCTTACCTGGGTTATGCCATTTACATGCATTGATCCAGAGCTGGATTACTGGAATAAACGGGGTTAATAATGGAGCTGTCGAGAGGTGTAAATAAAGCCAAATGCATATGAAATGAGGTTAACAGCCCTGAAACAATTTATTGGCAGCTGTTCTCTCCAAAGTATTAGTCAATCTGTTGGCCACATATATGTAGTACAAATGTACGGCATAAAACTATATCATTTTCTGAGTATACAACATTCCAGACTCCATGCCAAAACACACGGACAATAATGTTTTATTAATGGTACGAATGATTTGTTTTCTGTTCTGTTGTTGTCATGGTGTGGCCTTATTCATGCTGAAATATAGTGCTGTACATCTACACGTGTTTGAATGTACATAGTGTATGTTTAGATTTCATGTTTGCCTGTTGTTGATGCGCAGTATTATTTTATTTTTTTATCTGGTCCCTGATTTCTTGTTTAACGCTGATACTATTTGTGACAATAACGGGTTAATTTTGTCAACAACCTTTCATGCTGTGCACAGAAAAAAAAACAACATTTTAAATATTTAATTACATGCACTGGCTGCAGCCTGTGAAGGAAGAGTATTGCAGCCCAAGATAGCTGCAAATTACTGAATGATTCAAAAGGCAGGGTAAACTTAAACTGCCTTTACAAAGCAGTAAGATACAAATTACCAAGAGTAGGCCAATAAAAAAAAACCAGGATTGTGTCCTGAGTTTATTGTGTTTTTCATTTCATTGAAGATTTTGTGTTTTTCATGATTTGTCTAGGGATATTTTAATGTTGGCATGTGCCTTATATTGATGAATTGTGATGCAAATAAGAACTAAAGCTGTATTCATGACACCATGTTTGTAAGGTATCAGTCTTATGTCATACTGCTATGTTTAACTGTTCCTGTTTCTTTAGTTTTTTGGGAATATCCAGCACTGGAGGCATCCACGGATGTTTTCATCTACACAACTGCACAGAGTTATCACTGGGCATCTTCTTGACCTCAGTCCAACACTGTACATGATTACTTCTCCCTGAGGGACACCATTACGGTTAGTTTAGTCGAAAGAACACATCTGCTTGTAGCAGACTTCAGTATGAACAGCATAGGTCCAACACTAAAAAGATGGCGTCCTTTTGTGAACAAAGTAATATCAAATGGCAGTGACTTTCACAGTTGTTATCCAGTACATATCTCCCGGACTATGCAGTGACTGTGGGCTTTTGAGTGTTTTTGACACCGTTCCAGCCACAGGGGCAGGGAGCCTAACAACTGCTGTGACATTCCCAACGGACTCATCCCTTTCAACTTTTCGGTGTTTCTCCTGCTTCCTGATCCTGATCATATACTGCCTCATTGTGGTGAAGGCAATATTCTTCAGTGGGTTAAGAGATTCATTCCTAATTGTTGGAAAAGCAGAGAGGCAGGATGTAAACTGTGATCACAAAGGTTAAAGCCAAAATACTACTAGGTTTTTTGTTAGACTGCGGTTATGTTCAGTAGAACATTTACTGTAAATTAACAGACATAGTCAAAATACTAAACAACATAAGGGATTAAGACTTATATCAGTTCTGCAACTAGCAAAATCATTGCAGTGTTATTTCATTGCGATTGCAACTTTAAGACAATTGAAACTGTGACTTTGTGTTTCCTGTTCAATTTACTGCCGTTGATCTGATGTTGAGATTTAAGGAATGAATGCATGACGTAAACAAAGTTTGATGCCCTACATATTCTCTTAATATCATGCACCTTAAGTTGAACAGGTAATGTTGCAATGTGTGATGGAAATGCAGCAATCAAATGCCCACACAACCATCCAACAATGAAATTAAACACCACAATTATAATTTCACAAATACATAAGACCTTAAAAACACAGTAATATAATTACTTTAAGATGTTTACGTGACGCATGTCTTCATCAAAGCGCTGTTATAATCATGTCAAGGTCATCCCTTAAAGTCTGCATGTACTGTAAATAGCCGCCAACTGCTCTCCACGTATAGCCCTGCTATTCATTACTTTGATATAAAACATATTCTTCTTTCAGACCTAGCGAATATAGATGTGGAATACAAACACACATAATATAAATGTTTGATCTCATGGCTTAATACTGATAGCACAAAACAAATGAAAATGCAATTCTACCACCAAACCCATTAGACATAAATGTGTGTCCTCATTTAAAATAGTAAAATTCAGTTCTAAATAGTTTTGCTGTTCCGAAAGCAGCTTTCATCCCATTTTATGAATTCAAGCCAGAGATTAATGGAGATTATTGGTTGTGACATTATGTACTAACTGTAAGACTAATCTGCATTCACACCACCAGCAGCCGACCTAATCCTGCTCCTCTGTCTGATGGCTGATTCCAGCCAGCTGTTTGTAACCTGCAGTACTGTAACCTAGGTGAAACACGTACCAATAATTTTAGAAATTAGGTAAGCAATATATATAAAACATCGATGTTTCTGTAATCATACATTCACAATATGTCAAGTTACACATAATTCAAATGCACATGGCCTTGGTTGATAAAATATGTAACCTGGTTCTTATGCAGCAGAACTCGCGGATGAACCAACAAAATATACAGCACCTGCATATTCATAATTGTGTCGGTCCACCCTCTCTCCCTTCAAAATGACCTTAAAAATAGAAAACTAAATATTTATACTGTATATATAAAAATGATTATTATTGATTATTAATACAATGACAATCCTTTAAGGAGATAAACACATTTTAAATGCATAGTGCATTTTCTGCCATTGAAGTACACATGCAGATTTTCCCTCATCAGGTTTTAACTGAGAATCCAAACAAACTATATGCCCTCTTTTTTATATGACCTCTGCCAACTTGCCATTTTGCTGGGTCTTACTTCCCCAACCTTCCCAGTCTCAACATGTAACAAATGTTTTAAATAATTTGAAAATCTCACTGAAGAAGTTTGCAGTTATGTGGAGCATATGATTAATTTGATATATAATTACAAGCCTTAAACTGCATGGCATTGCGGACTTGTTTTCATAGTTCTTATCCAGCTGAACTTAGAGTAAGCCCATTATTCTCCCAGACATAATTCTGCATTACAGCATGGAAATTTATAATGATCCAAAAGCATTGCTTTGGTGTGTGTGAAATCAAAGGGCATGTTGAACAGACATTCAAAACTGTGAAAAATATCTGTCACAGTAGAGTGGTTAACCCACTCATGTAAAACTAAACTCATGTTAAACCACTCATAATGGCTGGTGCACATTATAGCAGAATTAGGAAGTGATAACAATTTAGTTTTGTGTCAGTGTGAGCTTTCACAAACAAACAGTGCTGTCGCTCATCAAAGGGAGACACTTGTCATCACAAGTAGGTCTTTTTGTTGTGATAAGAGTATAGTAGTATGCACAGTATAATCCAAGGTTTTTGGCTTACTGTAGTCCATCAAAACACAACTTTTTTTCACTCTCTGATTTAGTATCTCAAGTAATTAAGGACTGTAATCCTGAAAATCTCCATGCACACATTTCCTGTTGTTGGAATTCCTTTAGCTCAATATGAACTTTGGAGGGATATTACTGAAATTAAAATTAAACTTAAGGAAAAATACACAAATGTTATCAAATTTCAGGATTATTATGGGACCTTGTCACCCTCCCGTGGTCTCATCTGTGACGTTATCACATTCTGGATATATTCGTCAGAGGTCTGCTAGTGTGAAATGCCAGACAAGCTGCTTAGACCTCTCTCGAGGCAGACATTTTGTGTAACTAATAACCTTAATAATGGCTGCATTCCATTTGGATGAGTAGGCTACGTCCCCTGATATTGCACATGTTGGTTTATAGCTTACTGAAACACCAGAGCAACCACTGGTAACAGTTACACCTCTGCCTGGTATGACGAGTCATACGGTACACGTTGTGAAAGGTCTGCTGTCACTCTGGCCAAAATCAAGATGGATTTTACATCAGGTAATGTGAGATGCCATTGAGTCCATTGCAACACATAGTTAATGCTAGACATCAAAGATAGTACAAACTAGTTCTCTCTTGCATTGTTTTATTAGCGTCAGGTAGAACTACATTCCACTTTCCAAGTCATTTTCTAAATTACTAATGTGCCTTCAACTCTCTAAACCACTGTGAACAAGACAGAGGTCTGGCCAAATGATGATAGCTGTCATAAAGTTGACTTGTCTGCCCTTAAGTATAATGCTTAACGATCTTTTAACTACAGAGGGTGTGATGCAAAATTCACATCACTGTTCCACTTTACTGCTCCAGTAACACCAGGCAACTCTTCTTACCCAAAAAAGGTTCGATAAACTGAATACTTGCCCAGCATCAAAGAGCAGACAAAGTTAGCAACTAGCTAGCTACTGAAGAACCACCTTGCAAACTAAAAACCAAAATACTGTTTTTTGCAGCACTTGGTAGAGACCAAAACGAAGGAGAATGAATATTGGACTTACACCCATAAGGTGGCCAGAAACACATCATAGCTGGATGTATAAGGCAACAGCTTGCTAACACATATCTAAAAGAGCTGATCAAAGGCAACTAAACTTGCTTAAGATTCTTAAGGATTTTTTATTATCCAGAAATGCCCCTTTTGATCTGACTAACTGTTGACCTAGATGACTGAGAAACTTCACACATATACTCTTTGCTAACACAACACAAGCTATATAAATAATTTAAGCAGATAAGTCAACTTTATCTGTTTGTCAACTTGTTGTGAGGTTCCTCTGCACCAAAGTAGACAAAAAATCTAATAAACTAATTAAAGTCAATTTAAAACCTTTAGAATTAGGTTAAATTGTGCCCTTCTCAAAATAGTGATATATGTTTTATTTGTAAATCAAGAGTGGGATTTTGCTTTGGTATGCTAGCTTTTATATTAGCTAGCACAAGTTTAAGTTAGCCTGTAACTGAAGAAACACAGGTTAGCCTAGGCCGACGCTCTTTAGTAATGTATATTGATATGTATATATATGTACATAGATTGTGTCTATGGTTTAAAATAAGTGTTAAATTGCCTCATTTGTGGAGACTTTTATATACCAAAGCTTGTGTTTAACCACATTCAAAAATCAAATGAAATCAAATGAAGCAATTAAGTTAATAATATTGTTATTAGTTAGTCATTTCTTGAAAAAAGGAACATGCATGTCAATAATTAGCAAATCAAAAATTTCTCTCTTGGTATAATATATGGTTGTAAGTGAAGTGGCTGTGCTTCACTAACAAAAAAGGATTTTTTTAGCAAACATTTCAGTAAGAACTACACTGAGCTACCAATGCTGTGTTCGCATGAAAGCCCAGAAATGTATTAATGTTGAGCAATGCCAGCAAACCAACATAGCTCTACAGTAACCTAGATCCTCTTAATACACATCGTGGCTTTACCCTGATTATTGCAGGGCTGTATTAACTATACAGCAGCAGTAGATGCTGCATACTTAGCACAATGGGATTGTATAGCAGTCTTGTCAATGTATTGATTTACATACAAACATGGAAGAAAATCACATTCAATAAACACGCCACAGCAATTATACCAAATGAAAATTAGTAATGATAAGTAATGAGACAAATAATTATACTGTATGAGCTTTAAGTCCAGTTAGAAAATGATCTGAAAAATGTCTGAATTGTTAGATGGATAATATGTATGAAGTCTGGACTGATGAAATTTGAAAGGACTGCTGAATGTAAATGCTGAGAAGACCAAAGAAGTAGAACAGGATTTTAAAATCATCACTCCTGTATTAGTCATCTAACCTCAACAAACATGCATCATTCTTTCAAGCTGCAGTGTTTTACAGATTAAATGAATCAACTGACACTGTAGTGAACTAGACAAAATATTGGCTTACACAATACTATTACCAAACAAGTCTGTGGGAATCATGTCTCTGCAAAGAAGGAATTAATTTAGCTATGAATCTCTGTTATTTCTGCTGTACAAGGAAAATATAGACAGAGGCTGCTTTTTTCCTACACACACTGTAGCGAAACACTGGGCAGCAACAATCACAACCACCATCTGATGAAACCCCCCTCATTTGATATGTTTATTAGAGCCCAGTGACTGAAAGGCTCTCCTGTCACACCACACCACTCTTCACACATGTGCTTTGTAACAGCTGTGCTCTGCAAACAGGTATCAACCATAACCTGAATCAGCAAACCTCAACTCTGCCATGAAAACTGGTCTGTCGCTGCAGAATTGTTACTTCTGTAGACACAAAAGACAGAGACCAAATATGCTCACTCATGCCTATAATAATAGCTTGTAGAGGTATGTCTTTATAAATGTGGAGTACAAATCTGAGTGATTGTGAGAAAGTGTCTAATAGGAGAGGAAAATGAGGGGACAATTACTGAAAATGGCCATGGGCTTTTTTTTATATATCTTATAAATATACATCAACCTATCTTGTCAGAGTAGAGTAGACGAGCGGAGATTCAGCAGGGCAGAAAGTCTACATAAATGACCCAGTGAACAAGGCAAACAGCCCCCCCCCCCCCCCCCCCCCCCCCCCCCACACACACACACACACACACACACACACACACACACACACACAGCATAACCTTAGTCGAAACAAATCCATGCTTCCAGCTGGTCAATCTCATTAGCCTGTACCTCTACCCTGGGCTAGAGACACTACAGCATTGACAGTTGAAAACACTTCAATCATTCTTATCTGAACAAACACACATCCTGTACACGATAAGAATCTCTGTGGTGAAATACAGTAAATTAGCAGCTTTGTCACAATCAACTGTTTGTGAAATTGTCCTTGAATGTGCTATTAGGGTATAATGACCAACCTGTAGATGCTTGTTGATTCATACTGCCGCCAGACAAACTTGTGGGGTAAGAGCAGAACCCAGTAGCCATCAGCAGCTGTCATTCATGTTCTATGTCTAGCTCTTCTAAGGAACTCTCCCAATTCACAGAAAGATGCATAGCTCGGGGCACAATTCTGCCTGTCTACCACCTCAATGCAGCAGCTGCGACCTGTATTTAGTGGGACTTCACAGTGACAGATTAGTGACAGAGTGTGCATTCACAACAACATTGTCACATTAATTTACTTTAGAGATATATATGGCCTTAATGTGCAATAAATAAATACTCACAGGAATGAGAATGATTTGCATGTTTGTTAATTATGAGTATGAAGGCGGTTATAGGGTGATGTGTTTTTGTGTGCTGCACTGGACAATACTGGACTGCCAGTATTGTGTGTTGCACTGATTTCTTTTACTGATACAATGCTCCCACCCGTCTGCATACACCCACACACATGCACACACAAAATGCAATTATGTAGGTCTCCTTCATGGGGTCTATGGATCGACAATAACCTCAGGGCCTCACTTACCACATTTGTTTCATTATACAGACTTTTGATTGAGATTGAGCCATGGAGGGCAAAAACATTATTAAATATTAAGGGCTAAACGGCAGATATGACATAAAGGTAGGTGTCCTTTTCTTTTTTTGTCATCTCATCTCATACCCTTGGTTAAAAGAAAACAGTAAATATAACACAGCACACACACAGTTTGGTGACAGAAGATGATCATGATATGCTAACTGCTAACAGTCTTCTGTGACAGAGGAGGACTCATTGTCTGAATGGAGTAGATTTTACTTGGACAAATAGACAAAAATGTGTCTGTAGAGACGTCGCCCTCCTGGTTACTTCCATACCAAGCCTACTGACATATATTCAACAAGCTTAAAAGAGGAGTAAATACAAAGTGTGCACTGAGGAATAAGTCAGATGGGATTCATTTCAGGTGGCTGCAATTATACTGCATGTGGTCCACTGTGAATTGTCTTATTCTGTCAAACAAATATGTAAAATATGCATGTGCCTGTATTGAAAGTTAGGCAAACTTCCTTTTAAAGGCAGTGGTGATGTGTCTTCATCGGTGACTTCTCACAAAGAAGCACTGGACTGCCAGGAAATACTTTCTGTTGTGTTTACACTAAGACACAGTACTTGACTGAGCCTACTCTTTCTTTTCTTTACAGCACAATAATGTCAGATGTTGCCGTTCCAGTCAGATACAACATGATCTGCTTGAGGGACAGATTTGATAGCTTAACATGAACCTGTGTTTACATATGTTTGAAGAATCAGAAGAACAGTATTTCTTGCTGTTCTCTTCTTCTTTGGCAGGAACCCAGTGCTCCCAGCTGACTCAGTCCTGAGGAAGGGGTGCAGGTGGTAAGCGCTGTGGGTAGCCTGTTTTTCAGGCAGCCCTTAGGAACCTGAAGACAACAACTGCATCACTGAGAGAGCTGTACACAGTGTACGTTCGGTCCCTCGGTTCACACACATGGGAGCTTGTGTACCTTCACACGGGAGGGATTCAAGGCAACTTTGGGATGTGTGCTAATTGGGCCTGGAATCAATGTTTGTGATCAGACAAAGCTGCTTATGCAGCAGTTCAAGGTTCAAGCCCAAGACACAGTGGCCCATAATATAGATGCCCTGATAGGGTGTTAGGGAACTTAAGTAAAGGGAAAGAGGCAGTCAACTGTTGATGTGTCTATGAAAGGCTATGTTGAAAACGGCATGATGGGGGAGGAGGCAGGATCAGAAAAGAAACAGTGATGAGATCAATTACACTTTTTGTTTGGAAGCCTCTCAACATCAATGGCCCACCAGAGCAACATTAGCTATGTTGGGTACTTTGAACTAAATAAAAGAGATCTACAGAGGCCCTGCAAGCGGGCGTGGCAAATCTCTCAGGTAATACAGCGAGGTGGCTGTGCCAGTTTGATCACGTCACTGACGATTTAAGTGGCAGAAGAATTGACGGGGGATGTTTAGGCTGTTCAAAGTACTCATGAGGTAATAAGGTCCATTTTGTGTTACCTCTCTAATGGGATGATGAGTTTAAAAGCCAGAGTGAGTGTGGAAAAATCAAGAAGAGACTGGAGCATTTGTGTCTCATGAGCACAGGCTAAGAGGATTTAAGAAGGTGGCAGTACAGGGCACACATCACGTTCCAGGCCACAACACTTCAGTGGAAGTAAATGTATGTCCCATGCAAAGGTAGTAGAGATTTTTTATCATATGTGAGACATATGATCAGATTGGCTCAAAACCTTCAAAGTATGAAAGACTAGCTCCCTCACATTTTGAATTTGTATTGCAGGCTGACCAACATGGGACATTAGTTGTAGACACAAGTAAGGAGTAGCTCGGTGACAAGCACCAAGAGGTTTTTAAGATCTAGTTACACACGCTGACACAACTTTGTAATTAAAGTAGCAGAGACTCATTTTACCAAGACCAAGAAAGACACTCTCTGTGTTGACAAGTGGAACTAGCAAATCTAGTGAGAACAGAACGCCCCATGAAGTCTTTCACTAAACAACAGAAATGTGTGTCTGTGCATCCACGTACACATGCAGATTAATGAATATACTTGTGTTCAGTCTGCTGCATCAACACCGGTGCAACAGTATGCTGCATTGTTCTTAATCAGTAACATCCACAGCCTAAACAAAATGATCAGCCTTAATTTTCATCCTGAATTAAGCCATGTGGGGGAGAGAGAGACAGTGAGGGAGAAAGAGAGAGAGAAACTATTATCAGTTGAAACAACATAAATACACATGACTATCATCAGTGCCATATACTATACTGGCATTATACATATACTATAAAATAAATAAATAACTCCTTATTACAAATAAAATGTGCCTGATGTGATTTTTAAATCACTCCCTAAGGGCGACATCTACTGACCAAAGTCCCTTCCTGAACTACATGTTATCTAAAATACTACTACTAGTAGTGCTACTACAACAATCTAAAAAAGAGAAAAAGCCTAAGTGTTGCGTGGTAAAGTTATAATTATAGTTGGAATTATAGATAATTTAATCGTTTCAACATCAATCCAGATGGAAACACAAAACACACTGCTAGCTCTCTGCCTGCATTTAAGCTGCATGTGCATACGGGACTTGGACTAACGATAAGCTATGTCAAAGTGTGGGGTATTAAAGCATTAAAGCAGGGCGTGAGCCTAAATATAGCCTAGGAACCAATTTGCCTAGGGCAGCATGATTTTCCACACGTGATGCCATACCGGTGATACAGGCCGCTGTCCCTGGTCCTGAAACTGTGCCGGGTCCAAGCAATGCATGTGCTCTATGTTCACATAAGAAACGACAATTTGAAAAAAGAGAAATCTGCATGTGACGCTTGGGGAGTAAAGTTGGATTAGAAGGTGCCTACAACGTTTAAATAATAATGCGGGTTTGCAGGATGCAGATAGTTCGATACACAAAAACTGCAATTCCTATAAGCAACAGTGCGAGGCGCATGTCTGATGCAGTTCAGGGGAAAGAGAATGGGAGAGAGAAAGAGAGTTTGATTGATCATGTGGGCTATGGGAGCCTGCGAGAGTTGTCGAAAATTGCTGCATAGACGCCCCTTAGGCACCTATCTGGTACCCACTGACTCCAAACCATGCTGTGGCCAAAATAACCAGAATTCACAAGCGTGCGTGTTACCAAATGCCCTAAACCAGGGGCTGTTAACAGACCGCTCATTCTTCCGGGTTGGACTTCACCGGTAATCCACAATACATTAACTTACCGCAGTCCTCACACAAGATCTTCCCAACATCCTTTTTTAGGTTCTTTGCACTCGTGTCTAGAGGCGCAAACGATGCCTTGAAAACCAAGGGCTCGTCAGTGGGGTCCATGAAAAAAATGTACTTGTGGTTCTTCTTCACTTTGGTGCACGGAGCCTCAGATCCAAATTCCCCCACAGTGACGAGCTGTTCTCGCTCCAGACCCCCGCTGTTTAGGGGCCAAACATCCAGCACTTTGACATTCACACGGTATGGCTCCGCAGAGACGTTCACAGGCGTAGACTGCACCTTGCCCTCGATCACCACGGCGGATTTGTAAGCCTGGTCCTGCAGGGAATTCAAACTCGGGGAGTAGCAGGCGAATGAGACCCCGATGACCAGCATGGATAAATGTACTGAATCAAGCCTCATGCCGCCTGCTTTGGCTCGGTGGTCGCTGGTCGCGTTGCGGCAGGGCTCTCTCGGCTGCGGGGCGATGGCGATGGAGCTGGGTTGAATGAAGAGACAGCAAGTAGGCTCCAGTAGCACGGCAGCGCGGCAGACCTTGCATAAGTGTCCATGCCATCGGGATCCGCTGCTTTTTCGAGTGATTTTCAATGGGTAAACAGCAGCTTTGAAACGAGGAAACCGCGGGATTGTGCTGGGTTTCAAACACAGTCACTGCTTTCTGCTAATAATAAGGCATTGTAGATAGGCTAAGCAAGGAATTGGCGGATTCTCCCCTCCAGAAGATGCCCCCTATGCTGCCATAGTAGCCTTAACTGCAAGACGACGCCACTCTTATCTTTGCCCAAAATTGCAGTGATGGGGTGCCGCTATGATGGTTTTCTGTATCATCTGCAGCGGAGGGAAAAGACGCAAAATGCTGCAGTGAACCACAAGTTTGGTAGTCCGGTCGCAAAACATAAGCCGCGTTTCATTCCAAAAAATAAAGCAATATTTCTGGTCGGCAGCTCTAACGCTAATACGGAGCCTTCCACCGCGGCTCTCTCTCCGCCTCCCCCACTAGCCACAGACGGAGAGAATATAATGCCGATTGCCAAGGGGCTCCGTCAACAAAAACGCAGGACTGGAGCACTGAGATATAGGCAACCGATGGACCAAAGGGTCGATCTCCTCACTCCCAAAACCCAGTTACTGTATGTCAATCACTCCATGGTGTTTTATCAGCGGTGATCTCACGCTATAATGAAACAAACGGAATCCTAAATCCATGACTGTCGCTCCTCAAATCGCATCTTACTGTAACCAAGGCATTACTCCAAAAAAAAAGAAAAAAAAGAAAAAAAAATAGATTCACATTAAAAATTCAGCCTCATACAGTCCGGTGGGCCTAGAAAAATCATATGGCTGCGATGACTAAGGCTGCGAAAGCATTTCAGATTCTTCAAGAGAATGTTTTGAATGAGTTTTGCGTCTCATCCCATTAAGTCATGCCCTGCATTCAAGTCACATTCGCTGCTCAGCCTCTAAAAAAACTGATGTTGAAGCGCCGCATTCAATCCATACAGCTAAAACAGCTGCAATATTGGGGTCCAAAGCAGAGGAAAAACTATTTTATTCACCTTAGAAGGAGAATGTTCAGTGAAAGTACACTGCATGCGTTTTTGCAATTATAATTTGATTTGCTCACTATAACGTAGAGCACTCTGACAAAGCGTTACACCTCATTAAGAAGCATAAGTTATATACATAGTAATATTAATACGTTTGACGTCAATGGCAATGTTTAGGTCAAGTTATGATTGAAATGGTCTTGTTTTCTTGAGCCTAAATGCCAGGTAGAATGCGGATGCAGGATGTTGTAGCCTATTCACAAAGAGCGACATCTGCTGACCACAGTGTGCTTATGAGCAATTTTACATACTTGCTCTAAATCACATAGCAAAGGCATTAACTTAGGAAAAGCAGGGTGCCAAATCTGAATTTTGTAAAATAAAACACGCTTGTTGTGGACTGAAATAATCGCGTTATCTGTGGCCTATTTCGCCTACAGTTTAGGCTATAAATGTTTATATTGAATAGGGCAAAAACGGGGAGAACATAAGTCTCAGAACAAACACATTTGCATTGTAAATCTATAAAATACACACCTCCACCTCCACATTTACTTATGTTTTCATCTCTGCGCATTCCCTGCAGCTCTGACACAGCCGTGGCTGCTCTCCGTGGTGCTGAAACTGTAGGCCTTTAAATTAGGCATATGGAGCGCTGATGTAAGACACAGGCATAACACCATTTATAACTGTGTGAACTGAACTGAACTCCTCTTTCCTGTAACAAGAACAGCCAATGTGCTTTTCAAACAACACTCTTAACACAAACACAGAATAGACGCGCAGGGCATGTGCACGAGAGCATTAATTCCCTGAAAGATTCAGCCATGCTGTAATGGGAGAAAATCAAAGCTCATTAAATCGACCCCGAATTGCGCTTGTAATAATGTGTCGATGGTAGCAATGACACTGCCCTCCATTACAGTGGCAAAAACTGTTGCCCTACCTGTTACCATCAGAAGGCAAAGCTGCAGTTTCTCAGTTGCACCAGGGGGTGGCGCAGCTTCACTGAGTTCCCACAATGCGTGTTGACATCAGAGGTGAAGCGTGCGGCGTTGAACTTGTGCGTGTGTCGCTCTCCGTGCCACGACTCGCAGTTTCTTGTCCATCTTGTGAAGCAAGCAGAAGAGGTCCGCTGTGCTGTCATAAAGGCCTCCGAGCGTATTCACATGTGTCTTTTGCCTTGTCTCGTCTCCTGCGGCACGCCGTCGAGGCTTTAAGGCGCCCCTGCTGCAGACTGTGCGTTGTAAGGTAGGTTATGGGATCTCGCTTGGTGGAATGACGTTTTATTTACATGTCATTCGGATGGTTAGGCTACTGTCCAGCAGCATTTAAGTGTCCTAACGTGCAGCCAAGCATGTGTCATTGCTTCGCAGAGTTTACAGAAGCATAACATACACCATACTACCGTGCGTCTTGTCTGAAATAATAATGGAGCTGCGTTTGGAGCAGCGCCACAGCATTCCTGTGTCGGGATGTAGGGCAAAACTTCGTGAGGTGATCACGGCGGCTGCCTTTTACTAACTGCGATGAAAGCTTTTTGAGGCTGAAATCTGCGTTTGGAGGTGGTCTCGGCAACCCAAACAGAACTGCTCTTACTGATTTAAATTCATGGTTAAAAAATTGTCTGAAAAATAGGTCAAAGTAACTGATTGATGATGGATTTATTCAATTCACAGGTTGTTTGTGGTCCTTCGGAGCAGCGGACGAACCACGACTGCAGAGACAGGGTATATAACCTTTATCTTAAATTAGAACGAAATGTAACACGCCCCATTGTGAGATTTTGGATTCGAAAGTGAAGTTCAAAATGGGTATTTTTTTTATGGGCCCCTAGAGGAAAGGAGATATTGCATCTCACACAGGGTGAAACCAAAACACACAGACATTACTTTTATATTTTGCATCCAGGCTTTATCACAACCTATCTAACTGGTTGAAGAAAACAAAAAAAGGCCCCTTCAGAAAACAGTGGCACACTGAGATTTGCGGCAGCTTTGCATTAACAATAGCAACATAAATAAATCAATATAAAATAATCAAATAAATCCAACGAGACTGACAAAAAAAATAATGGAACAGGAAAGAAAGTTGAGGATGAACCAACCAAGCGGGTGGCACATAAATAGCCTCTGTAGGCCTACATCATACTGAACATCAGAATGAGACAAGTTATACAAATGTCCATATTTTATTATTTAGTTTTAAATTATTTTTGCAATCCGTGAATGTTGGGATGTCTTACTAAGATCACTAGTAATTTACTCCTGGTCTTTACTTACTTTCCCAAACATGACTGGATTTTGTTTTTGACAAGAAGATGATGACTGATCAGGAGGCCGGGCGACCTTAGAGGCAATGAGATCAGGGTTATATTTATGAGTTTATATAGCACATCCAGTCGGAGATTAAATAGATAAAGGTTAAATAATAAAAAGTTGAAACTGAGAAAATCGGCTATGGTACGCCCTGTGGGCCGGCATGTTCACCTCGCTTCACATGGAGAGACTGCAGCTGAAATTTGAACTTAATAAGTTGGAAGAGTAGCCTTTATGCTTTGGCACAAACGTTATTTTGGGGTGCTGATTTTCATTAAAGGAACGTGATTTATTTCTTAGTCTATTACAGCGTTTAAATGCAAATGTGATGTTGTTATATTGTCAATAATTAATTAAAATAGTTTACTTCTCGATAATTGTTTTATTTTATTTTTTATTGCTTTGGCGTAATAATTACGACCATAAAATGGAAATAATTACTTCACATTTGCCTTTCTTCAGCATTCTGACTCAATATCACAATCCATATTCGTCCATTGAATATTATTTTATGCTATATGCTCATTAACTTTAGGTCTATTTCAGTGTTGCTCTCAACGAATTGTGGAGCGATTTATTAAAAGGTTTATTTTGAATTTATTTATTTACAAGTACAAAGCAACATTTGACTTATAAAAACATTTGAAATAATATGATTGTCTTAATATTTCACTGTGGGGTAATAATCAAGAGTTATGAGTATCTATAAATAAAAAGGCATGTGTAAACATATTTGAAGTGTTTAGTTTCTGGGTTAGACTACCTTTATTTGTATTACTGAACTCCACTCAGGCCTTCAGACCTTTAGGACGCCAACACTGAAGAAATGTCCACGTTGAAAAGTAACTCTGTTTATTCTTAACAATTCTGTCAATGCATTTATTTATTTATTTATTCTTACAAAGAAAAGTAAAATAATATGCATTTGATACAATAAGATCACAAACCCTCAAATAAACTGAATCACAGATCAAATTACATAATTGACCCATCTATCATTACTAGAATAACCGACTTGTTTTAAGCTAAATAAAATTATAAGGATCAATGCTCACCCGTTTAAGATGAATATTTGTAAAGAGAATAACGAATATTGACTGCAAGATGTTCTGGATGAGCGTCCAATTTAAGCAGAGTTAAGCTGCTGGCCATCCTTTTTATTTAGACTTCGAGGAGTCCAACGCTCATCAACATGGAAGGCTTTTACGCACACAAATAGTCCTCAAGAGATGTCGACCTAAAAAGGAAGAAGGCGTGCGTGGTTTGAAATTCATCATGTAGGATAGTCATATAGGTGTGGCCTAAATTTAGCATAACTGTTTTACAATGCTTGGCTAAAACTGTCTGTGAAATTCTTATATATTAACATATTCTTATATTGACATTTCATTGTATTGATTTCGCATGCAAACAAATTACTTTTAGTGGATGATTTAAAACTTCATTTTATTTTTATTTTTAACTTTTAATCTTTTAACCAATTTTCAAAATAGAACAATAGCCTTATGTCTCCTTTTATTATAGCATGTGATTTAATCCAAAAGTTGTTTGAGAGAAATATTAAAACGCTCAAAAATATGTTCTGGGATTTATAACAATAGCAAATTGGCACAAACGAATGTAGGCTAAATTAAAAACAAATCTATAGCCTGTATGTAGACAATAAATTCTTCAGGTCTGCGCAGTCAAATTTGTTTCCAGGTGGACATGAAGGAAGATGAATTACTGTGGAGAAAGTGCTGCTATGTGAAAGTGTCGCCAGCATGAGAGCAGTGACCAATAACAGGTAAATGTTATGTATAGACTGTTAAAATGTGTTGATTGAGTAGCCTACTTTTTGAAAATTTAGAAACAAATGCAAAACTAGAACACCATTATTACATTTTGAATTTTAACAGATAGCCATATACCTACTTGTAGCTTAGTAGTTGCCTTGGAAGTGAACAACTACACCACATCATCGTTTTGGCCTCTAATAGGCCTTCGGTCTAATAGGTAATAGACTGTGCGGGCTTACATGTAGGCCTACTAAATGCTTTGGTCTTTTCACACAATGACAATAGGCCTATATGCAGTCTTTAGTCTCTCTTATTTCGCGTATTTAGCCAAAAGACTTAATTATTTTATGGGTAGCCTATTATTTTCAGGCATAGTCCTATCCGACGTAGCCTAGATGGACATATATTTATTTTAAAAAATCGGCTACATTATGATATACTACGCTTATAGAAAGAAAGCACCTCTGACATAAATAACATCACTTGTTCAATGCGACGGCAGCGTGCAGTCAGTTGGCCTGCGATGTGCGGCCTGGGCAGCACTCCACACTGCAACGCAACGTTCAGACCAAGCTTGAACACCTGAGTGAAGACCGTTATAATGACACATTTGAAAACAGCGTGGTGACTATCCTGAGCAAGTTGTGGACTCAAGTAATAAATCTGATGACTTTAGTCAAAAATAACTTGCTGCTGCTTGATTGTCACACCAAGGCCAAAGCTTAGAAATAGCGGTATGTTGCTCCATTTGTGGCCCTCCTGAGCGCGCTTGTGGCGGGCTCCAGTCGCAACACAATTTTAGGCCCTCAAGGACCCACTGAAGGCCTCCTGGGCCTACAAGTTTAAGTTGTTGTAAAAGTAACTTATGGACGTTTTGATCCAAATTTTCCTCCCTGAAAATGTTGCCTCTCAAATGTCTTCACGCTGACCGCAGCCACGGTTCACTGAAGGAAGAAACCAGGTTTTCACTTTTCAGACCTTCCATGGTGAGTAGCCTAACAATAGCCTATAAAAAGATGGATAGCCTATTTGTATCGCTTTTAATCCTACCATCCGTAGCCTAAATATATGCAGACTTTCCTATCACACATCATCTAGTTGACACAGTGTGGTGAGAGGGGGTAATATTTGCACCTCTGAATAAGCCTATTGCTCCTAAAACCATAAGTTAATGAATGTCTTTTTCCTACTGCTACACTTGCCATGCTGTGCCATGCCAGGAAACCATATTTGGATTTGAGTTGCGAGAGAACAAATGCTATTCTAGGTCTAATGTAAAAATTAAAATAAAATAAAAAAGAGCTGTTATTCATGCCAGAAGTAGGCTATGGTTTTGAAGTTATAATTTATTTCAAAACGTGATATGGTTATGGTGGACTAGATTAAACAGGATCTATTATGGATCCAGTGCCATTAACTGTAGGCCTAGCCTACAGGGTTGGTTGTGGGCAAATAATGATTGAGTCATGGTTAGAAGTTGTATTGTTAATATTATTTTATTACTAGAAAGCCTACAATGTCGTTAAATTAAAAATATATACATTTGGTCATGAGGCCTAAAATGGCCTGCCTAGAACGCGAAACGCACAGTTTAGATATTAGACTTGAGGGACTTGATTTCCATGACAGCACAATTTTCTTAGCCTAACTCGAGTCATTAGAAATCAATGAGTTTGGCCCAATTTTGGATCCGTAAACAACACTCTTACACTTAAAATAAAAGCACTTAAAATAAGCTGTACATTTGATGTAAGGTTGCCACAACTAATTAATCGTTTGTAAAAATCATTAGCATATTAAACGTGCACAGCGGCACTTCTGATGTAGCCTCTTTGGAAGGAGTCTATTTTCTCCTCGCACTTTAAAACAGGGGGCACACTGGGGTCTTCCCACGTAGCAGAAACCATCATTTTCAGAGGCTGTATCGACAAATTGAAACTTAACCAGACCGCGGGAGAGGCATTTCTTCAGAACACTCGTTGGTTTCGTTTTCAATATAAGTGACAGCTTCTGACATTACACCTTGCGGGAGATTGCACACCATCCTCGCTCTGCAGTCTGCATTAACGTCTCCCCCCTCGCTTTTTTATGCCTCTTTGTGTAGATCTCGCGAGAGCTCAGGCATTCGCTGTGGCTGGCGGTGGCTTTGCAGCAGACAGAGGGAGAAGGCAGGCAGGCAGCATCATGGCGGACAGAGACAGTGGAAGCGAGCAGGGAGGAGCAGCAACGGGCCCAGGCTTCGGTCCCATGCACCTAGCGACAGGAGGGGCGGGCTCGGCTTCCGGACTCCAGCATGAGACGCAAGAGCTGGCGTCGAAGCGGGTTGACATCCAAAACAAACGCTTCTATTTGGACGTTAAGCAAAACGCGAAAGGCCGCTTCTTAAAGATAGCAGAAGTCGGGGCCGGTGGAAACAAGAGCCGCCTCACTCTCTCCATGTCCGTGGCGGTCGAGTTCCGTGACTACCTGGGGGACTTCATCGAACATTATGCCCAGCTGGGTCCGAGCAATCCGGGACTGGTACAAGACGAGCCCAGGCGAGCACTCAAAAGCGAGTTCTTGGTCCGAGAAAATCGGAAATACTATATGGATCTGAAAGAGAACCAGAGGGGACGGTTTCTGAGGATTCGACAGACCGTTAACCGGGGGCCCGGTTTGGGATCCACGCAAGGCCAGACGATTGCTCTGCCTGCCCAGGGACTTATTGAGTTTCGTGACGCTTTGGCTAAACTTATTGACGATTACGGTGTAGAGGACGAACCTGCAGAGTTGCCCGAAGGGTCATCATTGACTGTGGACAACAAACGGTTTTTCTTCGACGTCGGATCCAATAAGTATGGTGTGTTCATGAGGGTAAGCGAGGTGAAGCCTACGTACCGCAATTCAATTACGGTGCCCTACAAAGTGTGGTCCAAATTTGGGAATACTTTCAGTAAATATGCCGAGGAGATGAAGAAGATCCAGGAGAAACAGCGGGAGAAAAGGGCATGCGAGCTGCAGCAACAAGAAGAGATGCAGGCGGACGATGGAGACGAGGATTGATATAGAGAGCAAAAAAGATGCAAGAGTAATGAAAATAACAACAGAAATATAATTAAAAACTCTACTGTATAAAGAAAGAAATCTAAAGATTTAACTGTAATGGTTTAACTCCAAGGGAGCATCACCCACAATATAAGAAACCTCCACAACCTGACAGTTATGACATGTTGTCACTCATCGCTGGATGTTACCCCACTTATCCACCATTAATACAGTAACAGGCTGCTAAACAAAGTAATAACATTATATTTGAACATTGTTTCCTACTTGACAAACAATATTGAACTGAGTGTTTATTTCCCTTATTAACAGAAAACTTTTGTACCAGTTAAAGCTATTGTAAAAAAAGAAGAAAAAAAAAGTGTTTGCAATGTTCAAATGGAATTATTGCCGAGTTCCGAGGAAAAAGCCTTTCCTTTTCATGTGACCTAATGACTTCAGCACAAATCCGATATTTTAATTTTTAAACCAAAATTCAAAAACTTTGTAAAAGGTTGTCACATGTACTTGCCATCCTATTTACCTTTACCTGTGAGTAGAGATGTGTTTACACATAAATCATTATGAGGGCTAGGCCTGCTTCGGAAACTGGTTAGATGTCATGCAGTATAAAAGGAACATATAGGCATTTTCATGAAATGAAATAAGTGCTCTATTTGTTGTGCAATATGCATTGCATAAAAATCAAATATATTGAAATGGCCAATGGATCTTGACATGATGACATTTGCCAGAGGCATTCAAAGAAATATTAATATTGTAATTTTGTTTCATTTGAAATTGTTGCCATGCAGATGGATATATTATAGACTACCTTTGTGTCTCGTTGTTAATGCAATGTGTTCATTTTAAAGGTACTAAATGTGTATTTGATAGAGGAAATGCAGTGATAACATGTAGCAAATGGCCTGAATTGCAGATTACTAAACAAGACAACCACCCTACACATACAGTGCTGATTGGCTTAGTGGTCTGAAAAAAGAGGCGAAATTCAGCAAAGCATTATTGGTTATTACATCAGAAACATTTTGTGATCTTGTTCAGTCATAACAGTCCAAATGGTGCCAAGGAGTGCTGTTGCTGCATGTTAATCTGCACTAAAATAGATTTCGTTGGTCTCCCAAAATATTGGCTCAAGGACCCTTCCATATGTATCTTTATCTGCCTATAGTGTACGAATCTCAAGTTTGAGTACCGAGCGATTTCCATCCAAAGGCTTGGTGTAGTTGTAGTGGAAGTTGTTTCAAAGCGTGATTGTAAAAGGAGCGACCTTGTGAACTGTAATCAAAATGTCACCATCACACTATGAGGAGGGCTACTGAGGAGCACGCCTGGATAAGCCATGGTGAAGAGGGTCCAGTTCACCTGTTGGTTAACCTCCAGTAGTGTGTCACTGGATGTGCCCATCCCTACAAGTTTAAGATCTGAAGGTGTGAAGTTCAGTGGGGCTACTTTGAATACATACCCTTAGCTCCACTTTTAGATTTGTAAGCCCAAATATCTACCCGGGGGTGATGAGATTCTGTTTTGGTCTAATTGTAAATATTTGGGCTGCCACACGGAAAACAACTGGTTCTAATCCAGTTCAGTCGCATCTCATAGATGTGTGATAGCAGTTTTATAAACTCTGTCAGTAAACTCCAGAGAAACTGGCAACAATCAGATAATGTCAGATTTACCTCAGCATTGAATTAAATGATTGCTCCCATGTTTAGATTGACTGGAAACCAGCAAACTAGACTGTCCTTGACCACCTATTTTTGGAGCCTCTGGTATAGCCTAAACAATACCTGATTGGGAGCATCCTCTTCAGCATATAAACAACCTGGTGCCTTACACACTCCGCATGCTTACACGCTGGCCTGGTGCTTTGGATCGCAGTTTGGCTTCTCTATGTTATTGTTTCCTCTTTCTTTCTTCAATTTTTGTGTCTCAGCCCCCTTGTGTGCTAGTGCACGACTCGTGGTGCTAAAAGGGTTTGTTACAAACTCTTAAAAAGAAAAAATTTGGAGCAGAATTCGTAACTTTTTTCTGCTACCTTCCTTCTTCCCTAACTTCATTGCCATCCCCGTTCCCCAGCCATCCAGGTATCGGCCTACATGTAAACATGGAAGGGGGTGGTCACCTAGATGCAAGATGATGCAGAAGAGTTGGCTCTTCACTAGCCAAGCGCATAAGCAGGGAGAGCAGGGGCTGATTGGGAATATCGGTAGTAGCGTGAAATGATATAAATTATTGGCAAGCCCCCTTTCAAATGCTCGTTCTTTGGCTTGGGTAGTTATGTGTAAGTCGCTCAATTAATGGGGAGCAGCAAGCATGTCTTGTTTTGTTTTACGTAGTTTTACCTTTTCAGCGTTATTCCACATTATTTGTAATTTTGGAATGTTTTCGCCCACAAAAAATATATCTATTTTTTCTGTGCAACATTTCATCACTGTGTGCAATATCGTATGTGCCAATGGTGGCAATATATGTATATCAATTAAATATATGATTACTATTTGAAAGCATGTGGCTGAATTCCATGTTTATTTCTCATGAAGGAGTTGTATGCCTTTATTTGCACTCAAAGCTCCATCCTAGAGGAAAATATAGTAAACCAAGGTCTTAGCAGACTATTGGCTCAAGCAGTTCACATACTTTAACTTGAAGTAGAACAATGTCACTGCAAGTACGCCTCTCTTTAGGAAAAGGGTAAACTTTGCGTATGGGTTGTTGAAGGTCGACTATAAACACACAATGGAGTTTTTGTGAAAAGGAAAACTTAAAAAAAACAGTGAAATCTCCATTTTAGCTTTAAGCTAAGAAAAGGTGCTTCAGTCCAATCCTCATTAAGGTGTATGGTGAACTGTCTTCAGTGGTTGTTGTGTGTAGCACTTTGCTTTCCCAGGTTAATGAAATGCCTGACCAATACTTGTTTAAAATAATCTCAACAAAGAATGTCGTTCTCTCATATGTTGGTTCTTTTTTTTAAAGAGGGTATTTGATTTGCTCATTTGGTTTTAATGCATTAAATATAATTTATGTACATTTGACAAATTTTAAAAATAAATATAATTTACCCATGAGGGAAAAATCTACATTCAAAATGTGTTTTTTATGTTTCATTTCTTGTTGGAAAAAAAAGATTCCACAAATGTCTAAATTCACTGATGAAAAGTATGTTCAATTGTGATGTAGTGTTGTCCACAATGTCTGACTCTACATTTGCAATGATACTAATTACTAAAGCTTAATTTTACAGCCTTTAAAATGCAAACTTTGCAATGACAAGTAACTGATGACTCATGTCTTCTTAGCGATTTCTACATTAGTACTGTATGTATAATACCAGGCTGTAAAATAAAGCATTAATTTGTTCTCTAATCATCCTGACTATGCAATTTGTGACCATCTGTATGCAACGGTTGCTCTTCTGTGAGCTTTACTGCTCATATAACACTAAAGAAATGAGAGCTTATTGATCACGAACCAACAGAACATGCATTTATTTTTAAGTTTTGTAACTGTTTGCAAATAACCTTTTTTTTTTTTCCTGATATGAGTTTTGGGGTTTGTCGTATTGCTACAGTGATAAACACAAACAAGCCAAAGTTAAAGAAAAGCATGTCGCAAAGTTTTTAAGTTACTTGTTGATACTTTTATTATATAAAAAGATATATATATATACCATTTATTTTATTTATATTTATTTACAAGTTAGATTTCTGATTTAATGCATGTTAATAAAAAGATATGATGTTGAAGAATTGTTGAATTGACAGTAGGCCAGGCATCATCCTTCACCACATCATCCCCAGGCTCAGTGTTGTTTCTGCCTCTAAAAACATGGCTGAGTTGCTATGACAGGGGCATGTTGCCTGGGCCCTCAATGTTGAGAGAATTTTTGTTACTTTAAACAGTCCTGTACCTTCTTCTCAATCCCCTACCAAAAGAAACCATATTTGAAAAACATCAGTTTAAGGATGAGTTAAGTTTGTGTTCCCACCACCACAAACACTCCAGAAATGTCAGAGTGCAGTCCGGACATGCTCAAAGGCATTTCTGCAGGACATATGTATGCTTTGTCTTGCTTGTGAAGTTGATGGTCCCTCAGCCTCTTGGCCCCCCTGCTGGCCAGGAGGATGGGTAAAAAAAACCCGAAGGGGATGTGCTAAATTGAGATGGACTCCAGCCCAGATGCCAACTCAGACTCTTGAGTTTGCTCTTCATCCAAGAACACACATAGAGGATTGGTTAAGGTCATCACAGCTTTGGAAGCACTAGTGCAACACACAACTGGTGATACATTTTATTTAGTCTGACTATGTTTGTGAAAGCACAGTGTCTTGTATTGATGAAAGGCTGTAGAACTCGATCACCATAGTGTGTCAGTCATGCTGCTCAGAAGCACAATGGCAATAGTTGCTCACAGGAATGCTGCTAGGGAAAATTAACAGCAGGTTTAGTCTGGTCCAGCTGCCACACTGCCACAGAATTACTCAATCAAAATTGCATTTTATTGCTGGTGCAATATGGCCACCATCACCTGAGCACTCCCTGACTGCACTGAGTATTATGAATGCTGCAATGTGCAACATCCTGCCACTTTTTACCTTTTGCATGCAAGCGACTGCACGTATGCATATTTGTGGTGTGGTGTTGCTGAGCTTTACAGCATATGTCTGGAAAGGCAGCCCTCACTTTAGCATTGCTTTTAATTTAATTCAACTTGTAACGCTATATTCTGAAGCAGTTAAGCACTGGCTTTGGTGGTGACGTAATCCATGGCAGGCATCGCCTGCTTCAGCCACTAGATGGTGGTCTTCACCTATAAATGAAAAGGGAGAGGAGAGGCGTCTCAGAGGAGAAATCTGCCTTTTGTGCTTCAATGTGGTAGAATTAAAAACAGACAGGGAAAAGTTAACAGCTACATAAATAGATGCCACAGTGCCACGCATTATATCAAGACATCCGCCATTCACATATTTTTCAGCAAAAAGTCATTGTTTAATTGCTTAATGTGTAATAATGTGCCATATATCAACTGACTAATGACATTCTCATTACTTTTTCATATTTAAGCAATAGTTCACTTAAATACATAGGCCTATAACTGCATAACATATGGTATTTTGGAAGAAATATAAAACAACTGTGTCAATTTTAAGAGTTAGCACTGTCCCATTTGTGTGCCAATTTTATTATTACATTCACGGTTGAAAAAATAAGTATTTAATGTTTTTCCTTGGTGGGAGAGCAGTGGTGAAAAAAAGGAGCTTGAATCTTTAGGTTTAGGATTTTCCGCTCTGTGTGAGGTAAACTTCCTGAATTGCTCTCTCTTCCCCTTTTCAAATAAAGTGTGTGAGTGTCAGAGAGACAGAGAGACAGACAGAGAGAGAGAGAGAGAGAGAGAGTGGGAGAGGGGAGAGAGAGATTATGGAATGCTGTGATGTCATCAGCCCAGTCATACACACAAAGACGAGGAGGACCCACAGGCGCTCAGACTCTCTCAGCTTAGTTAGCATACTCTGCTGTGGAGCGGCTGTCTACATCCCACTGTGAGTACTTGAGCTATTCTACCCTTCTCTTATAACTCCCTTTGGTTTTGTATCACTTACTGTCTCTTTTCACTTCCCCCCTTTTCCCTGGGTTTTCCATCTCTGCACCCTACAACGTGTTTAGTAGACACAAATCTGTATTCCACCAGTGATAGTTCTCAGTCTGAGACAAGCGTTGTTTCCCTCCAAGTGCTGCTAATGTGGTAGCCATTGTTTAACTACCCACTGTGATTGGAGGAGTCTATTTCTATCCCCTTGTTACAGAAACCGGCTCATGCAGTCCTGGGCTGTGACCCTGTTTTTTGTTTTTTTGTTTCTCTTGCAAACAGAAACTGAGCATGTTAAAATGGAGCCGCTATTTCCTGGGAGTTTGGGTGAGAGAAAGGAACATGGGTTTGGGAAGGGATGTGTGGTAAGGAGGGGGAGGAGGGAGGTGGGCCATTGATGACAGAAACAGCCCCATTCCTTTGGAATCTCCTCCCATTTTGGGCTACAGCTTTTCTGTCAGTTAAGAAACAGGGTTTGGGCTCTTCCGTATTCATGAAGGGAGGGAAAAGATAACCTGACTGAAACAGACTAGAAGAAAAAGGTTTCTGAATGTCGCAAAGGTGGAATCATATAGGACATTGCATCTTTCACAAAAATGTTGAATCTATAAGGCACAGCATGATCTTCCAAATGTTTGTTTCAAAAGTTTTCTTTTTTTTTTCATGTAGATTGTCCCAGTGATGACGTCAAAAGTCAGAGGAAACTGACATCTGAGTAGGGTGGTGAAACTGTCACCACAACACGGAAAGGAAACAGGATTTTGTGTGTGTGTGTGTGTGTGTGTGTGTGTGTGTGTGTGTGTGTGTTAGTGTAACTGTTATGTATGTATGTGACTGTACAGTATGTACAAAAGTGTGTGAGGGTGAGCATGCGCCCTGATTCGTGAAGAAGAGTTTGTGTGTGAATAAGAATGATTGTAGGATAAAGAAGCTGTGAAAGCCTTCTTCTAACATCATGATACTATAAACCAACACTGTCCACCTCGAGAAGCTGCTGGCCAAAGACAGCTGACAGCGCCTCCTCCCTCTGACAGCTTGGCCAGGAGGTACCAAGTTAACCCACCATTCAACCGGCAACATGCTGCAGCAGATTTTAAAGGACATGTACATCGACCCAGATGTGCTGGATGCTCTTAACGAGGACCAGAAAAAGACTCTGTTCCTGAAAATGCGCCAAGAGCAGGTGCGGCGCTGGGAAGAGCAGGAGGAGAAACTAGAGAGAGAAGGGGGGGACGCTAAGCGAACAAAACCAAAAAAAGGTAACTGCAACAGAGAACATCAGAGCCACCTCACCTTTGTTAACTTATCTTCTTCCTGTTTATCTAGCGCGACGGGGAGCAGCTTCAGGTTTTTCAAGCAAACTGACCATTGCACTTTTATTAAACAAAGCTTTTGACAGAAAACCATCTGCTCTCCTTTTGAGGATTGCTTTCTGAATCCTTTTAGTCAAGATGTTTGCTGTTGACAGAGAGTTACAAAGCTTGGAACAAAAGTGCACTGCAGAAGCATGTGTGCACTGGTTGTGCTGCTGCATACCCTGACGCTGCTGCAGCTCATGTTCCCAGTCATCTCAGCAGCTGTTTGCCAAACAGGCACAGCGTTTACCTGAAGTCCATTTGGCAAATTTAAAGTTACCTAAAATAACTTGGGCTAAGAAACACCAGCTGCTCCACATTAATGTGTCTGTAATATTGTGGAAATTAAAAGTTGGAAGAGGATATACAGACAGAAACCTAAGATGATTTGTACTCCACTAACACAAGTACTATTTATATCTGAAGTCCTAAACAATTACAGCAGATTGATGATGCTGGTGAATTAATGTTAACAGCACACTTACAGATGATGTTAACATTTACACAAGTAAAGTAAAGTAGATGTCATGGTAAAATATTATTCACCCCTTAAAAGTGCTATTATCGTGTGGTATTTCCATAATGGAAATGTGGCAGTGTGTGAATGTGTTCACACGCACATATTTTGCTGTCAGGCTCTCATTTAGATCATATTGTTCCCAGTCACACCACGCAACATGAGCCTACGAGTGACAGAGAGAAGGGACATTTGGAGCCAACAGAATACATGCTGTGTTTCCTGAAACTGGTTTGACGCATTCTAAAGAATCTTGCCTGTCTGCATTCTCTCTTTGGTGGCAGCAAGGCCTAGTATGAGAAATGCGTCTTGTAAGGACTCTGACATAACAAGTTGCTCTATTTTTATATCCCAAAGAAGGACTCCTAGATGACACAACAAACTGTCGAGGCTTGGAAGGATACAGCAGTTGCTGAAAACCCACTCGAATATGACTTAAAGCCAATTAACAGCACACTGCAGTTGGCGCTTTAAGTCTGATTGACTTAGTAATGTGATCTGTCTTGTCTTGGCTAATAACAAAGCAGTTTCTATCAACTGTGGTGCAGAGTGAGAGGACAGTGCTCTTTCTATCTCTTAATGACCGATGCAGCTGTTCTTAGGAGGCTGGATGAAGACGGCAGGCTGTGCCGTCACATGGTCACAGCTCTTCTACACACAGGCTCCTCGCCTATGCAGAGCAAGTAGTGGATGGTTCGTGTTTCTGTGTAAAAATAGGAAGTGAGTCAAGACCCACAATCCTTCAAACAATTAGCAGGGGGTGAAACAGGAAGTATGCAGGAAATGTATGCGTTTGAGAAGCAAAAAGAGAGTTTGATTTTATCTGGCTGGCCTTGTGGGAGAGCTAACATGTTAAGTTCGTTGTTTTTTTTGCACAGCATGAAGGGTCTTTCTCTCTCTCTCTCTCTCTCTCTCTCTCTCTGCTGCTGTTAACAGTGCAATCTCAGCCTTAAGCCTTTACTGATCATGGGACTTTTTCTGTGGTTAGGCTGGCTTTGTGATAATTAGCGCTAAATGACTATACGCTGGCATGTTTGTGCGCGTCACATGAGGCAGAGACAAACTACACGGCTCAGCGTAAAGTTTCTGGGACTACAAGTTGATCAGATTGGTAACATTTGTCTCCTTCTTCAGATATGGAGAACTATCTTCTCACATTTTAGAAACATTATACAACATAAAATATATTATTGTATTGATTTAACACTGCCTATGAAAGGAGGGCCTATGACAAATGCCAACAAATAAATGTGGTGTCTTCTACATTGTGTCTACATGCCCATTTAATCAGCTGACAGGATTCATCTCACCCCCTCATGACAATGGTGTCATGGCTTATAGCTGTCAGTTTGGGCTAGTAGCTTGTTTAAAGGTATGTTGACTGCTGTGCTTTTGTAGTCTTCCTGGTATGCCCTGGTAGAACGCGACCCACAGGGCAGGCTGGCAAAACCCGTTCAGTATGAAAATATGTTATCCTGTTTTCAATCCAACAAGCTCTTACCCTCTGAGCCCACGTGAGCTGGTTTATCTCTATAAAGTAACTTATGCATGCTCCCAAATATAGTCACAAGGCAGTGACGCTGGTTTTGCGAAAGCCTTTGTGCCATGTTGTGCTCATATGCTTAAGAGGACTCAATGTCCTCAGAAAAGATTAACATTTAGGAGAAGCTAACCCAGAGTGTTACCCCAGATCTCATTTATTAATATATCATTATTTATATTTTTGGGTTAGGGACTGGGGTTGCATTTAATAAGGTGCAAATTAAAGGATGGTTTCATGTCAGAATTGGTTCAGATTAAGAATGACAACAGTCAGTGGCAGGTTTTTACAAGTTTACAAAACGAGGACAGGTGTTTTCTTTTTCAACTCTGTTTATATCATCTATTTGAAGGTCCTGTCTCATACATTTGTGGTCGGCTGCTTGGAGCTCACCAGCTGTTGCACCTGTCTGTCTATAAATCAAAACAGCAGCCTCAGGTTATCAGAAACACTCGTTGTCAGTTGTCAGTTTTATTTCAGAACGACTGGAGTGACAACTGATTATCTGAGAGATCTGAAATACTTCAATATATCAACACAATATTTCCAAATAAAACATATTCATACAATCTATTCTAATTCTATTATTAAGTGTGATATTGATGTCTTATCATATTCTGGTGTCACTTTACATATATATTTTACATATAGACATATTTTAACTTGCTTGTTTCAAAAGACAATTAACTCATATTTTGTGTGTGTGTGTGTGTGTGTGTGTGTGTGTTTCCTCCAGCCAACAGTAAGAATGTGAGCTGGCTGCTCGGCCGGGATGGAGATGTGGCGGTCCTTGTGATCGGAGAGGTGGACGAGCTAAGCTCCAAATTCATCTGCTCAGGAATTGGAGAAAAGAAGGCGCAGAGTCTTCAGAACAATGCAAAGTAATACAATTTTGAGATTTAACTACAGGCAGTGAACAATATGTGAAAAAATCTATCAATGTTTCAGTGTGTTAGTGTTATTTACAGACTGCTATTGAAGGAGTTGTCAGAGGTTTCTGTTGTACACATTATTTTATATATTATATTATTATTATTATGCAAGAGAATATGTATACCACATGCATACATACATATATGTATATATATATTTGACGTGCTCTGATGATATGTTTCAGCCATCAAACTATCTTGAAGAGCAGAAAAGCCACAGAACCTGTCAGAAGTGAGAGAGAGAACCTCCCTCCTAAAACACAACCTGGAATCTCACTCAGTTTAAAGGTGTGTAGCTGTTTGTCTGTGGCCCTAAGAGATCTGTCATAGTGATTCTCAACCTTGCAGAGAACAAAGATGATTTAGAGCATGATAAATAAAAAAAAACTGGTTTCATACTCTTGTTTCAGTTTGTTTTCCTGTGAAATTTCATCATACAAAACAAACTGATACAGGAAAAGCACTACTTGGTCAAACTATTTACCATTCTGTAGCCAATATGAGCGTAAACATAAAAAGAAATAAAAATAGGAATAAAAATAGATTGAGATTGAGAATCGCTGAACCGTCAAACCAATTTATACTGAAGTCCCAGAAGACCCTTTTGCTTTTTAACTGATTCTTTGTCTCATCCCCTCAATTCAACACTTCCTCCTCAAACATGACACTTCCATCACTTCATTTTCACTTCTCTTGCCTGCAGTGCAGCTTGTGAAAACTACCATTTAGGCTATTGAGCATGGATGGTGAAAGTCAATTCTCGCTATTAAATATAGACTTTAACCCAACTATTAATCTGAGCCTCTAGTTTGTGTCAAAATAAACACTGACTTTGGATAATTTCCAGGGTGTGCGTAAGTGTGTGTGTGAGTGTGTGTGTGTGTGTGTGGGGGGGGGGTATATAAAAAGAAATTTGCTGCGTTGTCATGGCAACCATGCCCGCACTTAGGGTGGACGGTCTCATCTGGTCTGACCACGAGCTGAAGCTGCACGCTGCACACTCAGTGGAAACACGAGCATCCCCTTGCCTGCCACTGCAGTCACAATACCGCACCCACGTCGCAGATATGTTTTAAATGATCATCTGCAATTTTATATATATATATATATATATATATATATATATATATATATATATATATATATATATATGATTAAGATATCTCTTTCAACTCTTAAACTCCTGCTCTGTTTTCCCCCGCTCATTGCAAGTACGGAACTGACTCACAGTAAAGGAAGGTGACGTGTCGCCTCTAAGTATCATCTAACATGGCACTGTCTCTCCAAACAGGGGAAATGTGAGGACACGAGCACTTCACCCCCTCTGCCGGTGAGTTGAAGCAACTGCCTTCTGTAAGAATTGAGCTCCGTGCTGTCGGGTTGTATCATGGCCTGAAACACTCGTGTAATGTCTTTGTTAAACCCACAGGTGTCAGTGAGCGAGCATTCATCACCTCCAGCAGCAGAAAAGGTACTTGTGAATGTAAGAAAGTAATTGTATGCTTTTATTTGTTGTTGCTGCAATCAAGGTTTAGCTTTAAAGATATTTTACTGCTCAAAACAATCTAGATGGTTTATAAAGCAGTTTGAGCAGTGTCCCATCTGCACTGAAAAACACATTTTTAAAACACAGCCTCACATATCCCAGCAAGGTGTGATTAACAGTATTGCAGTCCACTCTTCGGCTCTTTCAAATGTTGCTTCAGAGTGCCTGCGTGTCTTTCCATGGCAGTTCCATCGTCTGTGAGTAACAGGAAATGGTGGGCCAGCTGTCCCCTCACTCCTAGCCTCTCTGCAGATCATCTTTCTCCCAGCATTCTCCCTCTCTGTGCTCCCGCTCGCCTGAGCTGCCGCACCCCTCGTAGCTCTCTCAGGGGAACAGCTGAACTGAACTGTCCTCCCACTGGCTCCATCATCGCTCCAGCCTTGGTGTTGTCTGGGGAGTGTGTGCTCTCTCTCCGTCTCCCCTTGCTTTCTTTCTCTTGATGTGTTGCTTATGCGCGTGTAAATGTGTGTGTGTGTGTGTGTGTGTGTGTGTGTGTGTGTGTGTATGTGTGTGTGTGCAGGTGACACGCGCTGCCAGAACAGCTGAATCACAGAGGCAAGGCAGGATTTCTGGACTGCCCTAGAACAGATGGTTGATGAACTTGATCGGGGAATTAAAACGCCAGAGATAGAGAATGCGTCAGTCGCAGATGGATGGGATTGTGGGATAGTCTCCTGAGGTTTGGGCGCGTGAGCTCTCCTCTGTTCTCTGTTTTTCCCTCCCCTTTGCCACGGGAGGAAGTGTCTCTCCCTCACTTCTTATATCTATACTAAACTCTATATTACAGGCCCCAACACATATATTTGGCCAACCCATACTGATGTAGCAATGAACACACACCTTAGTAGGTTTGGCCAGTCTAACAAGAAATCACATCCTAAGCAAGTCTCTCCTTACAAGATTCATTAATTTGTTGAATGTCTTATTTGTAGATAGATTTGTGTGTGGGCACAGGAAGAGGCTGGTTTCAGTGCTGCAGATGTAGCAGTGGCTGTTGCTAGCTTTGCTGCAGGTTTTATCCATTTGATTTAAAGAGGAAAGAAGTCAGCCTGAGAGAGTGAGATTGTTGATTAAGAAGGCGTGAGATCAGGGAGGAAGATTAGCGAGGCAGCTTGATTTCCAAGTCACCTTATAATTTTCTCTCCACACATCCTTAAATCCTAATCAGCGGTCATAGTTCTGTGTGTTTCATTATGGCGCAGAGTAGTCATTGGAGAACTGTAATTTGGTGAATCATTTATCCAATGATTTAATCAAACATGACAGTAATTCCACTGTATGTGAATTAGCTGTCAACGCTGATCGCACTCCTCTGCCGTCTTTTGTCACTCTTTCCTCTGCAGCTCGAGTTGAAGTCAGCCAGTGCCACTGAGGAAAAGTCACTTCCCCAGCCCTCCATCTGCTCCAGGCCTCCCATGAGAGCCAGCCCTGTCAACGTGAGACCAGCTTCGGCAAATGCAGCACCAGGCTCTGTCAACACGAGACTCGGCCTCGCAAATCTGAGGTTGGCCACCGCCACACCATCAGCTTCCTCCAGCAGCACTGACAAACCAGACTCTGGAACAGCGTCACCCACCAGAGTAGGCTTGTGCTCACAGGAACCTCAGAAGCCCCAGGCATCACAAGTTGGGAAAGGTGAGCATAGCATTATGGGTAAGGGTACATGATGGGTCTGATTTCAAAATAAATTAAAAATGTGTTATTTTAGATTTGTTTGAAAAGTGTTCCTCTATATCCATTAAATGGGCAAATATTTTTTCAGGTCTGCAGTCTGATTAATAGAAATACACAAACAGAACATATAAATGATGGCTGGTGTCATCGTACACAAACACAGCGAAATATAGACATCCCTTCTGTCTTTTTTTTTAGCTAGATGTTACCTATTGGAGAAAGACTGGATACAGATGTGGGTTGAAAACTGAGTCCACAATATTGCAACTAGCTTTACATGACAATCGCCGCGAGCAACTGAGCCGACAAGAGAGCCCTTTCCCACTGCTTCTTCTCTGAGAGCCAGCCATTATTAGCCGTGGAGAGCTGAGCCGAACCACTCTGAGCAAAGTTCATACTAGATAGGTTTCTCAGTGCTGCAGCAAGGAAGAAAGATTTATTTCCCCAAACCTAATGTGCTCGCCAAATAGTGCCTCAGCCCACTGGAATCTTTATGGACTGGCAGAGAAAAAAGAGGCCAGCCTAGAGGGGGAAAAAAAGCTTATGTGACTGGGATTTGTGTCATAGTACCACATCTGCCCCCGCACACCTGCTTGTTTGGTAGCTTCTCTTTTGTCATGGGTGCACAAAGGCAATGAAATGGTCAATATGCACCGTAGATTGATTGAGGTGCATGGTTATTTTACCAGATCAAGTCTGATGCTAAAGGACAGATGGATGCAAGATAGAACACTGGTCCTTCAGAGCAACAGTACATGATTTTTCAGTCATGTTTTTTAGTGAATGGGAATATTTAACACAATTAAAATCTTCTAATTTACTGTTATTCAGTCATTGGCATAATGAATATGCATTCCCTATTCCAAAATCATAGTTTAATAGAGTCCTGTATTCTCTTTATATTAAGTGGTTGGTGATCAGGTCATTTTACAGAATTTAAACATCTTAAAAACACTACTTCTTATTTTACCCCCAATTTAGTTTAGTAACATACGAGTATCCGTAAATCTGCACACATTTTTTGGCCTTACACAGTGTTGTCTGTGTAATTTGGCAGCCTTCGCCGTCATTAAACCAGCAAGAACAGGTAGCTTTGTATTGCACAAAGACACGAGGGGAGAATGGTGGCGAAACTAGCCAGATAACTGCACCTCTTACATTTAATTTTTATTCACATCACATGTGAGTTTTCACAAACCAGTGGGTTGCTATATCTGTCTTTGTGTTTCTCTCATGTCTGTTATGTGGTCTGTGCTGCTTGTATACCTCTGCCTTTGTCCATGCAAATGTTCACCTTCAGAAGTTTCACTGTTATTATGGTCACTAGGCTGTACAGTGTGTTGTGCAGATTGCTTCTTCTTTGAATCTTGTTTGACTTATCATTGTGATTCCTAGACATCCTGTGTGAACAACGCATCCAATATCGTGAATTGACACTCATTCACCATACAGTGACCCAGTTATGCAGAAAAATGGGAAATGCAAGGGTGAAATTAGCACCATCCAGTGGAAAACAAGGATACTGTAGAAAAGTCCAGTTAGAGAGAAAACCTCATCTCCATAAGGTCCCTCTGCTGGAAAAATGCTAATCCTACAGCATATTCACACTGCAGACACACGGCAGCACTTCCTGGATGTTAAATTTATTTAGATAGGAATCAGCAGGGAAGCTTAGATACAAGGTAAGATTTCTGGGAGAGTTAAATGGCATCAGTCAGATTAAAAGTCAAACCTGTCATTGTCTTTTGAGACAAACAAAGAATGAAACATACATAGAACATGGTATCACTGGTCCAGCTGATTTGTTTTTCAGATTCCTTTTTTTGTTTGTTTTTGGCTGGGTCACTGCCACACAAAGTAAATAATTTCCTTCACCAAATCTCCCACAATAATGACACAATAACAGATAGTCCCTCAAGGATGAGTGTGTATTCTTTAGCCTGTATGTTTCTACCACTTGTTAAAGACAGCTGAATGGAGGAAAAAACTCAATCCTAAAACTATTTCAGTTTTTCCCCCCTCCCTCTCTTTAGTGTCTGGTTCATTCTGAACATTCCTGGCAGTTCATTGTAGATTTTGGAGGCTGGGGAAATCTCTTCAAAAGCCAGACACGAGAGAGCTTACAAACTCTTAATAATGCCATCAAGAGGCAAAATCCTGGAAATATTTGTGAAATCATGTTTGCAGATACTGAAAGATCTAGACTGGACTGAACATATCTGAATATCGTGATCAAATAGCGTTTTCTGCGCTGCTACTGTAAGAGATCTGTTTGTGGAGGCATGTGCTGTGAGCTCAGAGCTTTTAAGGCGATTTATCAGTTGGATCAGGAACAGTCTCACTGAATACACATGACTAAAATCTGGATAGAAAGAAGAAACTAAAAGATACAATTCCAGTAAATCGTGGTTGCGCAGGCGTGTGTATGTGTGTGTGTGCCTAGACCCATATTAGTGGCTGGATATGACATCAGTGGGCAGTGCTAGGGCAGCGAATAAAAGATGAATGTAGGGAAAATGAAAAGAAAGGGAAAGGAACAGCTGGTGTGGTGGGAGTTGAGGTGGGCTGAACACAGTGCTGAATAAATGTGTCTTGACTCTGGACAAAAAATACTGACAGAGAGTCTGTCCTTGACAATGGCAGGAAGCTTGTTCCAAGGGGAGGAGGAGGCCGACTGAGGCTCATGCCTCAGCTGTTTTCTTTTGAATGTGGGTAATGACAAGGATTCCTGCATCCTGTGAGGAGAGACTGTGGCCCACACAACAGTTGCAGAAGATGAATTTAATAATCTGCTTTACTGACATTCACGAGTGTTTACAAGCACCCATTGGAGCCGGACTAAACTTGTTCTGACCTCAGTATAACACCTGAGAATTGAAGAAGTTGTATATAAGATTGGATGCCATGCCAAAAATGAATGATGACCAGATCACATGTATCACAAAAGTGAAAGTATTGCGGCCTGTATATTTTCAAAGTGCAGTTGTCAAATGTCAGGAAAGCAATGTGAGTGAGGGTTTGGGGACAAAATAATAATTTTATTTTAAGTAATCTTCTTCTGTCTGAAATACAGGATTCAGGATACAGTATCTTACCTGTAGTAAGGTTTTCTTTTCATTTAAAACAATTATTATGATAAGACGTTTTGATTACAGTCAGGTAAAAATCTGATTTAAAAAAATTAATTGTATAAGATATCAGTGTCAAATCATTTACTATTTTAACCAGTTTATTTACTCGCTTTGTGCAAATTACTTGCTAATAACTACTCCCTCTTTCTCACCATTTTTTCCAGTTCATCAGTTTTTATTACCTGAAGCATTTCCTGTGTCGGCATTGTCACAAGAGGACCTTATTTACTGCAAAGTGCAATGATCAGTGTCCTCTTTTTTGATATATCAGTCATCATGCGGTATAACTTGATGCTATGTTTAAGTTATGTGTCATCTGCATAAAAACGAAAGTGAGGGACATTATATGGGTAATATTTAAAATAATAGGTGGAGTGTGTAGACTCAGCGTTAGTTTGAGTCTGGAACTGAGCCTAGAGCTGTGTGTATGTGTCACATGACTTCAGCACATGTGAGCTTGAAAGTGTATCAATCTCCAGCAGCTGGCGGTATGTGTTCATATGTGTATGCCCGCGTTCTTTAGAAACCCTTCTCTGTCTGTCGGTCGGCTTTCCTCTCCTCTCTCTTCACCTTCAGAGGAAAGGACACACATTCCAGTGCTGCTTCCCAACTCTAGCCCTGGGCGACGCTCAGCTAGAGCTGATAAGTGACAGGGGCCCCAGCCCCCACACAGGAGCAACCCCCCCACACTTGCTTACACACACACACACACACACACACACCTCCTCTCTGCCCTTCAGTCCACAGACATGCTGCTCGGGAATTCTGCCCTCTGCCCCACTTCTACCCCCCCGCACCCCTGTCCTCTCCTCTCTTTCTGCCTGAGTCGTGGAGGTCTTTAAAGAGATAGATTGGTCTTTAATTTTTGTGCTAGCCTGGTCAGTGACACTGCTTCCCGCCCCCTCCTCTTTGTCCTCCCTGTACATTTATGAGCTGGACTGAGATGTGAGGAGTGGCGTACGAAGGCTCAAATGGGAGATGAATCAATCTTGACGAGTGATTTAATGCGGAGATTCTCTTTCGTTTTAATAGGTGTTTTTTCTCGCAGGTTGCTTTAATGACTGCTTCTGCTGACGGAGCTAAGAGTGCAGCTGCTGAGGAGAGTTTCAGGCAGGAAGGCGTGGGGTTACAGAATTTTTTTGGGTGTGTTAAGACAGGTTTGTCAGGTTACCTGTGGGAGCACATTTAGGTTTTGCTTTAAGACATACTATTTATACAGTATGTATATAGTATATACATCCTGTTTATCTGTATATATACTTCTATTAATTCTTGGTAGTCCAACAGTCCATGCCCATAACACCAATTTTCCTTCTCTTTCTATGTCTCTGTTTCTCTATTAAGCATTCTACTCAGACCTGCACTGAGGCTCTGAGCTCAAAAAAATCTCTGACCATGAGTGTGTGTGTGTGTGCCTGTGTCTGTGCGTATCTGTGTGTGCGTGCGTGTGTGTGAGTGTGTGTGTGTGTATATGTGTGTTTGTGTGTGTGTGTGTGTGTGCTCAGTGCGTGCCTGAATGTGTGTCAGGCTCAATTGCTGGAGCCTACCCAAGGTTTCCGTGGTGACCACACACAACACAACGAGACAATCAGAGGCAAGCCCACGCAGCGCGGCGAGAGGACATTAACGCAGGAACCGCGGGTCAGGGGGCAGAGGAAGGCAGGGCAAGACAGGGGGAGAGGAAGATGAACAGGGAAGGTGGAGGGAGGTGTTAGAGCCACGGGCAGAGGAGCGACAGGAGAGTAAACAACAATAAACAATAACACAACCTTAAAGGCTACTTTAGGTCTCTCCCTTTCATGCCTGCAAGACATCAAGAGCTTTAAAGGTTTCCTGGCCCCAGGAGTGCCTGTGTGGTTTTGGCTGTACCCCACCTCTGCGTGTGTGTCTGTGTGTGGATGACTCTGTGCAATGCCGTGGTATTAGTGAGAGATGGCTGCATGCGTGACTGAGTCCATGAGCATGAGGGCTGTGTGAAGGTACATGTTTGTGTTTATGTGTGTGAGCACGCACAGACCTGAATGTAACATGAGACCGTGCATGTGTCTTTTGAAATTCAACTGCTAGAAACTTTGTGTACGCTTGTGCATGTTTTCACTTTATTTTGTGTGTGTGTGTGTGTGTGTGTGTGTGTGTGTGTGTGTGTGTGTGTGTGTGTGTGTGTTCTTGTGTAAGTCTGAAGCCGCGCACGCGGGCGCTCTCACATATCTTTGTCCCCCGGGGATGACGCTAAAAATATGTGGCTCCTCAAGCCTTCTGGTGTCTGAGCAGCGTCTGTCTGCTCTCCAATGCTGTCCCTGTGGCCCTCCCTCCCCTCCGTTACTCCTGTTCCCTCCATTCCTCCCTCAATTACACCCTCTTCCAAACACAGTACTTCAGTAAGCGCACACACACACACACACCAACTCACAAACTACACCCAGCTGTGTCCCTACTACACTTCCACTGAGGATGACCTCTGCTCAGCCAGAGTAGGCTAAAGGGAGGCGAATGAAAAGGAGAGAAAAAAGGTAGAAAAGAGTGTAGGAAAGTGTAGGCATGGTATTTGGAGAGGTGAAATGATTGAGTGGTTTGGGAAGACTGGATTTCTTTTACAACAATAGCATACATTTGTTGAACGTGTAACTCTAATAGTTTATGGTTTTAAATGATTTTCACAGATGTACACCAAGTACTTCCGTTTAAACCAATTTTCATCTGGATTTTATGTCCTCATGCTCCAAAAAAGTGTTGTGTTTCCTGCTGCAATAACACACTAGCCACTGTAGTTTACAATAAACAAGGTCCCCTTGTGACAAGCACAGCCTTGTCTTATAATACATAGTGAAAAGAAAAAAAGAGTGGATATGCAAATTATGTTAGGATATCCTACTATGAAGTGAAAAAAAACTTAATACAGTTTATACAGCAGCTGCGTAGCAATGTGGAGCACTTAAAACAAGAAACTACATATAATGAACCTAAAATCTATTTATTTATATAAGGTATGAATTTTCTGCAAGTATATTTAGCAGTTTTGTATTGTTGCTTTTAAGTCCAACTGTCTGTTAATCACAGATATAATCACAGTATACACTCCTTATCACAATTATGTTTTTGATTTGTTAGATTTTTTTAAATTCGAACCTAAAAATGAAGAATCAATATTGATTAATCCCCTGTAAATGGCAGGTTGTCACCCATATGTTAGAGCTCTTAAGGAAATCTGACCCTCTCTGTTTTCAGATATTGATGCATCAGAAACGTCTCGGAGGGCTACCTCGCTGGAGGCCGGGTCAACAGTGAGCACACCGACCTGTGCAGGGCGTGGCCGGGTGGCTCAGCTGATGAAAACCTTCAGCACTGAAAGCACTACAACCCCCGCTCGCGGCATCAAGCCTCCTCTCCCCACCAAGCCTGGTCACTTGCGTCTAACGACCACACCCACTGTCAGGTAATGCTTATGCACTGATGCACAAACAACCACCCAGCTTTACGCAACCCCGTGATTCAAATAAAGCCACAGTAGACAATGCTGGACACCTAATGTGGAGGCCCTGCCAGTGGGCTAGTGGAATGGAGAACTCCAAAGGTGGCTCTCAAAAATGGTAATGTTCACAATCTTGCAATCACTCCCAAAGCACAGCAATGGAAACGCTTGAATGTAATGGTTTTCTTTTATTTTTGGATGCTGCTGTACTGTAAACACTCTTCGTGGGAAAGAAATTTCAAAGCAGTTGCTATGTACAGTATATGTATTTGCCAGGGAATTGATGACTATCACATGTATTCACTTGTTGTTGATGCTTTTTTCACGTGTAACATGTGGAAAAATACATCCTCATTTTTTGTCTAATTCACAAACCCTCCTAACACAATATTGTTTACTTACCAATGATATTATATTCTTCACTTATGAAACAGTGTGGTTCAGTATTTGTGGTTCACGACAAAGGGATGGGTTTGAGAGGGCATAACGGGGTGAAATAAATCACGGTAGGGTCCTCCTTCATATTGCTGTCTCCTCCCTGGGACCAGTGAAGGGTTGTTGATTTGTGACATTGCAACGTATGCATGTGGCAGGATCCTCACTGCGACCTGTTGTGGACCAATGACAGTGCCAAATGCCTCGTCAGTCGCTGCCAAATAATTCAGCTCTTTGTTACTCTTCATCAATTTTAATAATTTAGAGATGCATGGTTTTACTTTTTTGTTTTTCTTAAATATTTTCTATAGGGAGAAAGACGTTTTGTAATGGGAAATTTAACATTACTACAATGCTCACTTGTAAAATGAGAGCCATTTTTATCTTTAAAGTCAAGCTTGTATGGTGCAATCAAAGAAACAATAAAATTGTGTAACTTGTACACCTTTTGTCTTAAAAGTCTTCATTTGTTCATTTCAATAAATGAAATAAAACATTATATTATTTTTTGTTCATGTCTTGTAGCAAACATTTTAGAGTCAAATCTGTTAGACATTTGTTATAGTCAAATCTATAATAATGTTAAAATTCTTTTAACTGCGATGTCCAACCTCAGCAAATAAACCTCATGCTTCACCCCAGGACCTGTGTAAAATTCTAATTTTATTTTCAGCAGGGCTGCACACATCCACCCTTTACTTGTTTATTACTGTGCTCACACATTTCTTGCTTTATTTCCAGTAATGTTACCTAAGCTTGCAAATGCAATTGCAATGATTGCCAATGCTAAAACTATAAGGCATATTGTCACAATTTTATCTTACATTTCTATTTCAGATCGCAGATACGTCGGCTAATGTTTAGCAGCTGGTTAATCTGTTTAAAGAAAATCTCCACTGTAACAAATCAGCTTACTGGGGTGAATAAAAGCAACACTCCAACATTATATAATTGACGCACCTCTCAGTGATTAATTATGAAATGAGAAATGCCCTGTGCTGCTGTACAGTATCTTCATTAATAAAATGTAGACAGCAAGTAGTGTTTGCCTGTGATTTATCTGGTAGAATAAAGTCCATTTCACGAATCTGGTTATGGGTGTTGAAGATAAGATTTATGTTTATAATGTAAGACACCATGGTATTTTAAGATGAGATAGTTTATATAATTGCGAAATGATATGTTTCCTACCTGCAGTTGGATTTTTTTTTTCTTTTTCTTTTTCTTTTTCTTTTTTCTTTTTCTTTTTTTTAAACCTGTCCTGCCCAGCGGCCAGGTATAGAGTATAATGACCTGGATACCATATTGTGCCAGACAGATTTTACTTTAACAAGAGAGTATTAAAATACTCCTTTGTCTGTTTTATTATTTATTTAATTATGTATTGATTTGTCACCGGGCCGGACAGGGGGGCAGACACGGGGATGGGGGCGCACAAACAGACAGCACAGAGAAAGGACAACACCTGTAAGAGAAGGGGGAAAGGGGGATGGAGGGTGGGGACAACAGGGAAAAGCTGTGGGAAACACCAATTGCAGAAAGCAACGAAACCTGCAATAGAACAGAGAGGGGGCTTGGGGAGGAGAAAAACAACAACAACAACAAACAAACACAAACAAAAAAACAATAAAAATAATAATAATAGTAAAAGACAACCAGCCGAACAGCAGCAATAAACAGCTGACATATTAATGACATATTAAGACAACTAAGAGAACAATGAAAACAAGAAACAGTCACACACACTAATTAAGCAACACAACACAGCCACGAGAGCTGGAATAATAATTAATTTAAATAAGTAACTGAAAGAAAGGCATCAGGAATAATTCTACCAGGGACAACCTAAGTTTGTTTGTGTCTGTGTGTGTCTGTGTGCGTGTGGGTGAATGTGTCTGTATGTGTGTGTGTGTACATGTGTATGCGCATAAGCCTGTTAAAGAATGTAGTTGTTAGTGAGAGTGGGACGCCACGACTGTAACAGGCAGGCAAGAACCCCAGTAGCCAATAGGGGTGGAAGAAAGAAAAAGAATAAATCAAATAAAAAAATAATAAAAAATAAAAAAATAAAAATAAAAAAAATAAAATAAAAAGTTGGATTTTTAAAGGAGATAAGATGGAAAGCGAGATTCAAATACAAACACAAACACACGTGCATGCACACGAATAGTGTATGGTGGTGATTGATTGGACTACAATGGCAAATGTAGGCCTGTAAAGCAATACACTGATAGAGAACAGTAGGCCGCAGCTGTCGCTGTGTTCTCCTCAAGGTGCTCTATGTAAGTATGTGTGTGTGAGGGTGTGTTATGGAACTACTGCACTATCATCATCGCTGTATTTACACAATTACCATTACCTGTTATTGTTTTATTCAAGCTGAATGGTGAAGTATTCTGCATCTGGAACCAGATGTGTCTCCACTCAACCCTCAGGTCAGATCCTAAGGCTAAGGCTGTTTCCAAGAAGACACTGACAACACCTCACAGAGACAAACTGCTGCCTTGATGAATGTAACTATTGTTTTAAATAGCATGTGTATTGTAGCTTTCTATTTAGAACATCACAGGTTTGTTTTGAACATTCGTGCTTGCAGAAAATAGAGAAGAGAAAAAAATGGAAAGAGAGCCATTGAATGTAATAATTAGGTTATAATTAGTTTTAGCCTACATTGAACATAGGAAAATGTCACTCGTGTTCAACATAGTCATGATGGAATGGTAAGGATAGTAGCTAATAGAAATATATTCAAGCCAAACTCATATTGGGAAACCTGCAGTACAGGTCAATAGCTTGGTGTGTGCAGACAATTCTATTGACATTAAAGTTAAACTAAATTATATTGAATATTCTTTAAATGCTTTATCTAAAACAAGTCGATTGTAATTGTTACAGTGGGTGAAAGTGTGTCTTGTTCACCTCTCCTAGTGCGCAGTTCCCAGCATATTTCAAAGTCAGGCTGGTATATAACCTCAGCCACTCAAGGTTTTAGCTGAACTTTACCTGTCTCCTGAGTTGAGCTAAAAACCTCACTTATCCTTGCTGTACATTTTTTTAAATAACACACCCATACATTTCCATATGCTAAGACAATTCTTAATTCTTTCAAAAAGTATGTCAAGGGCTCTTTTGAAATAGTTGAAAAAAGCCCAGCAAAGCTACCTTTGACCTCATCTCTGTGTCATTTCACAGCCAGTGTGTAAAGACTCTGCAGAGCATGCATTGTAAATAATGCCCTGCTGTCCAACAAATACTCGTGCATCTTGTATCTTTGTAGGCCGACAGAGGTAGGCACCGGGGTCACTTTTATGTTCTTTATGTTTTAGTTGTTTGACAAACAGTCCTCAAGGAAGCGATGCACACATATACATTTTTTATACATTTACAGCAGGATGGTCATCTTGAAGACTTACAACATAACATATCATGAAACATTTAAGGTTCAACTGTAAACACTGTAGATGCCTGTGTAACACACTGCGAAATGCTGAAGCACGCAACTGTGCGATGCTGTTTCTCAATGAGCTCAACAATGGCTGTGGCTGTTCTCTGATGCGCAGAGACATCGTCGAGCAGTTTCCAGGAGATATCTGTGGCGAGTCCCTTGGTATGCCCCCCATCCCCTCCTCCTCTCCACACACTTCTCCTCTTCATCCACCGAGCCTGGCCACTGCTGTCGTCAGGGCCCTCCGACGGGAGATAAAAAAGAGGCTGTTGTTGTCTCCTTGCAGGAGAGATGGACGAATGTTTCTCTCTTTTCTCCCCCCAACCCCACCCCCCACCCTCTGCCTCACTCACTTCACACCCACAGAAGGGGAAGTGAAGGGAGAAGAGAGAAAAAAACAACAACAGTGTGGAGCAAAGAAAGAAAGCTAAACTCCGTGCTGTGGCGTTCCACCACACGACCAATAACCCCCCCACACACACACACATACACACCGCCACCACCAGCCCCATCCACAGCACCCCCAGTAGAGAGAGAAAGAGCGAAAGAGGAGAGAAGAGAGGGGGGCCGGAGCCATGTGATACGCAGAGCATGCGGGCACAGCTTCACCCCCAGGCAGAATGAACGGGGGCCTGCTGTGTCTCTCCTGCATGATTAATCTGGCTGAGGGGCAGGAGGACTGCCACAGCCCTGCCTGCATTAACTCCCTACTCTCCAGGTCCACATGAACATACACACTAACTCACACACCAGCTGCAGCAGACCCATGGTCAAACACAGGTTGATATACACATAGTGCTGTGTGTAGCTAGTAGAGAATAACGACTGGCACTGAAGTGGATTCCTATTGAGGTATCAGATTCTGGCCCCATTGAGTTTAACTGTATACTTGTCTTTTGCCAAGGACACTGTCTCACCGTCGTTTACGCACGGACACGACGTTAATCCTTCTGCATGTCGCCAAACTGTAAAGACCATGATGTGAGGCCATTCAATAGCATTGGTTTCTAGGTATTTCTGGGTTTCTGTGAGTCATCCTCTCATGTGACCTCTGTCTCCCAGGCAACATTGTGGATGTTTGCTGGTGCCGGTCTTGTCTTTTGTGTAATTCATATGAGACAGATGGTCCAGGAAATGTGGCTTACTCTTCAAAATTCTTCCAGACAAAGAGTATTTGGCATGTGATGGTCAAATTTTCAAATCACTGTGACAGCTTCTGAGGATTGCGCAGCAGGCCTGTCATATTGTCTCACAGCATTACACTCAGCTAATGTAGATGTGATACTGGAAAATAATGTATACTGTAAGTGTCCCTCCCACAGCTGGCAGGACTGATTTCTTCCATAGACTGTCCTGGAATGTTTTAGCCTTGAACCACTGTAAAGCAGGAAGTGTTGCGAGGACTGGGTATTGTGCAACAGTGGAGACCAAGCATCAAAAGGCAGGCAGAGGGTTAACATCCTGCAGTCCGCACCACATTAACTGGAAAGGAATGAAGTGTCAAGCATGTTTTTACCACAGCGAGACGGTCAAAACCCCCTCCTCCTCCCACCAACCAGTCACCCCTCAAACCTTCTCCCCCCACATCACCCACACACCTCCCACTCCCAACAACCTCCCACAGCCATGACCAAATTATTTTCCAGCCTCCCGAGATTTGCCTTGCCAGACAAAAATCTGCAGCGCAGTCCTGATTCTGAGCGGGAGCACACTCAGCCTCCCTCGTCTCTCGATGCCTTTCTGCCACCACCAAGAAAATAGGTCTTCTTTTCTACCAACTTGGCCCCTGTTGAGATGGCTCTTTGTGTGCTTACTTGACAGATGTAAATTGCTACCAGCCAAACAAGTCGCCTTTCTGAGTATCTCACTTTGAACAGTGACTTGTTAAAGTGGCATTTTTTGCTAGAGTTAAATGAATATATCTAATTACAGGTATAGTGCTACTGCTAATACAGGTGGTCTGGTTTGAAGAGGTTGAATGAAGTACTGAATGAGCAACAGAGACAAGGAGAGGGTGGAAACACAAGACAGAGAAAGAGGACGGACACTCAATGATTGAGAGAATAAGTGAAAAGGGGAGTGGAATGAGAGTGAGGAGAGACAGAGCGAGGGAGGGAGAGAAAAATAAGCCCCACCAGTGAGCAGGCCACACAGCCCTGCCAAACTGCTTGAAAAAAAGCCCCCTCTGTTTTATTTATAGTGCACTGTATCCATGGCAACCAGAGAGGTCAGGCAAGCTGGGCCTGCGCTTCACCCTGCTCTGGGGATTAGGATTTCACAGAGGTTCTCAGATGTGAGGAAGGTGGGCTAGAGCAGCTCGCTGCTCGCCAACGCAGCCCTCCTGTCTTTTGGTGAAGTCTGGGCCCTTCGAGGGAAGAGAGGGGGAGCAGCAGAGAGTCATGGGAATACTGTGGGAACGGTGGTTTGTGGTGATGGGGCTGGGAGGAAGGGGACTAGCACGGAGGGGAAACGCACATGCACGTTAGCAGTTGCATGCAGTGGCTGTTTTGATTAGGTGCCTTCTGTCACAGGAAGCAGGTTCATCCTTTTTCTTTTTTTTTGCTTTTTTCTCATAGAAAAATTTTAAAAAGGTCATGCAAGGTCATGGGAAACATTCTCTTTTGGCAAGGTAAATTAAACTATAAACATGTATATATACAATTATACATTAAATTAATATTCATGGTAAGTACAAGTGAATGAAACTGAGAGAATAATGAAATATCTGCAACTTCTGGGAAGAATTTATACAATTTGGATTTCTGCATATAAAATGCTCTTTGCCCTGTTCTCACTAATACTTTCAGTTTACCAAGCAGTTTCCATGAATTGGTGCTAATTTACTTTAACCCTCTCTTTTTTTAAATGTTGTGGGCTTTTTATTTTCACCCCAAGAAAGACTCTCAAAACAGCTCAGCCAGTTGGAAGGACGTATTGGGATGGGAGAAGCAGAGAGAGAGGTAGGGCTCTTGGAGTTAGAGAAGAGATGAGGAAAAAGCTGATTGCCCTCCAGGAAGTGTGTGACTACAGCAGAGACCTCCAGATTCCTCCTGGGGCAGAGGACGCGCGTTGCTAGGAGATGGTTGTTGGGCTGGTGTTGCCATGCGTAGATGCTGTTGCCTGCTGTGCGCTGATGTGCAGAAGGACAAGGATTCAATGCTCTGTCAGGGAGCATGTGTGAAAGGACCATGGAAGAGCCATGGAAAAAACTGTGGTCGGTCATGGTCATCATCAGGGACTATTAATGACTTCCCCCGTCTCTAGGGGGCACTCTCAGCACCTTGAGTCACAGGACGAACAGAGCCAGCTTTTCCTCATTGGGACTGTGACCAATTCAGCCTTTGTGTTTGCCAGGAATAGATGTCACAGACACATGACCATTGTAGTTGCATTGTAGGTGGTCAGGGTGTCCTCCTCAGAGCTGACTTATGAGGTGAATGGAGGAAAGAGTTTTGAAGTGCAGAGAAAGCAAGGCATTCAAGTGGTTTGAAAATTAGTTAATGGCTATGGGCTCGGTTGCTAGAGAGTGGGATATTGATGCATGACAGAGGAAAAGTTTGTGCAGCACCAGTCATCAGTAGTGCTGGTTTAGATGACGTACATTTTGGATTTAATTTATCAAAGTAGAGAGACAAAGTAGGAATATCAACACTTCAGAGATCAGGCAACACTGATCGCACTAGATTACAGAATAATTCTCCCATACATATCTGTGCACACATGTACACACAGAGTGAGAGATAACAGAGTGACAGATAAGGGGTTGTTCACTCAATAGAATAAGGTGAACGGACACCTGGATATGTCAATCTGAACCACTTTAAATTTGTACAGTTTTTGTCTGCCATTTGAAGATGAACTGACATGTTGAACTCATTTTTATTGTCAATTTATGAATTCTGAGGTTTGAGTTGTTAAATCCATGGATCAAGGAAATTGCCCTCCTGTAACACAATTCAATTATATTTTATGGTCCATCATGTTTCTGTAACTCAAATGAAAATGAGTGGTGAATCGTTTTTTTCCTTAATCATATCAGAGTGTGCAAGTTTGCATGTCTGCGTTTCCTTCGATTTGGCTTTCTTTTTACTTGCATTTCAAGGCATTAAAAACCCAACCTTTTACAGTATAATAACCTAAACTTTAGCTTTAGTGGAAACTGGGTGGGGATTTCTTAAACGAGAGGTTTGAAATAGGGGAACTAACACATGAGGGGAGGGGATGATGAATGTTTAAATACTTTTTGGACTGAAAGAAATCACTATCACCCCCTATTTGTGTTTGGGAATTACCAATGATGGCATGCACCGTTTCCCAAGCTTTGTCTAAGGAAATGCCCGCAGTCTCAGACTTTGAAAAGCCCTGCTTTATATGAAATGACATTGAGGTAGCAACATAATTACTACAGTGCCCAGTATATTGATACAGTAACGCTTCTATAAGGTGTGAAGTTGTGGTCATCTTATTTCTGCAGCGTGAGGCAGCCTGGATGTATACTCATCTGTCTCTGCACCATACTGTAGCAATGCAGATACAACATTATGTCTCTCTGAGCAACACGATCATTAAATACTATAGGCTGTAATGATATTTACACACTCCCAGGTTCACAGGAATTAATTATATTGCACATTACTGCAAATAGGTTTTCTGGGGAGTCTGCTTGTTAGTAGTGAGACAAGTCCTCCAACCCGAGCAATCAGGTTCAAGCCCCTCCATTGACTCACTGCCCACCTGCTCCGGGCTGCTATTCTGTAGCGGACCCTGTAGACCTCCCTGTGGAGGAGAATTTTACTCTAAAATCCTCTACATCCATTTATTTATTTAAGATGGTGATGTAGAAAAGGAATTGGCATATAAAACTTCTAAATACCTGTACACGTACATGTAATACTCAGACATACATTTCCGTTTTGTCGTTTTTCAGAGACTCACTTTGACCACAATAACAGCCAGCTCAAGGAATGTTTAACATAGTTGCTTTTGCTGCTGTGAACAGCTGGTTGTGGGTTTACAGTAGATGTTTATTCCTGGGAATAATCTTCTCTGAACACAGGAACTGATACGTTACCAGAAGCAACAGCAGCAGTTTGTTTGAAATCAATACAAAAAGTCCTCAGCAGTTAGCATGAGCACTCACAGCCACATTCGCTGAACAGATGAACAGACTTGTTACCTGCAGAAACTTAAATTTCATCCACAAAAAGAGTTCTCAGATATTCTTCCAAAAGCCAATCAGCAGCAAGAACATTGAAAGCGTTGTGGAGGACAAAGAACAAGGTCACAGAGATGTCTTATTTTTCCAGACTTTTATCAAGTGTTTCTACTCTGCTGATCCATAAAAGCTCAGAAGTATTGTTAAAGTGACAGGACAGAATAACGGCACTTATATGTGTGAATGCTCAGAAGCATAGTGGGGATGAAGCAGTGGTTTAGGGTTTGAGAAGCAAGAAGGCGATGCCGAGCCAATTACTGAACACACACACAAGATCTTTTGTGCACCAAGCCTCTCTGATAAGTGAAGACCCTTATATCTACGCTTACTAAACACACACTAAACACACATAACTCTACGGAAGCATGGAAACTGTCTGCATTGGCTGTGCTGCTCCTTAGCACGTTAATCTATTGATTTGATAATATAGGAAAATGTGTTGGTATGTCTTCAGCAAAATCATTTACTTCTTTGTTCAGATGGGCAAATTTTTTTTCATCCAAAATAAGACATCTTGTGGCTGCCCGGCTTTAGAGTGAAATGTCTCCTTTTTCTGTTGTAGTTTTGGCCACACTCCTCTGTGTTTTTCCTTCTGTCCATCTCTCTCATTGGTATTGTCCAACCATTCTGTTGATGTCTCTCTCTGTTTTGCTCATTTTTCTTTTTCCCATCCCAGCACAGGGTGATTGGGGACTTGTGTTGGTCTGTGGAGGCAGGCTGTAGCCAGGGCTGTGAGGGGCTCAACTTGGTTCTGCTCTGGTTCTGGTGCTGGCTGACCAGAAGGCCCCCGCGGCTCAGGCCCAACTCCAGGACGGGCAGTAGTGGAACGGACAAAGGACTTCATTCTCTATGGGGGGGATGGTAGGATGAAGGGTGAGCTAGGAGATGAGGAAAGCGAGAGAGGGAGGGGGGCTGGCGAGCCGAGCGCAAGGGGTCTTATCCTCCTGGCTCAAACACATGCCACCAGCTGCTGCCCCCTTCCTGTGCTTTCATTAAAAAGCCTCCCTGTGCTCCGCTGGGTAATCCACATGCTTTACTGAAAAAGTGTGAGGTAAATACAGTATGTCTATCCATTTCTCTGCCTCTACCATCTTTGTTTTGCCATCTCTTTCCCTTCATTGCTCCCTCTTTCACTCTTTCTATGATGTGCTCTGCTGGGCAGTGGAGAGCAGTCCATTCCCTGCATGTGTGTTTGCGTGTGTGTGTGTGTGTGTTTGTGTGTGCATGTGTGTGTGTGTACCTGTACGTGCGCCCATAGAGTCTGTCAGACTCTCAGCGTTTCCAGCACTCAGCCCAGAGCCAAGGCAAGCATTGCCAGAGGGAGTGCCTGCAATGTAGGGCGCCCAGCAAGCTGGACGCAGGCAGAATATCAACGCCACACGGCAGACACTCCTTCCAGCAGCCCACCTGCTGACTTACGTGATCCAAATGTAGGGGGGGTGGGGGGGGTAGGTGGAGAGAAGGTAGTGAGGGAGAGAATAGGTTGCAGGAAATTGCCAGGTAGTTTCCAGACCCACTTCCCTGTGTTGCGCCCAATTAATCAGGGCTACATCTGTGTTGGATGGACCTCTACCCCAAGGGGAGGGGGTGGAGCAGAGACGTTTGTGTATTTGTCTGTATTCACACGCACATTTCGCATGAGCATTTGTATGTGCGCATGCTACCTGTGTGCATGTACGATGGTAGTGGAGGGAGTGAAGGGGGTTTTGTGTGTTTTGTGAGTATTTTCCAGCAAAGATGGGAGGAGGTTGTTGATGCTGGGCTTATTCCAGCCAAGCAGTCAAAACTACAGGCATTGACAGCCTTCTCTGGTCCACTGTCCCCCTCCTTGTCCATATTATTCTCCTGGTTTCAGTGTCAGCTACCCCCCATCCCCCTAACAGAGGCACACATACACACATCCCTCTCTGCTTTGCTGGGCCTCGCTAGAAAGGATCATTTTTCAGCACCTGTGTACAGCTCTGCGCCTGTATGTTTACTTCCTGAAGCTTCTGGCACACCTGGACCTGAGCTACCCCTCCTTCTTTCATCTCCGCTCTTTTTTTCCCCTTCTCCCCTGTTTGGCTGTTATGTCTCCAGTCTCTTTCCAGGTCTATTCATATAAATAACAAATGAAATTGAATAATATGAGGCCAGTCAGGGTGAACATTTCCACAGAGGAAACAGCAGCTTCTGCTGGTTTCACTTATTCTATTACATCATTATTTTAACAATGTAAAACTTGTCAACCCTCTTTGTCCTAACATCTCTCACCTTCTGAATAGTTTAAGATTTATTTAGTCCAATACAGTGTGAGAGGGCTTGAAAAAGGCATGACTTTCAGTTTAAGAGGATGGAGGTAAGAGCACATATTGCTGTCATTGAGGACTGTTTTTTTGAGGAATACCAAACATACATGAGCTGGATTTAATAAGCTGTTAATAAGTGTATTTCATTTGACTGCAGTCTTTTGTGGGATCGTGTCTGCAGTTTGGGTAACCCAGTGCTCTAAAGTAATTTATTAAATCTGTCTTTTCAATCTGAGAAAATAATTTGACTTCACACAATAAAACTATGCGGACATGTCCTATCACGTCTTGGTGTGTATTAATGCACGCGTGTGTGCGTAGCTCACGATCCTGTGTGGAGGCCTGGCGTAGTGTGGTGCAGTGCAGAGTGGAGAGGAGAGACAGCTGCCCTGACAGATGCCGGGAGGCAGGACCCCACTGGGAAGCAGAGGGAGGGAGCTGGCACTGTCTCACCCCAGCGGAAACACCATAGGCTGCAGAGGAAGTGGGCAGGGGGACAAACCAGGGGCTCACTGTGTGTGTGTGTGTGTGTGTGTGTGTGTGTGTGTGTGTGTGTGTGTGTGTGTGTGTGTGTGTGTGTGTGTGTGTGCGTGCGCGTGTGTGTGTGATCTACTTTAAGAGGACCTTAGCAGTTGGTCATGTATGTATGCATTTAGGTCTGATGCACACACACAGAGCAGTATACTGTATATTAGTCCAACCAGTCAGGCAAGCAATGCACTCCATGCTGTGCCGTTAGTAGTACTCTGAGTGTATAGGAACAACAGATTCTTGGGTCGACCTGGCCAACACAAATTTAAAGTATAAATCCCTGAATCCTTGTTTTTAAAATGAACCTGCAAAAGAGACAGTTTAATCTGACGTCCATTGGTGTACATCTTTTATCTACAAAATGGAAAAGTATTTAGATTTTTTACTACATGTTTGACTCCTGAAATAGTACACTATCCAGTTTATATTGCCTTGTATTATTACATACTGTGGCATTGAGACAGAGCTGTTATTTTCAGTGTTTTTCTTCCTTGGGATGTGAATGTACAATATACTACATGCTTAGTTGATTTAGTAATTTTAGGTGAGATATAGGAAATTATCATTCAAGTGTAAAACAATAAGATATTAATTAGAAAGAAAACGACCAGTTCATTTCATTGGAGGAGTGTTGAGTTTGTTCAAAATTGGAAGTTGAGACCAGATGAGCTGTGCTGTTTAGTGATCATGATTGTATCTATCTTCTCTCCATTAAAGCTGGTTTTAAAACATTATATATAATATCAACTTAATTCAATCTTCTCAAAAAAATCAAATACACGCGTCCTCATGGTACTCGCCCATAAACTGACTCAAAGTAAAACATTGACGTTAGATCGTACCTTCTTTGAAATTACATAAAAAATACAGCATGGCTTGATGTGTAGTCTGTTAACCAGATAGTACACCAGCAGTGTTAATATTTGGTCCATACAGCAGTGGTTCTTGTTGGTAATCCTTGCATTACCTTATGTATGCAGCATCATATACTATTTAATGCATTCAGTAAGTATTAACAAATGGACTGCATTGTTTTTTTGCTTGCAATTCACTGTCCTCTATATTGTATAATTCATAATAACTGAGATACAATTTGCAAATGTATATAATGTAAAGTGAAATATAGAAACATCTATTTTAAATTACTATTCAACCACTTGAATTGACACATTGATCAAAGCACCAGGCAGAGATTGCAATTTTGGCTTTTGACTGATATAGTTCAAAAAATGACCAGCTACTAACATTGGCAATCGTAATGTTTTCATACATCTTTTTATAAATGTACTTGACATATTACAACACATTATAGTGTGTTCAGTTAAGCTAAAACTCTACTCCACTCTGAGTAGACATAATAAATATTTATATAAACATATAAAATGTGATTTTTCCTCACATTTGTATACTATATTATACTTTCAGCATGGAGCATACTGTATATAGTGATTATTAACTTTAGTAACTAATGTGTTTCACTTGGAAAAACCTTTATTAACCTTTCAGTCAGGAACACACATTGTGTTCCATTTGCTACACATAAGGTTATACAGGTTACATTTGGGTGCAATGTGCTGTGCTCTCCAGAATGATCTCCATATGAATCTGAACAGTGTGTTAAAAGTCTGTGGGAGAGCCTTCATCACCCCAAACATTTAGAAAACAAAGCCTGATAAACATTTCTCATCAAGATTTTGAAGTTCAGCTAACAAGCCCACAAACATACTCGTGCAATCACATTATTGATTTATCATAAGGAAGAATAACGAGTTGGCGGAGAGTGTAAAGAGCACAACCATTAACAGCCATTTGTAGCACGTAGGGCAGGAAGAATGACTGAGGAGATGACAACTTAAATAGTCCACCCATCTGAGGTGTTTAAACGTGTTTGGTATTTTGTTTGAGGTACATGACCTGCCTGATCTATCAAGAGGTTCTGCAGTTTAACATCATGAATATAGTGGACGATCTTTTCAAGAATGTTCCAATTTCAGTGTTTCGTTTTTCTGAGTGTTGTCATGTCTAATATATTTGAAAGCAGTAGTGTGGGGTGTCAAGACATTCATTTTCATCCCTCCAGTATCCTACAACAGGAGAAAACAAAAGGTGCACTTTCCAGTATTTCATTCCATGTCAAATATCTTTTCTTGATAGGAAAAAAAGGTGCATTTGCAGATGTTGCTGTCAAATGTTCTCATCCAAGTGGAAGTGGTCCAATCTGCAATGTGAATGAATTCTGTAACCTAGACACAATCCAGCAACAACACACAATAATTACTTTGCATGGTGAGATAAGAGAGGACAAGTATGAAGACCTACTGCACACACAGATCTATAGCCACAGAAGATAGACATATTTGATCTGGGTAAATTATGATCTTTAGCATAGTGACATAGTATAGCATGTCATGATGACAAGTGTAGTCAAGTACCTAAGGGGCGCCCATGCTGCTCATCATGTTGATAGAAGAGTAGACTATCCAGATAGCAGCAGGTGGCTCCTCTGCTCTGAGCTGCGGAGGCAGTAGCTATGCTTGTAGGCAGCTGCTTGCTCAGTGTCACCAACTAAAGCCCCCCAAGTACTTTGAACAAAGTACAAAGCATTGATTCAACTCTTTATCCTTCATCTTTGATAAAATAAATTCAAAAAGAAGATCGAAACACCTAAAAACCTAAACACCTTCAAATGCTGTTGTCTGATGCTGATTGTTTTGTTTTTTATCTTCTTCACACTATGAAGTGACACCACAGAAATAACCACCTCCTGAGTAGTGATAAGCATGGAGTTTTCTTCTTTACGAGAACGGAAAGTTTTAGCAAACAGCTGTTTGGTGTATGTGCATAGATGCCTGTGAAGGGATGTGTTTGTAGGTGTAAGTGTACTCTTTAGGGGGTGTGTATGTGTTTGGGATGCTGAAGGCCTGGTTTGCATGTGGTGCTCAGAAGACTAATGCAGCTGCAGGGCCTGCACAGTGGGAAGTGTTGCCAGAGAGTCCATACTCACAGTCCACGTGGTCTTTGCAGCTGTTTTTGCACTACTGATGTGTTAGCGCATCATTGTGTGCATGTACTAATAGTAACTATAAAGCAATAAAAAATAACAGAACTGTTGTTTCAATTCTTACAACAGAGTAACAGCTGTAGCAGTGATGCACAAACCCAATGGCTACCTCAAACTGTGCTTCCTCCTTCCCACTTTCCTCAGACACAGCAGCTGACAGAGTAAGAAGTCCTCAGAGATCATGTCCATTGAGACCAGTGGCACAGAGGCAGAGCCCACAGAGTGCCACAGTGACACTGTCCAAGTACAATGTGTCTGTTATAGTCATCCATGTGTGACGAGCTAAGGCAGAGGGATCTTATGAGGTTTTTGTTTCTCAAAGGGGCGTCAAAGAAGGTAGGGTGCCTGGTAAATACGTAAAGCAATATTTGGACATTTTAGGAAATATGCTTATTCGCCGTCTTTTAGAGAGTTAGATGAGATTAATACCACTCTTCCACCATGTAGCTGAAGCCAGCGGTTAGCTTAGCTTAGCATAACGACTGGAAACTGAGAGGAACAGCTAGCCTGGCCCTGTCCAAATGTCAAAAAAATCCACTACCAGCACCTCTAAAGCTCACTACATGTAACATGTTCCATCTAGTTTGTTCAATATGAAAACCCGGTGCTGGTAGGTAGGCTTTGTTTTGTTTGGACAGAGTCAGGACAGAGTCTTTTCTCCCCAGTCTTTGTGCTAAGCTAAGCAAACCAGCTGCTGGTTGTAGCTTAATTTCCATATAGATATGAGAGTGGTATCAATATTCTCATCTAACACTAACTTGAAAATTTGCCAAAATGTAGAATTACCCCTTCAATAGTTGAAGGGTGGTTTTAAGGAGCTAAAGACAATAATATTCCATAGAATACTCTTTCAACATTAAGTAAGTAAGTAAACTATCGCCTTTCAAAATTAGACGCCACAAACTGCTTGACAATAAACTACAAAAGCACGACATAAAGTAGAGCAGAACACAAAATAAAAATAAATAAAAGTAAGCAATGACAAGTCTGAATAGGTGGGTCTTTACTCCAATTCAAGAATGTTTAATAGGATTCCTAATTTGTTGAGGAAGCAGTGAAAAAACTTCAGGACTGAAGTTGCATGAGACCCTTTCATGGTCAAAAGCTTTGAGGCAGCATTTTGGACCACTTGTAAATGATCCAGGGATGTCTTGCTAAGAGAAAAGGGAGCAAGAATAGTATGTATGGGATAAAATAAAAGCATGCATCATTAGCTTGAGACACAATATTCCTAAATTTAGCAATTTCTCAGCTAGAAGAAAACCACACTTCACATGTCGTAAGATTATTCTGTCACCATGTAATTATGTGAAAATATATATTTGGAGACAACTATTTGAAATTGTACTTATACAATACCAAGCACCAACAAAGCAAAACATTGTTTTCTGATAAAACAAATGGAAAATTTAATTACTTTTCAGTAGCACTTTATTTCACTAACAAAGACCATGCCTACGAACACGGAGCCAAGATAGATTCTACAAAAAGAACGGATCAAGTGCCCAGAGGGTGGGCTGAAGGAAGTAGGGATCGGGGAGAAGGTCGAGGGATGAGGGGAAGGTGTCGAGGTGTGATGGATGAAGGGTTGAGGGGAAGACAGGTGAGGGATGAAGGGGAGGAGTCGGATCCACACCAATGGATGCGTGAGTGAAGAGCAGACTGGTGTCTGCTGGCGAGAAGATGTGCGGGAACCGGTGGAGTCGAGACTCTGGGTGGGGGAGCCGTCTCTTAGTCCGCGGACATGCGGAAACCCCCCGGTTCCTGTATGCAGGTGAAGAGAGAGAAGAGAGCAGAGCAAGAGAGAGAGAAAAATAAATGGATTGAGTGGGAGGGATGAGAAAACTGAGTCAAGGGGAGGTGAACGGAAAAGTTTTGCTTAAGTATTTGGTGTGCGGAAATTGGATGAGTTTGAGGCGTGGCCTTAGTTCCCGAATCTAGTTTATAAAACTTAATTTCACTAACAAAGACCACGCCTATGAACATAGAAGATTTAAAATGGTTTATTGCTTGCAATGGAGCCGAGATAGATTGTACGAGAAGAACGGATTGAGTGCCCAGAGGGTAGGCTGAGGGATGTAGGGATGAGGGAGAAGGTCGAGGGATGAGGGGTAGGGGTCGAGGTGTGATGGATGAAGGGTTGAAGGGAAGACAGCTGTCTGCTGGCGAGAAGATGTGCGGGAACCGGTGGAGTCGAGACTCTGGGTGGGGGAGCCGTCTCTTAGTCCGCGGACATGCAGAAACCCCCAAAAGAACTTCAGATGGAAAGGTGTGCGTGAGCGTTTCTGATATTGTTTAGGTCATTGCGGATGTAAGTGAGGTACGCTGGTGAGGACCAGTGGCCAAGGATTTGATTATGTTGTCTGGGATTCCCTGCCTGGAGACAGTGGAGGCAGCTCTGATGTGGAACAGATGCCCAAAGTAGAGTTTGGGGGATATGCCGGATTTGGATAGAATTTGGCGGAGGTGTTGGTGAAACCAGAGGAGTGTGGCTATTTCCCTGTCTCTGTGACAAACAGCGGGGAAGAGTGTCTGGCTATTCTTGAGTCTACGTAGAGTCGTATTAGTTCGTACGTACTGTGGCAAGAATCATGTCGGAAGAGGTAGATGGGTTGCGGTAGAATGGATTGGTTGGTTTCGCTGCGATTGAGGTGATAAATGAGTATGTCTGCGGATTGTATGGGGATGTCGGGCCATGGTGGCGTGTAGACTCGGATGTTAATGGAAGCTGGAGGTGATGAACTCTGAGAAGCGAGAAGCCGAAAATGCCAGTAGGAACATGGATTCTAGGACTCTGTCAACGTATGGAGTCAGATAACCTGATCTGAGTGAGAAAGAGAGTCAGTGAAAGAGAGAGGGAAGTCGAGATGATGAGGCCATAAGATGGCGGCATAGAGGGTGGCAAAAGGTGAGGAAGTCATCTATGATGTTAATATATGTTCAATATTATTCGATATATTTTAACTATTAATTAATTGAATTGAATTGAATTTTTATATTTTATTATATTTATTTATTTTATTTTATTTTTTGGACTGCTCTTTCGCCCGCAGGTTAGACCGGGGTGGTGATTACGCAATGGATAACACGCCTTTGGTGTGAGAGATCCGGGTTCAATCCCCCACTGTGACCCCTTGTGTCCCTGAGCAAGAACGGCGAAAGCTGCCTGTAGTCGGGGTGAAGGCACATGAGGAGGAAAAGGCGTGCTCTTCTCTTTCTTTCGGTGTGTTGCTTCCGTGTTTGGCTGCAAGCAAACCATTGTATTTTATTTTATTATATTTTTCATTTTTTGCAATCTAGTAGGCATACGTATCTCGACTGAAGTACTGTATTGACTGGAGTTTCGATTCTACTCGATGCCAGGTAGGTACAGAGTAGCAATATCCATCCCTACTGGTTGGGGAGTGATTGATGGTGGGGGTGCTATGAGAGGCTGTGTGCAGGATTGGGTTTGGAAGTGTGGAGCTGGGGCGGGAGGCAGAGAGACTGCAAGGGTGCATGCTGAGACTGGATCTAATGGCGCACCGCAAAGGTTGCAGTTCAAATAGGGTCGTGCTGCGAAGATGCAGCAATAAGCTTGGGGTCTAGGGTGCCCCAGTATGTCCCTTGGATGGACTGCTGCACACGGCCGCAGCTTGGGACGAAAAGAGGACGTGTTAGATGTGGAAACCGCTGCCACCGAACCGCGAGGCCAGGTCTAAGATTGGGGAAGGTGTAAGATTCAGAGAAAAGTATAGACAGGAGGAATAGTCTGGTCGATGGCGTTTTCATGGATCTCATGTGTAGGTGTGGTCTGGGCGGTTGCGGTAGCTGGTATTGGGGGTCTCATGTGTAGATGTAGCCTGGGCGGCTGAGGTTGCCGCCATTATCGGGGTAGGAAGGACCTATGGAGCCAGAGGAGATGGGATAGGGAAAGTAGAAATAAGGGAAGAAGAAAGGATGCGGGGATGGAGGGATGCATGTGCTCGGGTTGATGGTTACTCTTGAGTAGTAGAATACCGATGAGAAAGAGGTTGGGGTGCAACTGGATTTGATACGACCTGGCCCTGTGAGGCCTGATGTGGGGTTGTATTGCTTCTGTTGCTGTGGGATGCACCGCGGAGTCGTTGGCGTTGCCCTGGAAGTAGCGCTGGTGACCCGGAAGAGCTGGGGAACCCCGGCGTTGGAGAGTTGTGTGCGAATTCTTGTACGGTTGAAAATGTTTCGCTTTGTTGTCAGAGTGCTGGAAGGAGATGTTTCTCCAATTTAGTTCTTGTTGGAGCCGGATGACTGTCCATTCAGAAATGTTTGGAGTGGGGGGACGGTCGGGGTGCTGGCTCGGAGGTCGCTTGGGCACCTGGACCTTGAGCGGGCTAGTGGACGGTGGCTAGTCGAGGCTGTGTGCTCGGAGCGCCGACGCCGGGATCTCCCCCTGGAGCTGCTGGCAGACGAAGGCCCGACAATATTTGAACTGTCGGAGATCGGAGGCTGAGATCACCGGGGAATAAGAGTAGAGGAATGCAGCCGACATTCCAGACGAAGTTGTTCGGGAGAAGGCGGAGACTGCTGTATATCTGACATAAGATGCTCGTCGAACATGTTGCTTTTTGAAAACCCTATATGTGTTAGCTGTGTTTCTCTGCACACTGATTACTTTCTGTTACGTTGTAGCATAGGACGAAATACAGAATATCAGAGTAAACAAGTCTGGCTGCTCTCAACCACCCAGATTGTCCCTGTGGAAGTTCAGTGATGAAGATTTTGTAAGCCACTAATTGTTTCCTCTGTGAGTTATGGATTTGACATTCAATCAGGCCAAGTAGTATGGAAGACTTAAAAAGGCTAAATAAAAACAATTCAAACAAAAGAAATAAAGTGAAATACAATACACATCGTAATGCTGGGACGTGCACAGACATTTTGGTGGGCAGGGGCTCAAGTGGAAAAAAGGGCACTCCTCATAATTATTTATTAAAATTTTAATAACACTCAATTGTTCAATACTTAACATGTTTCTAAAAAATAATCAGTTCACAGAGAGACCATGGTTTCTTTAGTCTTCACTAGGTTTATCACAGGGGCAGCAACAGCAAAGGAAACAACAAGTTTTCTATGCTACTAGTATACGTTTAGAATAAATGACTGCACCAAGGAGAGGGACATAGTTTCAGTAATACTTTGTTTATTTTTCTCAAGGCAATAAATATTTCTAATTGTTTTGGTGTTATTGGAATTACATAACACTTAGTTTTGTCAGGACTTAGTTTCACATTTGTGAAAGGGCTGTCTGTATCATGCAAAGATCTATCAGCACACAACAAACTAATAAAATGGATAGCTAATAGATGAGGAGCCTACGATCAGAAATATAAAGTCACAGTTTAAAGCAGGACACTTTTTCATATAGTGGTCAATTTTGAGATTTTGGTCTATTTTGCTTCCAAGTCTTCTTTTACTCTAATGGAAAGAAAACTTCTAAAATTAATAAAGGCCTTCTACCCTTCATCGGTTTGCATCTGTAGATTGCTGCTAAATTAACTAAAACAATCTAATCTGCATATTTAAACATAACATTTCAGGGGGAAAGAGTCTTGATGTACTGAGGATGTTCTGTGGTGATATTCTTTAGTTATTTTCTTTATCCTATTCACTTGCATTTTCTTGGCAAATGTCTGCAAATTAGCGTATTTTCATTAGGTAATGCCTCATTTGCATATCAGTGTGGCAATCGTGATTACATTTTTAGACACAAACTTTACTGTATTCACCTGTATTTTCTCCATTAAGTTGGCTACAGTAACATTAGCCTGTATGGCCATGATAAATTGCCTTAGCTAAACTTAAGCTAAATTGTTACATTAGCTCAGCTCATGAGTCATGATGTTAGCAATACTTATATTTGCCTTTTCTCTTTTGGCAAATAAGCTGTAAACTCGAGGCACTGATAGCTTAGTCTTTTGTTCATCACCACTCACCTCCACACATGCAAAGAAAAACACAACTGGGAGGGGCTGCTGCCTGTGTGTGTGCTGGCTGCTGCAGGGAGACACGGAATGAGCGAGAGGGAGAGAGGGACAACAAAGTCTGATCTCCCAACCTGATGTTTAGATTTTTTATTCAAAAAATATATTTGTTTGACAGGAAAGCTGTGCGCAAACAGGAATACATACTGTATATATAAATTCATTTTTTTTAAAAAGTACCCCAGAAAAAGGGCATTTTCCCTTGAGGATGAAAAAGGGCAGGTGCTTGAGCCCCTTTTGGATGTCTAAGTGTGTACATGCATGTCGTAATGTATATTTACAGTTTCATATTAAATGAAAAACATACAATAATAGGACAATTATTTTGATTATTGTGATTGGATTTTATCAAAAAGTTATTTTACAATGAACAACAATTAAGCTAAATAATTGTCCTTTTAACATGTGTTTTCATTTCATTATGAGTTAATGCATGCATAAAAAGGAAATACACTGAAAAATCTGTTTTCTGTTTCCGTTTATTCCTATGTGCTGATTTGATGATTTGATTTGTTCATATTTAGGCATTTTAAATCTTCCATAAAGACAGTATCAGTATCAAAAATAAATAAAATGGTAGCATATGCAGTAAATGGGACAAAAAGTATTAGTAAGTACTTTAATAAAATAATCTTAACTCGAGGTGCACTTTTTCCAAAGCTTTCAACCACATGGCCTTTATCAGCAGATGGAGTTGTCACCTCCACATATTTCTGAACTGAATTGTGGATTGTTTCTTGTCAGCAGTGACAGATGACCTTTTGTCCTTGAATGTTATTAAGATTGATGTTGAGTGTAGAAATTATTGGAGATCTTACAGTCTGAATGTAAGAGAAAGTGTAGGTTTAGTGTCAATGTGTGACAGCATACTGACGGTCCCATCACCCAGCCTTTCTCTATCGTTCAACCTGGATTTCAATCAGGCGCCCCCCTTAGTTCAACAGCATGAGGGTTTGTTAAATCAGACCCTGAGTGCCAGTGAACAGCCATGATAGCCTGTGTGTCAGACTCAGACATGGTATGACAAAGATTCTGAGCGCACAGTTCATGACATTATTATAATTTCAGGTGAGATTTGGCCACCCTGGCAAGATTTCAAAGCATTACTCATGCTGACTCATTCTTTTGCCTCTTTATTCAGTCATTGTCTGCAGAGGTTTCAGGCCCATGTACTGCAGACATCTACAGACATGTCAACATTGTCATCCATCGAAGTTTATTATACTTTTTTGTTATGTACTTTGGCAGATTTGTCATGAATTGAAGTTGCTTAATCTCTTCCCAAAGTCACTGTATTCTCTGTAAGCAGCTACATGCTAAGGATAATCAATGCCCTAAAATAGGATTTTATTGGAAAACATTACTTGATTGTCATATTATTTTTTTCATTTAGTCTGTTAACTGCCCCGGTTCCAGTTATTTAATTCCAGGAACACCAGACTTCACTTCAAGTCAGGGGAATTTGGTCCTTTAATTTCATTTCTCAGGCGTTTTTATCCCTCTAAGTCTGTGTACAATCCAAATGAAGCTCCAGTAATCAAATCTTTTAGCTCTGGCTTAAGGGTTATGGACTGCCAATCCTACTAAAGAGATGATTTGTACACAGCAGGCCTGATTTCAAGAGAAATTAACACGTGTGACAATAAATGCCATCTTTTTATCACTGCGGATAATTACAGAATGTGTGAACTCGATTTAAAGTTAAAGTAAGTGGATTCTCGCAGAACTGGAGTATTTTAAGATTGCCTAATCCTTGAATATATGTGCGTCGTGTCAAATTAAAATTTTAATTGTAGATGAGTAACTTCATAGGACATGACAAAAAAATGTGCTAAATTAATTCGCAAGACATACATATAAACCAGAGTTAATGATGGAGAGCGGACCCACATGCAGTGACGTGGTCCTGAGTGACAGCAGGGAGCATGCAGAGACAGGAAAAAAACAGAGCATGGATCTTGTATATTTGTATGGCTCCACACACACTTTTCTGTCCACACAAAATTCACAGTAATCCATTATGACTATGTGGACAGAACTATGTGAAATTCTTGCTACTTGATTTGGCAGGTTATACCTTATTGCTCTGAAATGACATAAATCTCCCCACAGTGAAATTTTTGCTGATCACTGTCCTGTATGTGACAACTGTCCACTCAGGATGCTCTATCTCTGGATCTAGAGCCGTGAAACATGAAAGGATGTGAAGCTCTGAGGTGATGGAAGAGCCCGATCAGCTGGATAGCACCCAAGTCTGAAGTTTTCTCATGCGTAAAGGTCAACATAGCATTACTGCTACCATTTGCACAATTGCACAGTACGGTGCAGTTTGACAGGAGCAGGTAATGGCTGAAGGCTCTTTTTCACGGATGGGACACCTCAGATGGCCACAGAACAGAAAAGGCCAATATAAGGATCAGGCAGTTTTTGTTTTATTTTTTAAAAATGTAGGTTTAAGACATGCCAAATGAGACATTTTCTGAAATTAATGCTGTCTTGAGGAACTCCTGTTATGGTGTATGATCATGGTCAAACTGATGGCCCATTTGTGAAGATACGTGGATCAACCTTTCACACGCCAAAGCTCTCAAAAGCAAAGTAGATATTTTCTGTCATCCCACTGTCTTGTGTTATCATTTTGTTGTTTTTCAATTTTGCAGAGACTTTTAAGATGCCAAGATGTGTTACGCACTTACTAAACACTTGATACCCGCAACACAAAAATTTTACTGGAACTGCTCATATCATATATCATTGTGTAGGATGATCAGAGACGTTTGATTTATCAGAAATGATGACATGTGTGAAACAGGAAGCAGACTCCACAAACCTCAGCATGTCGCCAAGATTCAAAAAATGTATTGCACACCATGAGGCCCAGCAGTAATTCAGCATCACAGGAGAGTTTTTATGCTAATCTGAATTGGAAACAAAGAAGAGATTTGTCCCCCTTGAAATCACAGAAATGTCAAACACCCTGCTGCAAGCATCAAGGTAGCCATTCTAGCTTAATGGTGTCAATTGTGATGTAAAGTTGCCCATTGTGATATAAAGGTGCATACTATGATGAATGGCCATTTGTTTGAGCATTAGCATATCGGATATTTTATAAGAATAAGTACATTTCTTTGTTTTTGTATTTGCAATGAAATATAGCCATTATGAGCACAAAAGAACAATACAAACAAAAAAATATTAATCAATTCTGCAAAAATACTTACTTCAACAAAGATTTTTTTCATCATGCTAAGGAAGCCTTTTTATTCACTTCAACTCAGTGGTGGGTTGAAGTTACTGATTGAACGTTTCATTTTCTAAATGTCTCCATTTAATTCAGTTGCCATTTTCATAGAGGCATGATGGAAGTTTTATCAAGACATGTGGTTTAAAGTACTTTCTCAAGTACTGTACTTAATTTTGAGGTAGGCCTACCTGTTCTTCACTTGAATATTTCCATTTTGTGCTACGTTAAACTTCTACTACACTACATTTGGATGGAAAATGTGGTACGACACAGATGGGCTATGAAAACAGTTTACAACATTCAGACACGTTTCTGCTGTTCATGTGTTCATCAATACTTTCATGGGGAAAAGAGAGGAGGTATATACTGCATATTCACAAGTCTCACATTTTGAAAAAAAAATTATATATCATTGGCTTATGAATTTAGGTTTATCCAAACATAAAAAAATGAATGCTAAAAATTGCCATGGATATTTCTAATACTTGATGAATGATGCATCAAAATTTAAAGGGGAACTCCACTGGTTTTACCCATCAGTGTCAATTTACAAATCTTGGGGGGCCCTATTTCATATATGAAAACAGTTGTATAAAGCCTTTCCTCCTGGGGGAGCTGTGCAAAATCTGATACATAAGTGATATCACTTGAGTTGGTGTTGGTGAAAACTACGCGTTTTAAAAAGAAAAAAGGAGCCCGCTCCTCATCTCTGCTTGAGGCTACCGGCTCAAGACCAGCTGCTAATAGCATAACACACCTGAATCTCCTACAGAATTGTCACCAATCGCGTTGCATTGTGGGTAACATAGGTGCCAGGTAAGGAGGAAGAATGTGTTGAATAAAAATAACTGTGGTTTTGCTGGGGTTTTGTAAAAAAAAACTGTCTGACAATTTTTTTAGGTGTGCAATGCTAAATTGGTTTATGGATCATGTCACATTACATTATGAAGACATTTTACATGACTGTCACTGACAAGTTCAAGCATATAAAGATAATCACACCTGCCGGTTGACAATGTTTATATATTCCAAAATTATCTTGGCCTGTTTTTGGATGCTGTGTCTGTATGCGTACGCTCACGGATACCCGACTGTTGTGTGAGAGGACCGACTGCTGCAAAAGTATTGTAGGGATACTGACACACATTTCCTCCCTGCACTCCTGGGGGAGGATCCATTCCCTTCCAAACACACACCATCGCCTGAGGGGCAGAGTGACCGCTCAAGCAGTGCCTCCCTCAACACACACTAACACTGAAGCACGTTCATGTTATGCCGTAGCAACATTTGAGCCCATTGATTGGAGAATACTGACTGCCAAATGGACTGACCACCTATTAATGATTAGCAGCTAACCAAGCTGCGTGAAAGATACACTGCTCTCCAAACAAAGGGGGAATTTAGCCCAACTGTTGTAAATGATCACACTTAAGACAATAGCCTTATTCAACCATTTGTCCAATTCAAAATCAGACCACATGTTCCTGCTGTCTATATTTTTTTCTTGAACAGAGCTGGCAGCCTCATTTGCTCTTAAAAACAAAAATCCACACCTCCTTAAAGAGTACATGCACAATCTCTCTCATTGCCCGTCTGTTTACATATTTGTCTTACTCTCACTTTGTAGTTCTTCTCTCTCTTTCCTCTGCCTCTTGCTTCTTTTTTATATTATAGCTCTATACCTCCTCCCTTCTCTGCCTCATGTCATCCTCACTGGCTTCTTCCCTCCGGTCTCCTACTCTTTGCGGGCCTTGTGCCTGACACCTTCCCCAGCCCTTTGACATGCTCCACTTCATGTTACGAGCATCACATGCCGCCTCGCTGAGTTGCCTGAGAGTGTGTGTGTGTGTGTGTGTTTATATGTGTGTATAGAGTGCACGTGACTGCTGTTTTGCGCAGGAGGTGAAGAAAGGAGAAGACAGAATGAACAAGGAGGGAGAGTTTACGCATTTAGCCCGAGTTTGTTAATAATTAATGTGTCACAGGTTTGCAAAATTGCCTCACGCTCCCTCTGCTCAATCCTCCCTTCTTCCTCTTCCCCTCTAGCTTTCCTTTCTCTTGTTCACTCTGTTTTCTCTCCACCTCCCATGTGGCGTGGGCTACCTCACCCTCTCCATCTCAATCTTTCCCCAAACACAATGCTCAGTCTGGTGTTGCTGTGCGCTTTATGGGAAGAAGAAATGCTAATATACTCATGGAGAAGCAGGCAACAAGCGTCCAGCCATGATGCCCACCATGACTCCATCTTCCTGACCAACAGTGTGGGCAGTCCTGGTGACAGTGTGCTGCCATAACAACAGGGAGATGTCAAGCTCACAGTGAAATTTTGGTACCACTGTCAGTGAGAATTTAGGTGCTTTCACTGGCTCAAATATCCATGTTGCAGACCCTGCTGATGAGCTGCTTGTTGCCTTCCAGGTAAGTTTCCGCATGACATAAACTGCTAATTTTTCTAAAATTTAAAAGCCTACTAACACAAGTAAATGAAAGACATTATGGTCATGTCTCTCCTTCTCTTTCCTCTCACTGCAGTGCCCGTCACTATGCCAGCCGTCTAATGCTTCAGGGTGCTGGACTGCGCAGGCGGCAGGTGACACGGATTTCAATAAAAGGGATTATAGATGTGGGGACTGCAGAGAGGAAAAACAACACATTCGTGTACGCATTTAGGGCAGAAGCATGCCTGTGAATATACAGTAGACACATACAAAATTGACATTGTGGAAAATTTAAGAGCTAGCACTGGAAGAATCAATTAAGAGGCAGGTGGAATGTGATCTAAATGTAAAACAAAAATGTTTGTTTAACCTAGTAAATTTTTTGTACACACAAGAGTTGAACAGGGCTGTATTTTGTGAGTGTTCAATTATTTTCAATTATTGTTCTCAATCAGTTTATAAATACAAAAGAAAAATGTTTCCATCTACAGCAGAAGCCAAACTATTCAATTATATGTGAACAATGAACATTGCTGTTATCAGTTTTGGGCAGTAACGCCTTACTTTTATCACCCAGTAATAAGTAAAGTAATATTATTACTTTTTTAAGGAGTAATAAGTAACTAGTAATATATCACAATTTCTGAGTAACTTGCCCAACACAGCCTGTAATATATATTGTCAAAAAATGATGATTAAATGACTGACTGCAATTATGCTTGGATACATGTAGGTCAAGTGACAGCAATTTAAATGAAAACCTCTAAAGCTTTTCTCGAAACCCTTTACAGTGTGTCCACTGCCAGGTGCTGGACTTATGGGTCTCAGTAGGTGGACAGGACCATGGTGTGACCTGCTCTGGACAGCTGCTGACATAATGAGGCCAGTAAACAAGCATCTGTCTCCCCCACTGAAAAGCGAACCATCTCAGACCAGGTCATTTCTTTTCCTTTCTCCCTCATTGTCAGCGTAAGCTGGGATGCTGCAAATGGTCAAATCGGTGACCATAAAAATAAAGCAACTCCTATAAGACCATGTACATAATGGAACAGTATTTGCACTTCTCTCTCTTCCTTTATAACCACTTATACAAAGAGGAGCTTTTTCAGTACAGATATGCATACAATAATGTTTAGTTTATTTCCACCTGGGATCTACCATGTAGCATTGCCTTCCAGGTGGTAACAGCAAGTTAGTCAAGTCGGCAATCAGTTGTTGAACAGAAACTTTCTGCTAAGTTTGAAGACAATCTATAAAATAAACACAAATATCCAACAACTCTCATCCTTCCAGGCTGACAGAGCCGCTGAGATCCCAGTAGATTATGTTCTTATATTCACCAGCCTCAAGTACTACATGTGCCAAAACTAGAATCATATTGGACACCCATGAGTGGAAAAAATGCATTATGGATGAATAATTTGTGATAAGACTGGGTTTGATGATCACAAAGCAAAGTAACAACCTGTGCATGAAGTGACCAACCAAGTCTTTTGATGTACTGTTATTGTCATATAGATATAATGTAGTTTCCATTTATTATGGGTTTGTGTTTGTTTATATGCATATTGATTCAGTGAGCCAGCTGGATTGCCTTTTTAATACCAACTTCTCATTAAGATTACAGTATCTGTTTATTGTGTTAGTGAACACACTGTCAGGTTCATAATTATCATGACTATTTTTGAACCTCATTAAGAGTCAAAGAGGCTCACCAAAGACCATCACACTTTTGTCTCTTAAATTCATATCTCAACAACACTGTGACCATACCTTCCTTTAATGCCGCATTACTTGATACATCACAGTTTGCATTGGCCTATATATGTCTAACAATTGAAAAAGAAAAACAGAGGAATATATATATAACAGTGTGTTGTATACACACCTATATTGTCAATGTCAAAGGAAGCATCCCACAGTGCAAACTGCACAGCTGTTTGATTTTCTTTTAAATGATCATTTTCGTTGCACCTGGGTGCCTTTGTATCACAGTGACACCACCCTTCTCAGCAGAAGTGAATCAGTGGTGGGTATGGGAACTAATATTTTAAAACTTTGACATGTGATCCTGAAAGAAGGTGACACTGCATCTTAAGATACACATATATAAATGAATGTTGCCACTAATGGCACAAATTACATCTTTTGCAGTAAAATAGAGGAGTTTTGCTTTCTGTAAGGGGGGGAATCTGAACTGGGGAGATATATTGCTCCAGAAGACAATAAAGAGGGATGAGGTTGTTGGTGAGTGAGGGGAAGGAGAATTGTTGAGTCTTTTCCTGTAGCATGAGTCACTGTTGGCAACCTGACTCTCCAGTCTGATTACCTTGTTGAGCTGGCTTTTGGCTTGGTGGCGTTTGGTCTATATCCTCTCCTGAGCGCCTGCTCCATGATATTCATGAGGTTTCTGAGCTCCCGACTAATCCTTGATGCAGCAGTGGTGAAAGTCACATTTGACATCTTTAGAATATATCAATTGGTATTAAATATCATGAATAAAAAAAAATGTTTGTCTCGCCAGATTGACAGTATTTGTTTGTCTTGAAATCATTTAATCACTCAACCAAAGCACTCCTTTAGTTAAGAACTGGATGTCTGTAGGCCATGGTAGTTCTGGATATCCACGATGACACATTATATATTTAAGGTATTTATTAAATACTTGCAAATTTGACACATATGTAAATACATTTAAGCAGTGTTGGGCAAGCTACTTCGAAAATGTAGTGAGCTAAGTTACTAACTACTCTACATTAAATGAAGCTTCACCTCACAGAAGCTACCCACCAGTGAAATGTAGCAAGTTAAGCTACAGCAATGTGGCAAAAGTAGCTTAGTTACATCTAAGCTACTTTTAATTTTGTAGTTAAGTTATTATATATATGTGAGCTAAAACAGACACACAGAAACTCTCTTACTTATTGGCATATCATTGCAGCTAAATGTATTTTCTCATGCAACAAACAGAGAACCATTATTGTTTGTATAAAGTAACTAACTAACTAATTAAATTGCACAGAATTAAATTTTTTTTATTGTTTATATGTGAATTTGTGCTCTGGCAACATTGCAACCTAAACATTCATGGCAATGGGCGAGATAGAGAGAGAGAGATCTGCGTTTCTGCCACTACATGTCAAAGTTTCCTCCTTACTAGAAGATGAGGTGGCCAGGCTGGACCCTGATCCTTCTCACAAGAGGTGTTACAATAACTATCACAGTAGAAAGTAAACTCAATCGCGCGTGTCTTTATTCCCCTGCAGCAAAGTCGCGGACATCAGCCCAGTGATGGGTACGTGATGTCACCGTCACGCGGAAGCGCTTCTGCCGGCTGCACGTACAGGTCCGTGTGTCGCGGTGGCCTCACTTACTGATCCTTCAGAAATGCTTGAGAAAATGTAGCGTGTGTGGAAGCTACCGCGCTACTCTGTCAATAAAAGAGCTTCGTTACTGAAAAGCTATTTGATTCAGAAAATAGCGACACTGCCACCAAGCTACTGAGAAATGTAGTTTAACTAGTAACGGTGCTACTTGTAGCGACAGTACTGTCCAACACTGCATTTAAGAATGAATTTTATCAGTTTAGTACAGGTCAGGAGTGCTCTATGTGTAATGACATATTGATGAGACTGTATAAGAGCTTAGGAGACATTAAAAAAACACTTTATACAAGTGTAAAGTAGAAAATCTAAAAACTAAGGCTTTGCGGGGGGTTCAGGCTGTAGAGAGAAGGCCACTGCAGCATTTAGGAGGTATAGAAGCGAAGTTGGGGCTGGGTGGAGTGCTAACCAGAGAAGGAAGGGCCAAGCAAGAGAGGGAAGCAGAGCGTAGAGTACGAGCGGCGTGCAGAGCTGGAGCATCGCCTGGAGGTATGTGGGGGTGCGGCTCGCTCGGCAGCGCTGTATGCCTGTGCCAGGGTTTACAATCCATTACGAACAACCACAGGCAGCCAGTGGATGGAGCGATGCACAGACATTGACAACACAGCAGGCAGCAAAGTCTGTGGGTCTATGTTTTAACCAAAATGTGGTTATGCCTTTGCTGGTTAGATCATTACTGGGTGTAAGTCAGGAATGTGATGGCCTCTTAACATGCAACATTATTTGGCAATAGAGGCAAATATCACACAGATTTTTTTCTAGTCAAGTCAAGTCCATTTTTTATATAGGTAAGTATAACAAATTTGCCTTAAGGGACTTTACAATCTGTAAAGTTTATGACACCCTCTATCCTTATGGTGACTTCTATTTACCTCGGAAATCGGAGGTTGTAGCTGGGAATGATGTCACACCCGAGTTGACGGTGTTCCAGATACAAGTGGGAAAACCTCACTCGGACAGCCATTGTTTACAACTAGCAAGGTTAGGCATTGTTGATGCCATTGTTACGGAATTTATGCATACTAAACACAGTATAGCAACACAACCACAGACAGCAGTTGGACAGCATTTTGTGTACGACCATCTTGGATCCCAAAGTTGGAGTAGTGCAGCTCTCCCGACTTTCCAAGTTGGAAATCCGACTAAAGTGAAGGTTCCCTTTGAAATTTTCAACATTTAACTCGGAAATTCTGACTTCCCATGTCAAATGGAAAGCACCATTAGACCCTTGATTTGGATTAAATCCCCCTCCCAAAAAAGCTTTTAACAAGGAAAAAATGGAAGAAACTTCAGTAAGAACAACAGATGAGGGATCCCTCTCCCAGCATGGACAGATAGAATAGACCGACATTGTAGTTAAACAATATAGTATTGACATTCATGGTGGCACAGTTATGAATAGATTGTAACATAAATGAGGAATGGAACCGGGAAGACGTTGAGCAACTTCAGGTGTCACCAAACAGATAGGCCCTGAGCCACTCGACTCTTTTATCTTTTCACAAAATGTCATCTTTATGAATAAATGTGATAGCCTTTGTTTTGTGCTTCTGTTGAGTGCATTTTATAAATAAACACCTGCATGAGGCCCACTACTCACAACATCACACTCTTCTTGCTGTCTTTTTTTTTCAGCAGCACACCACTGTCTAATGAATATGACAGCAAGAAATATGTGATTTTGAGAGGAACTGACTGGCGCAGACGAACGCGCTTTTGAACATAAAATTTAATCAATTAGAAAATTTCTGAAATTCCATGACCCCTTCAGCATTCACATAAGGATGGATAAATAGTCTGGTAAAATAGGATCTCCATTCTAGGGACCAAAACCTTTATCCGAACTGTATTTTGTTTTGCCAACATATAAACGTAGACGATTTCATTTATGAGAAAGTTTGTTAAAATTGTTTCACAAATGAAAGGATGGGTAAATTATTTGAAGATTTGTATGCTGTTACTGTATAATACAGATTTTTGTTCAAGGTTCTTTTTCTCTCTCTGTGTACTCCAAATCATTTAGTACAATTGTCAGCAATGATACATCTTCTCTGTCTTTGACAGTTCAGCAGAAACAGTAAGATGCTGCATGTTTGAGGGCTCAAAATGAGACAGACACTAAACTAAACCAGAAATCTCACCATTTATATCATGAGGTGGGTTCATTATGTTTATATCATTATGTAATAATGAATGTTGCGTCACTGACAAGATTGTCAGCCTTAGTCTGACTTTGCATTCAAATATTCATGCAAGTCACTTTTGAGCAACAGTTTCAGTGCAGCAAGTAATAGAAACTATAAAGCATTTTTATCTGTATGTTCTTCTCTGAGAGCATCTGTGATTTGTTTTTGGCAAATTAATATTTTCCTCATCTGATACACTAAAATAATGCGGCGGGATTCAAAACAGCAGTAATACTAAGACTAAAACAACAAATGCGTGCATCCTACTATTGTTGCTTGTGTCATAAGTATTCACTCAAGCGCCAAAGCTGTGGCAGAAACTATACCCCTACAAACACACTATTCACTCCAGTGTCCAGCTGTTTTAGGAATTACTTATCCTTTAAGACTATCACAGAACCTTGCCTGGAAGTAAGTAAGTAGTGAGTAAAAACCACTTTTGATAATCATGATTAGTGTGTGTGTGTGTGTGTGTGTGTGTGTGTGTGTGTGTGTGTGTGTGTGTGTGTGTCAGTGCATGCGTGCGTGCGTGACGTGTGTGTTTCATGTTTTTATATCCCAGCTGGGGACTTTAACCTGAATGCCCACTAACCGATGGGGACTTGTTTTATAGTGGGGACAAAAATTTAGGTCCCGATGGGTAGACACTGCTTTTTTGAGGTTGTGTGTGTGTGTGTGTGTGTGTGTGACAGCAGAGAGGGTTAGGTTAGAAAAGCTTCGGGCAATCTCAAGGTGCTATCTTTAAAAAAAAGTTGTTTGGAAAACAACTCTGCCAGCTGGAACCACCACCGCACACACCAACATAATCCTGTCTACAGTAGGGCTGTCTCTTTTTATTAAAAAATTCAAATTACCATTCTAACGTGGAGGTAAAAATAGTGTTTCTCCTGTAATGATTTTACATCATTCACACTGTATAACTTCAGTAGGTAGTGCCATGTACAACAACGGGGGCGCAGACCATGTCAGTGTCCGTAAACTAGGCAATGTTGCTTTATTTCTCAATGCAAAATGGAGAAAATGGAAGCGAGCCATGCAGAATGGATAATCAAACCATCTTGGAAGTAATGTGTGGAAGCATTTCGAATTTTATATCATAGATGGAAAAATCATGGTTACAGTGATGCTGTTTGTTGGCTTTTAAAAATGCAAGAATCAGAATCAGAAGGAGCTTTAATGCCAAGTAGTGTTTTACACACATGAGGATTGCTTTGGTGATAAGGTGCTACACGTAGACAAACAGCTGACATAAATAAATGTAGAAATATATAAATATGGAATCGACAGTGCAAGTTATGATACAACTATTTGCAGAGAAAGAACAACATTACAGATATTTAAATATTTAACAACTGAAATGAACTGAATTTTGTAAGATGTCTGCAACTAAGCTGTATTAGGCACACCAATGCTCATGGCAAATATTAATGTCAGCATGCTCGCACTGACAATGCTTACATACTGATGTTTATCAGGTATAATGTTTACCATGTTCAACATCTTAGTTAAGTGTGTCTTCAAGCTAACATTTTCTTATTAGCACTAAACACAAAGTAAAGCTGAGGAGTCTGGCATGATGTTGGCAAAGTGCAAGCAATCAACAAAATCGCTAGGAGTCATCTTCTGGGGACCATGGATGTCTGTGAAAAATTTCATGGCAATCCATCCAATAGTCGTTGAGATATTTCTGTCTGGATCAAAGTGGTGGACTGCCTTTGCCATCCCTAGAGCCACGCCACTAGCATGGCTAAAATGGTGATCTTGCTGTCCCTCCTGATCCTGTTCTTGTTATCCAAATCACACAACCTGGTTCTTCACAAAGAAGACACAAAAAGCCACAATAGCCATGGGATGCTAGTTTTACACCTCAGCTGCAATTACAGTTACCATCGCCAAACATAAAAAACCTTTATAGGCCTTTCTTCATTCTTCAGAGGGGCCGAGTGAGAATTGCACAGAAACCAAGAGAAGGTCAGAGATGCATCAAAGTGTTTTCCCATTTGACCAAGACCTGGAAAAATAAGTCAGACGGAGTAAGAGAGAAAAGAGTGGAAGCAAAATAAAAACTGAACTAGAGAATGACAAAACCCGGTTGGGGACACAAAAGGGGGGCATCTCAACTGGACATAATTGGCAGTATTTGTCAAAGGGGCCTTTGGTTTAATAGGTGGGTCTCGTGACTAAACCACTGGAGTGTAAACAATAAGGAAAGAGCTGTGTGGAGTCTTCTGGTTGGCCACCTCTCCCCCCTGTGTCTCTGTAGACAACTGGCTCACAGCCTGTTTGCCTGACTGCTTGCCCCCAAGCCACACTGCATACCTCACACCACCATGGACAGAGCACACTGCTACGCACACCCACAATGCAGAGGCATTATCAGTTCCTCAGCATATTAAGAGTTCATCTCGTCTGATGACAGGTGGGAAAACTGCTGAATAAAAGTTTGTCTGGCATTTTTAGCGACACATGTCCTGGGATGTCTCAGAAAGTCTATGCCATGAATTTATTTTGTGGATCCAGACTATAGTTTATAGCTTGATTTTAACCAGTTAGCTGCTGCCAGTTCACACTGTTAAATATTGTGTTCTGACTAAGGTGTACAGGTTTGAAATTTGGCACTTAGGTCTGACTGACTTACTTTAGACACAGATCCAACAGGTAAATACTATAAGCAAGGTTTGCAGCAGTGTTACAGCAACACTAACAGTTGTTGAATACAGCAGCAGCAGCGTGCAGAGCAAAATAGCGCTGGCGCCTTAAATAGACGTCCTGTCTGTTGGATTCGTGTTGCACTGCTCCAATTCAGTGAGCCAACTCACATACTGTAGTATGGCCTTACTTTGTGAAAGTACAGCATAAATTGGTCTCTGCTCTGACTTTGTAAATCCACACAAGCGTACACCACCTTACACCAGGTTTAGCACAGCACAGATCAGCTATATACTATGTGTGGGCGGGGCACCACACAGCCTTATGGCCGTTCCCTATAAAAGCACCTACACACCTTTGCAGGGAATATATAATCTACTTGATATGCTGAAGGAGGCTACAACTGGATCTAAATGTGTGTTTTTAGGCGTTAACGCCGTATTCTGAACATGTAGCTGCTATAGGCTATGCTTTGTCCAATGCACACCTGCTTAAGGATTTAGCTACAGGTCAGCAGCTATGGAGAATTGCTCCTTGGAGAAGAGAACTCTGACTGGTCAGCTTTGGGCTGCTTGTGTTTTGTCCTTATGAAGCTGGTGGAGGTTGTTGACAATGAAAACAACACTGAGGAAGTTGAAGAAAGGCTCAGTGATTGTCTCTTTCTCAGTAACACACATATAACAAAGCCATCTCATCTGCAGACCTGCTCACCACAGTGGCAGCTCTCTACCATCTTAAAGAACGTAAAATATAGCAACAGAATGGAACAGTCTCATGCTCATTAACAAAACAAGACCCTCCCACAGACGCTTGTGTCATATGGTGAATGAAAACATTTGTAAACCCGGTTATTGTAGGTTTTATAATTGAAGCACAATACTGCCAGATCACTTACTATGCACTGGTCTAAAACTGTGGCAGTGCTATCAAAGGGTACATTTTTGTTTGATACAGTTTGATATCTTGAGCTAATTAGTTGTTTGACACATTCATAACATTTATACTATTTATTAAAACATTCAACAGATAACTGTTGTTGAAGAGATTTATAAATAAACAGATGTCTTCTCACCTGATGTGTATATATATATATATATATATATATATATATATATATATATATATAAAGAATGCTATGTAAAAGGTATCATTGGAAATAAGTCTAGGCAGCATCTAGGGGGTTATGAATGAATGTCAATGGATTGCATCACCTCACCATCTACAACAGAGGAAGACGTTCTCCAAAATCTTATACTTCACTGTCAGTTTTTTTTTTGAGTATCAATGCAGCTTGTGTTCAAAACAGTTGATACATCAGACATCATTCACAACGGCGCCGCACACTGAGATCTGAATGGAAGTTTTAAAAAAACACCCACAGATTATAGAGTCCAGGCCAACAAATAAAACCCTGAGGACCAGAAGGAAATGACAGGCTGCACCTGAACTGAACCACTAAAGTTACAAAACCTGAGCTTCAGTGTATTCAGCCTTTTGATTTTGTAACACTCTTGTGGCAATCAACCACACCTTTGAAGGCTCAAATTGTGCAATTACTCAGTTTTTTATAACACAGGCAGTGTCTTAGCAGTTTTACATCACACATGTCACTGAAGTAGTTAATTATGTGTATTAACAGTATTTGCAAGGAACATGCACATATACATAGCACCATCAGTGTTTATTATAGCAACTGTGCTTAGCCCCATGAACTGCCACATTATTCTATACTATCTGTGTTTTTAAAGCAATTTTGCAGTTCAGTGCTGGAGTGAAAAAAGGTGCTCTTGCTCTGGTAATAAGAGAGGTAAAAGGTGGAACAGAGGAAGGCTGGTGGAGATGTGTGGTGATGGGGGGTGGCAGGGCGTGAGGCTGCGTCAAAGCTATGATTAGCGCCGACCAAGCTACGCTCTTATTGATTGGCACAGTGGAGACACTGGGCTGCCTTCCACCACACTCTAATGAGAAGCCCTGACCTCCACTAGTCAGCAAGGTCACCAAAGCCTACTGTAATTGCACTTTCTCTAATGGCGTCAGTCACGCACGCACTCCAACCCCAGTAATGACAATTACCATAATGTCACTGGGCTCCACAGGGGCCTTCCAATCATCCGTCACTTTGGAAAAGGGGATGTTAGTCAACTGCTGCTAGAGATTCAAAGGGTGCAACATCCTATTTGACACTTTATTTTCTATTATTAATTATGGTTTCTTTCCGTTATTTATCCTTTATCCTTTCGGTTTTTTTCAGGTATATCATCTACCCAGGGTACAGTTTGAAGTCATTTTGTTACTGGGTTTGGTTTTCGAGTTGCCTCTGCTCACTTGCTGACTGTTGTTCAGATTGAATGTTATACTGTGGCACACATTAGTAAAGCACATCTATTCCATTTTTCCACAACAACCCTATTTTAATAACAATGCTGACTATCAATGCAGAAATCCAACTAAGAATTTCTGTATAGAAGCTCAGTCATCAAAATGAGAAGCACAATGCCAAAGCCAACTCAATTTACTGTTTGTTTGTTTTTTTTACACTTTCTTTATTAGATTTTCAAGAAAGATAAACATACATTACTATATCAATGTACAAACATGCACAAGAGAAATAAAATACAAAAAAAATAATAATAGAAATGCATTTAATATTTTAATGTTTTTCCTACAGCTAGTAATCACTTAACGTCCAACTTTTTCCCACCATACAGTCAACATAAAACCAGGCATACAAGGCTTCCTGCTCCTAGCAGAGGAGCGTATCATTTATCTCCAAAGTCACTCTGCTGACCTAGTATAGGCTACTTTCACTTTCTACTTTACTTTCTGTTTGTTCAAGATAATTAATAAAATGACACCATATTGTTTTCCTTTAACAGAATAGGTATTTTACACATGTAGACAGCTCTTCAAGCCATTTACCGATACTTGGTATATTTACATTTTTCCATGACAGTGCTGTTAACCGTTGTGGCTTTAACAAACATAGATCCAAACGGATTTGCTCTTCCTTCCTTATATTATGATCTTTTGGATAACAACTTAATATAAAAAACTTGATACAAGAAAATCAATACAAGATCATTGTAGGGGATAGAAGAAGAAGAAGAGCACAGGAAGTGCATGTTAGAGGTTAGGAGTTAGAGGTGTTACAAGAGGAAGTGTTCTCGGAAGAGATGAGTTTTCAAGAGCTTCATAAAGTTACAGAGGGACGCCCCTGCTCTGATGGCGTGTGGTAGCTCGTTCCACCATCGTGGTGTCACAGATGAGAATAGCCGGGACTGGGATTGCTTTGTGTGAAGGGATGGCAGAGCCAGGCGGCGTTCGTTGGAGGATCGTAGCAGCCGAGAAGGAACGTAAGTTTGTATTATGGAGTTTAGGTAGATGGGTGCAGAACCAGTAGTCATTCTGTATGCAAGCATTAGTGACTTGAATTTGATTCTGGAGGCCACGGGGAGCCAGTGGAGGTCACTGAGTAATGGAGTGACATGAGTCCTTTTGGGCTGATCAAAAACCAGACGCGCTGATGCGTTCTGAACCATTTGTAAGGGTTTCACCGCACAAGCTGGAAGACCTGCTAGGAGGGCATTGCAATAGTCGATGCGAGAAATAACCATGGCCTGTACCAGAAGCTGGGAGGCGTACTGAGTGAGGTAAGGCCTGATTTTCCATTTGATGTAGAGCAAAGCGGTATGACAGTAGCAACATGGTCTGAAAAGGACAGCTGGTCATCAATCATGACACCCAAGTTTCTCACCACCTTGGTTGGAGTGATGGTTGCGGAGTCAATTTGTAGTTTGATGTTATGGTGGATAGATTGCTTGGCTGGAATGACCAAGAGTTCAGTCTTAGAGAGGTTTAGTTGAAGGTGGCAAGGCTTCATCCATGCAGATATGTCCGATAGACAGTCCGTGATCCGCGCCGAGACAGTGGGATCACCTGGCGGGAAGGATAGGTAGAGTTGCGTGTCGTCTGCGTAGCAGTGGTAAGAGAAGCCGTGCGAGCGAATGATCAGCCCCAGTGAGGTGGTGTAAATTGAGAAGAGAAGGGGCCCAAGCACTGAGCCTTGGGGCACCCCTGTGGAGAGGCAGTGGGAGGAGGATAATTGTCCTTGCCACAAAACATTGTAGGAACGCTCCGAGAGGTAGGATTCGAACCACAGGAGTGCTTTACTCGAGATGCCCATTGCTGAGAGAGCGGATAGCAGGATCCTGTGGTTGACTGTGTCCTACAAGTTGTATTAAGCGTTTTATGTTTTTTTTTTATTTGTTTCCTACTTTCAAGGCAGCCATTGTCTTCCTTTTATATCAGTATGCTGTGAAAATCAACAGAGATCAGAAAACTGCTTTTTGTCACCTTTGATTTCTTTTTGTCAGTTGCGAACAGGAAACTGTTTTTAAAAGTAATTCAGGACAATAATTGGATATCTAAAAAATATTGTTATGAGTTGGCTGCTGAACTGCAACCTTTGTAATGCAAAAAACTAAAGAAACAAAACAACCAAAATCACTCAATCTGTTTTTTTGTGGGTTTTTTTATCTATGTTGGCTTATTTGTCCTCTGGATAGCATGAGAATACAATGCCTTTTGGCAGCCATCTAAAAATGTCATGTTGGAACAATTTGGTGCTGTCCAACAAGTTCAGGGTGTGTCCCAGTTTCATTCAACATTCATTCAGTACCAACATAGGAAGTAGTGTAGCAAAGCAGAAAGTTAGGGTGTGGAGGTTGGGTACTTTTCTTGCTTTACCTTAACCATACCATAGTTGTCATGCACAGATATCGCAGAAAGTCAGAATTTTAAAAACATTGGCATTGGATAAAAAAAGCATTTTTATTGAAAGTAATTCACCGTGCTGCTTAATTGTCCAATATACTATCAAGGAGTAAGTCTGAAGGTGCTTATATTCACAACTTGAAACACATCAAGTACATACTGGGGCACCAAAACCAACTGACACATTTGGAATTGCATTTGATACCTCCAATACATTTCTGCTTCTGGTTCAAATCCTTAAGTGTGACAAAATCTGACTGTAACATCACAACAATGTAATAGCCATTGGTCTCTGCACTATAGGAAAAAAGCTTTTATGTGTCATGCTACTATACAAGTTAGCCTCCAATATACTGTATTATTCTATAAATGGCTGTGGAATCAACATCATGTGTCACAGAAATTCAAAGTTGCTAGTTAGTTTTAGCTAGTTCCTGTTTGTAGAATCTTTTGAATGTTGTTTTTGAATTAGTCTCCTAATTCAAGCACTTCAAGCACTGCCGGCAACGATACTAAGCATTGTTCTGATGTGAACAGGGTCGTCAGCAACATGTCTTTTAGCAACCTAAAAGAAGGTCTACTGAAAAAAAATCATATTTTCAGTGCTTTACCTTGCCTTCAGCCACCCATTTCCTTTGGAACTACATTTTTTTAACTGTAGAACTTCCATATTCCTACGCATAAACACAACTTGGTTGCCGGAGATCCTCTTTCACTCATTTTGCTTTATGTTATTTTACTGTATCTCAATAATCAGGAATAAACCGTCATGGTACAGGGTTAAAAAATTAAATATGTAGAACACTGATGGAGTTCTACAAATAATCTAGTTCAAAATATAATGCACAGTGATGGTCATCATTACGTTTCCAGTGTCTTGCCAGAAGTGAGTGTTGTACAACTGTATGGATCAGTATGGATCAGAAAGTTAAGATCTATCATTTCAATGTATTTTCACAAACCTCACACATTATTTCTGACCGCCTGGCACCTCTGTTGGTCATGTCGCGTCTCCTCTCATGCTGTTGTTTGTTTCTATTACTCTTAATGATGTTCTGCTAAATTAAAGCAAATTAATGGATTTTGGAGCTGAAGTTATTTACCTTCCATTAAGATTGTCAATGACAGACCAACATTTGGTCAAAATACAGTTTTTAATACAGTTTGTGTGTTTATTTATTCCCCACCTGATTTCTTTAGTAAAGAATATTGGGTTTCCAGTAGAACAATGCCAAATGGCTCTGTGGGTGTTTTTAATGGCCTACTGTGTTTGCCTTGTGTTTGCTATTCAGTTACTGTAGGAAAATAATTTTTTTTCTGATGTGCCTTATCATGCATCATGGTCATTCAGTTTGTTTTAATGAGAAATGAAAAAAGAGCATTAGGGTTCTGAATCAAAGTTTAAATCTGACACTGTCTCCGCAGGCCTTTATGTTTTACTTGCAGTTGCTGCGGAACGACGATCAGCCGGTTGGTCTTCGTTCTCCTCTTCTCTTTCTTTGAGTGCAAAAAACACAAGTTGTTTTGTTGAAAACTGGTACTGTAATAATGGATTAACAGCAGATGTCACACTGCAATTATTCCGCAGCATTTTTAGTTTTTAATAACAGCTGCACCTCTAGTGCTAATGATTTCTTTCAAGAATTTCTCTGACAAATTTCTTTACATAACGTGACCAAAGTATTAAGACCATGGCAATGATATTAGTAGGCCAGTCAAGTAAACACCTTGTATTCTCTCCCACTGGTCCCTGTGTGGTGCAATGAATCCTCCTTCACGTACTCATACACAGTATGATTTAATAGTTAGTTATGTTGCACTGAAGACACATTTAACAGTAACATACGGCAGTTCCTTGATGACAGTTTATTAACTCTTTGTCAGGGTGGTCTGCCAAAGGAAACCAGTTGAACAATTTTAGATTGCTAGGGCTTTCAAAGATGTGTAACAATGCTGGACAGCTTTGAAGGTAAGAAGGCGTCAAATCTTTGAAGTTTCAGTGTCCACAATGACATATTGTACATGTTCATATGTCTATCAGTCTGTGAAAGCATCCCACAGGCAGAACAGTGGGTGATAAAAGGTTAATAAACTCTTAATATGAAGATTGGCCCATTTAATGTAACAAGTGCTAAAAGAGTTATATTTGGCATCGAAGGCTCTACTTCTCAGGTTTTACTGAAGCCAAGCTCAAGTGTGCTAAGGGACTTAGAAAAATATTAGAGGATGGAGAGTTGTGTGTAATTAAAAAAATGTTTTACTCATTTTTGTTGGGAGAGCAGGGAAGGGTGTTTCAATTTTTTTCATCCCAGAAGACGGCAGCTGCTCTTTATTCAAATTTGGAGAGTGACTGTATTTTCACTATTTAGTTGTATTTGTAATAAATTTATTATTTTGAAATATTGAGGGAGGGCATTGCAATTTTCAGATTACACAGAATATATACAGAGACTTACCTGGGGATATAAAATAAACATGATTGGTCCAGTAGCCACGGGACACCTACACCACCGCATGTTAAGGAAAGATTGTTTCTGTTCTAATACCCGAACCGGGGCAGATGGAGGGAGGAATGGCGCAGGAAAGCTTCAGAAACACCAATCATCTTCAGCAGCAGCAGCAGCAGCAGCAGCAGCAGTGTGAATGTGCTGCAGGAATGAGTGTGAGCCACTTCGGCATTAACAGAGCGACTTATTGTCAGTCTGATTGTAAGTTGTGTGCTCATGGGTCAGCTGATAGTATGCATGACTGAGTGTCCTTTATGAACTGCTGCATGCTTCATTATGGCAGTTTGGACGTTTTGCACTTAATCTAGCCCCATCTACAGGTGAATGAGACTGAGCAAACTATTATTCAAAATCATATCATATTATTATTATTATTATGGCATCCTGCATAACTAGTGTTCAATTGATATGTACTTAATGGCAGCATGATTCATAGTTTTTCTCTGAGATTAATGCACTTTTTAGTTTTTCTCTTGGCTAATGAAGGTGAAAAGACATTTCTGCAGACAACAGGCCACCAAAGTCATGTGAATACGTGATGAGGGGCTAAGGTTTATGCCGTTTGGCAGGCAACATGCGCTCTACCCCTCAGATTTACTGCTGTGTCTCTAATTTCAGCAGGTTCATGTATTTAAGTGAGAGCCAGGGTCATAAAAAAACAGGGAGGGAAAAAGAAAAAGTAAAAAAAAAGATGGCCTGGGTAGGTGGTAGCTAAATCAGTGAGAGCACAAAGAGGCAGGCGTCTGAGAGGTATTGACCCTCCATTGATCGTCAGAAGCTGCGTGGTGGTATTGACCAGATAGAGGAGAGACCCGGGGAGGCAGCACACAGCTCCACCGCTGAGAGAGAGAAAAAACAGAGAAAAACAACCATATACACTGCCTACTCTGACCTTGTGGGCCATTGCTGTCCTACAACCCACACCACTCTACCCCCACCTCACATGCAGAGATGTGTGTATGTGTGTGTGTGTGTGTGTGTGTGTTTGTGTGTGTGTGTGTGTGTGTCTGTGCGAGACAGAGACCCCTGCAGAGAACTATTCAGAAATGCTCATCTTCTCATCTTTATCTTATTGAGGCCATATCCTATCGTTCTTCTTGCAAAGCTTCACTATAAAGTAAGTAAACACTGCAGCAGTTAACCATCCACAGGGCGTTCTGCTGCCTCTGCTACACACACTCACACACACACACACACACAAGCCAGACATGTCCATATGTAGAGCTAGACCTCTAAAATCATCAGGATAGGTCAATATATGTGTTATCATCCTGACCTTATGAATTATTGCCAAGTAGATATATTTCCACTCTGCTAACAAAACAATAAAAACTAAGGATTTTCCTCTTTTCCAAAACAAAGTATTGCTTTTTTTAACAGCATGGACCAGTGCAATGGCTAATTCAAAGATCCCTCAGCTTGACAACAGGTGTAGCGGCCATTTTCCCAGAAAAAAGGTGGTGCTCATACAGTAATTGGCAAGCAAACATAGGTAGCAGGGAGTTGGATTGTTGATGGCAGCATGGTTGATTGTGAAGGTGGAGGAGGGGGTGGGGGTGTTGTTGTCTGTTGACAAAGAGGAAACAAGGAAAAGGCAGGGGGAGACAGAAGGTGCATACAATATTCTGTCACTAATTATCTTAATGCCGGTCAATAAACAAGCATTATTTTTTTGTATACATAAAGAAGATCAGCACCTTGCTGCCATAGGAAACTGAGCATGCAGCTCCAAACCCAGGAAAGTCATGGGGTAAAAAAGCAGGGGGAGAGGAGGGGGGTCATTAAAGTGAAAACCAGGAGCCACATGGGAGGCAGAATTTTAAATGACTCCCCTTGTAGCAAGACCAGCCCAACAGAAGGACTAAACCTCTCTCCCTCTCTCTCGATCCATCTCGCTCTCTCCCTCGCAGAGATGCAATTAATTCGGATAGAGCGTGCCAAGTGTGCAGAGATAGCGGGATGCACCCTCGCACATGCCGGAGGGAGGACAGTTTCGCATTCCCCAGAACAAATACAGATTTGGGGCTTTCGGTCCAGCACGTCGTGACCAAACTTCATCTCATCATTTCCACCTTGTCTCTCAGAGTTTTTCAGCGAGAGCTCAATCCTTCAGCAGCCCTGACAGAAAAAAAAATCTGCACTGCTGCAGTAACACACCACCCAAACTTTTTACACCTACCACACTCACAAGGCAATCAGTTAAAAATACTGCATTAACCCAGATTTGAAACTGACTCCGAGAACATGGAAGTGGCAACATTTGTGTTTTTCAATTGCTTGTTTATATCCCTCCTCCAACACGCACTTACCCAGCTGTTGATATTTCTCAAGGCCAGGACCGCGGAACTGAAGGTGGGAGTGCCAGGGGTTGGGGATGGTGTGGTGGAGTGTGAGTCATGTCATGGTACACAAAGCACGTATCATGCAAAGTGCAGGAGGGAGTGTAGCTCAGGGCCAGGGAGGCCATCGATACCAGGGAAATTGATCGTAATCAACCAAGTTACAGAGAGTGAGCAGGGATTGGCCAACGACTATCTTTCCGCTCTTCTCCTCCTACTCCCTCCTCCACTTCTTTTTTCCCTCGTCTTCTTCCTCCATCTTATACTGTGTTTCCTGATGCAGTTTTCATCCAGACAAAAAATGTATATATTAGTAGGCAATTAAACAAAGGCTTTGAGGGATGTAAATACCTCAAAACATGTAGTGACAGGTGTGTAGGGCCTATGCTTTGCTCATGCACTCACACAAACAGTTCTTCATAAGTTGATATTTCTGGAGCTTTGCTGCTTCATTTCATTGAATACAACATGTCTGAGAGAATTATCTTGTGTGGTATTCTCTCCGTATGAGTCTGTTTGATCAGACAAATCAAAAAGGAACCACATAGGAAGAAAATCGTTCTTGAAAATCAGTTGTATCTTCTCTGCTGTGGCTCCACTATAATTTCTCATTTGAAGACAGTGGCATACCTGGCTGTGCAGCTGCACCGTTAAAAACGCTTGCCCAATTATAGCATAACACCTAGCCTTATGGTTTCCATGGCTGCACGATGCATTTTCCCGCGGGACGCACCGTGGAGAAACGAGTGTCTTATCAACCATCACCCTGGTAATAACACTCCCTCCAGCCTTTGCCGCATGTGTCAGACCTTAACGAGAACCCTGGGTGAAATCTCTCTCCCAGTCCAGCCACAGCCATTGATTTGGACTTAATCTGTTCCCACGTGTCCTTGTGGGTGTGTGTGTGTGTGTGTGTGTGTGCGTGCGTGCGTGTGTGTGTGTGTGTGTGTGTGAGAGAGAGAGAGAGAAAGGGAGAGAGAGAAAGAGAGAGAGAGAGGAAGAAATAAGAAAGACAGAAAGGGAGAGTATGCATGGCTTTGTGTGTGTGTGTGTGTGTGTGTGTGTGTGTGTGTGTGTTTATGTTTGTGTATTTAGTGCATGAGTGAATTTCAAATTCATGTGTGTGTTTGTTTGTGTGTGTGTGTGTGTGTGTGTTAGTGTGGATCTATGCTTCATAATTGAACCATGAGTATTATATTTTTATATTATATTATATCATGCCGTCGTTGGTTCAGGAGACACTATTCACGGTAAATAACAAACCAGTGAATGGGGGAAAAAACGTAATCCTTACGGTACGTTTCATTCTTGCCTTTTAGCCTTTAAGTCTAGTTTAGATAAAGAGAACATTTTCTAAACTAACATTAACTTCAACACTCTTGAGGATGAAAATGATTTATTGAAATGTATTAAGTTTTAGAAACTCGGACTCAATGGCTCTTGCAGCCCAAGGCTGGAACAGATTTTGGCAGTGTGCACTGCAGGAGTACATCTCAGTCTGCCCAAGCATACAAACAACTGCTATTTAAGCCCTAGTGATGGCCTCCTGGTTGCCCCAAAGGGGTGTGCCTTTGGTTCGGTTGCTTGGACCCCAGTATACCTGCTTGCAGGTTTCACATACAGTATCATGATTTTCAGAATTGAGTAATTTCAATACATTTTTATTGCTGAGCAAAGAAACAAATTGTAACAGGTTGTTTATTAACTACAATTATGACATCAATACCAAGTCTTATCCCTGTGGTTGTTATTCATAGCACTTTACATGTAAAAATTGTAAGATCATTTAGGGATCTTTGACCACATTAAACTCACACATGCTAGTCTTTTTTTTTTTTACTAAGTTTCAGTGTTAACTATAATTTTAACAATGTTGGTCATTAATTTGGGAGTCATTTTGATTACATCAGAAATTTAAATAAAATCTAAATTGTGTTTTACTGCATGTGTGACACAGGGAAAAAAGTACAAAATGGCTTAAAGGTCCCCCTGAGCAAGGTCACTTGTAAATTGTGCTGATCCTCTGTAATTTTCTGTCTGATGAACATGCCCTTAGACATCCCTAAAGCACTGCTGGTTATCAATAATATATTCAAATACTAGAAATTGAGGGTGAAGGAAGTCTGCCAGATGTAACTTTTATTTCACTTGTGAATTTTTATCATGTAAGATGATCTAACAGCCGGTTCTTAACTGTTTTGCTTACAATGAATATTACATTGTTATGTTGTGTTACAAAGGAATAGCATTAGGAAAATAATTAAATGTCAGTGTGCAACTGTCTGTGGTAACACAATCGAGTAAAAGCACAAATCTGATCATGAAAGTACCTTTTCCAGAATATCTCAAAACCAACTTTCAGATAATGGATTGCCAGTAAGGATTGACTCAGATAATTGAGATACTTGTAACTCAAATATAGTTATAGATATATTATGCATTCATTATGGCAGTATTTAGACATACAGATTAATTTTTATTCATTCATCCTTGTATTCATTTACCCTACAGCAGGAAGTGCTTAGTGCTTTAGTCTTTGTGCTATTTTTGGATGTAATTGAGTATTTCCATAAAGTACACATTGGCTGTACTGTTGGGGCAAAAATGAGTTTCTCTAACAACCAAAATAATTAACTATGGCACAGATGGTTAATTAAGGAACAGCACAGCCAAAGATAGCGAAGCATGTGTTACCTATGTGTCAGCTATGTGCAACACATAGCATGATGAGCACAGTGGCCTTACGCAGCTGAAATGAACACATTTGTAGCTATTTACTAACAGCTGACAGTGTGGAGAGGTGCATGCTATAATGACGGTGGTTCACATTTTATTCATTCATACCCAAAGTGAGATTTGTCTTTTGGCAAATTATTCACAGGGAAAATAATATACATTCTTGTAAAATGAAATGTCATATATTTCTCTATCAGCGTTGTACAGAATTGTGTGTAATATGTTACTTCATTTTGTTAAAGTAAATTAAGTGAAGCCACACTCAAAAATGTAGGCTACTTTAAATTTAACTTCATTGAAGTATAAAAATATAAATGTATAATAAGTCTAGTGTGTTGAAAAATTGCCCACTTAAAGAGTGTATCAATATTTTTTTACTAGATGTATTTTACTCAATGAACCACGAACAATGTGTTGTGCTTTTCCTTCCTTTCACGTTCACATTTATCTTCTATCCTGCTTTGACACATATAAATGAAAACAACACAAACCACATTTGTACAGTTTGTACAATAAATTCCAGTTAGTTGTAATGTATACATTATTAAATGAAATACAAGTGGTTGGTGGGCCTTAATGCACAAATAAGACCTATTCTTTGTTTGTCTTTTACAGCATATGACAAGTTTCACACGTGACAGATATCTGTTTTAATTGTCACATAGCAAGAAAATACCTGTTGTAGTTTCTGTAGTTGCTAGCTTTCTCATAACACAATACTTTGAGTGGCCCAGCATCCATTAAGTCTGTTTGTCTGCAACAAATATTCCTGCGGCAACAAAAGAGCTTGTGAGACATAAAGACATCCAAGTTAGCCAAGCAGCATTGATGCCATAGCTGACAACCTCCTTCCTAGTATCAGCTTGATTTATCGTATAATTTATCCACAGTTAGCTCTGGTATCCAAAACTGAAAGGTGTCATGACTAGATAAATATTACAATACCGTTATCACTATAAACAACTGTGCAAAGAATTTTAACCTGAAAACATCTTGGTCATCAGAGTTCCTACATGTAATTTATACTCAGTTATCAAATCATTTTGATAGAGAATGCACCAATTTCAAACGATCAATGCTCAACAGGAATATTGACCATATTGATTTCTGTGGTTCTGTGTTTCAGCTTGTGAGATCATTCACAAGTGTTCTGGAAATCCGCAATATCACTTTAAGATAGCAGATTAGTCATCAGTATTTCATAATGACATGAAAACTGCATTCTACTGTAAGTGTAGATATTTTAACTCATCTGTACTGTGGAAAGTAGACCTCACATAGAATCTGTGGATTGATTTGACTTTCTAATAATGATGTCATAACGCAACATGTGTTAACACGTGAACATTATATATACATATACACATATATAAACAAATATGTATTACTAAAACACCTATTAGCATAATGTGTGTCATCAAGAATATCCACATAGTAGCTATTTCTTACTAAATACTGTTGTAATCTGTAGTATATCTACAGTATATGTGCAAAAATAATCACATAGTGTATTTTAAGGTAATTTAGGTTTTCATGGAAAGGTTGTTGATGCTAAATTATATAATATTTATGTTACTTTGTTCACAATAAAGTGATAGGAAATAGGAAAGATTACAATCTGGTTGCCTTTGTTGCTACAACACTTGGCATAGCAACCAGTAGCCTACCACTATATTTTCTTCATGAGAAACTGGAGTTCATCTTTGAGCAGTTCAATTACGTAAAAGTACATTTTGGATAAATCTGAGTAAAGTTGTAAGCACTTTCAAACAGAAAACAGATTCAGTTCAAAATGAAAAAGAGTCTATAATGTATGATGTAAAATATGCACGTTACATCAAACACTATTTTTGCTGCGGTAACTTTTTGTAGAACATGTAGGAAACAGAAATATATGTGATATCCCCAGATAGTTGCAGTTTATTTACTAATACCATTTTAAATTCCCATAAAATCTTACTGTTTCATATTATTTAATATTAAGCAGCACACAGTCTTTGCCCAGGCAGTTTGCATGACACAGAGAGGTGAGTGTTTTTATCATGCTTGAAAACAACTTTTAAAAAATCTCTGTTAACCTGACTTATACTTATATATACTTGTATATATATAATGGTCATATAGTAAAACAAGGGTCACTCTTCAGCACTCTGGTCCATGTACTCACTTGTAAAGCTTGTGTTTTTCTTTCTGTTAGTCACATTTAACGAGCAACATTCCTCCCTCCTCAACAATTGGACTGCATCAGTTCCTGCTATCTCCCCGTTCGAAGAAGGTGGCGAGCGAGCTGAGAAGGGCCAGCCTGTGCAGGGGCATTTGGATGGGGGGAAGGGCATGTCTGCTGGCAATGAGGGTGAGTAGATCAGTGCTGCTCAGTGTCTGTGAGGCAGTGATAAGATTCCAGGATTTTCCCAGTGTGACAGGCCTGCTCACCAAACCGTACACCCCTCTGCAAGAAGACAACCACAACCACCACCACCTGACCCCCCTCAACCCCTGGGTTGCTACACCTCAGCAGGCAGGAGCCACAGTCACCTACAGCTGCACCCAAAACCTCCTCCCTCAAGTAGAAAATCTTAATCTGACGAATCTCTAGTGTAGATGTAAAATAAAAGTACACGCATGAATTTCTACTTTACAGTCGTATGCTTCTGCACTATACACTAGTCGTGCTGTCTCTTTCTTTCTCTCTGGCTCACTTCTCTTTCTTTATCTCTGCCTCCTCACCCCCCCCCCCCCCTCCCCTCCCCACTCCCTCTCCCTTGGATGGCAGGTCAGGCAGTGAGCTGTGCGGGCTCAGAGGAGGTAAGGACGCCGCGGTGCACATTAATAATGAAAGGCCTCAGCCGCCCACCCCTCCACCCCCCAGACACACGCACACACACACACACACACACACACACACCACCCCCCTCCCCATCGCCATGGCGATGGCACTAGCCCAGCACTGTCACCGGGGGGGAAGCTGGGAATATAGCTACACTCTCCAACCCTCCGCTCGCCAAGCTGATCACGAGCTCGTACACAAGCCCACCATACTGGGCCTTCCACCGTGGATATTCACTAATTAAAAACACTCAGCACTACGGCTGCGGCAGAAATCTGCATCTACTTCTCCACCTGGATATGAAACAGTGATCATGGACCTGTGAAAAAAGAAATCACTGGGAATCATCACTTAACAGAAAATGGAAATTCACCCTAGTGTCACAGACCTGAGCCATTAGAATCAGTAATTACACTAAGACACATTGAGATTGACCATATTTTTGGAAAGGGTTTTTTAAATTGGCGCTGCTTTCACTTATTCATGTCTTTGCCCAAACTTCACTCCCTTCTCCTCCATGCACGCCTAACAAATACAGCCCTAAAAACAAACACCTTACCAAGGCTTCTTCAGGATAGCCTTGATAGATCTAAAGACAAAACTTCCCATCAGTAATCTATAACTATCAAGGATTATCTGTTTGTGTTTTCTGACAGTAAATGTCATGGAGTAGGGTGAATGTCAGGAAGATCGTGCAGAAGGGTGAAAATCATCAAGAAAAAAATGACATTTCGGAGGATTTTCAGGAGGTTTCATGCATTTTGAAGAAACACTGCAACCAAAATTCTTCTTATTCAAACATCTTTTAAATCATTTTGGTTACATTTTAGCATAGCAAGGCTCCATCAGTCATTCCACTATAGGAAGATATTACATAAGCAGTGAGAGAAATATCTCAGTCAAACCAAGGACATCATGGTGATCCATGCGACCGCCTGATTTACTTTTAATGAGTTATGCTCGAGTCAGAATCCAACGCCATCCAATTATAAAAGAACAGGGAACATTTTTTTCAATTCATGGAAAATGTATACTTAATGTTTCTTTTTGTCAAACCAGCTGTTTTTTTTAAAAAAAAACATGCAAATAGACAAGTAGACAAACATCAGAACTGTAAATTTTGACACAAATACATGCATTCCTTTTTATTCACAAAACCAGTCCAATTTTCTAAACGAATACAAAGATTGGTTATTTTTGAAAAGCTGTAGCTACCCAGCAACATAACAAAATCATGAAAATATAACAAATAAAAAAACAAATGTAAAAAAAATGTAGTCTTGTCTCAGTGCGTTCAGTAGGGTAGACTCAGAGCAAGTGCTGTCTCTCAATGCTATTGCCCTGAGCAATACTGGCACATGCTCAGTAGGGCCACAGTAACATAAGGCTGCAAGTTTGACTAAAGGAAAAGTTGTGCAGAGGAGGGCTGATTGAGGAGATTACAGTAGTGACGGCTCTGGCGAACAGCATCCCTGGAGAGCTGCCCAATAACAGGACTTTTTCAGTTTTGTTTAAATCCGAAATTGATATCGTCACAATTTGAATTTTTCAAAGACAACCACTGATCTGTCTGGAAACTATACTCTTCATTGAAAAGAATCATAAAATAGACAAGGGTTTAAGTAACATAAAGGTGAAGAATTACAATAATGTTTGCCATTAGCCACTAGTTTTGAAATATAGCTGTAAATTTACATTCTCTACACAAGTACTGTATCTTTCCACACATGAACAACATTAACACCAAACACAGAAATTAGTTGATTGTCCACACTCAGTCTGTCATTTCTGTTTCTGGCAATGAACAGTTCCATGTTTAAGCGACAGAAAAAAAAACTGCTGGAAAAAGGACAAAAGGTACCAAAATGGAAACATAGAAAAGGGAATGAAAATTGCCATAGATGCTTTTCTTTACGCTTCATTTTTGGTTCAAGGAATAAGTAGGTGCATCCATTACCCGATTGTTTTTTGTTGTTGTTGTTCTGTTTTTTGTTGATGTTTTTTTCTATAATTTTATTTGTTGCTTGTTTGTTTATCAGCCAGTGTCTGTTCCGGAGGCTATCCAGGAGTTGGCATTGCACTTGATGGCAGAGCTTTGGGTAGGGAGTGGAGGAGGAGTCCTACTGGAACCACCGGAACGCCGCTCCTGTAGGAAGCATCACCTTCTTGGAGAAACAGAAGACAAGGAGGGAGGGGAGAGGGAGAGGAGAGGAGAGAAAAGAGGTTGGCGCTGTTAATGAAAAGCAGCACATTTTTACAAGTGTTTGTAAATATAATTCCAAATCTACTACTTCATCAAGAAGCTTCTTCACACCTTGAAAGAGAGGCATACACAAAGTTGCACTCCTGTTCCTACCTTCGCTGCAAGTAATGATTTTTTGAATAATCATTTTTTTCTGGTTAATGGTTATGATTATAAGCTATGAGAAACTAAGGTGGAGTCCAAAACAGTCCAAAACCAAAATACATTAAAAACCCAACAAAAATCTTTACATTTAAGGAGGGGGAACTAGTGAATGTTTGTATTTTTAGTTGACAAATGACTTAAATGATTAATGTCAAACAATTAATTGATTAAACGGCCTAGGATGAGTAGTATGTTTGAAATCTCTACATCCTCCCCTCTCCGCTCAGCACCACCACAGGAATGGGCTTCAGTCCTAGCTTCACACAAAACCAGATATGCCACATTTATTATTTAGCCACCACACGCATTGCTCTCCCACATCATCATTAATGATTATGCCGCTTTTCACAACCCCCCCCACCCTCTCACTGTGGTTATCTGTGTGTCTGATTGCCCTGAGCAGGAGTGGCATGCATGCATGCAGCTGCAGGGCTCAGCAGCGGCCTGCCAGTCAGGAGCTAGAGAGCCGCTCGGGGTCCCCGGAGCTGCAGCACGGCTGGCATCCTGCAAAGTGCAACTCGATTCTGCAGCACGGACTCTTCCGTTAGCCAGCTCTGCCTGGAGCGAGGCAGGAGGAGCTCGGCAAACATTTATGCACCCACACACACTCTCACACCGAACCAATATGTATTCAAGCACAGTCACACACCTCCACACACAGTGGCACGTTAACCGACACTCACAATACACCCCCGAAATCACACCAAACAGTGAGACTAAAATTCTCATAAACGGTGGATTCAGATTTATTTTTCCATCAGTATTCGACAGCAGAAGATTTAAATAAGGAATCATACATACTGTGCAGTAGTACTGAATGCAAACACAAACACCATCATGCGTACAATCACACCTATCCAATTGTGAAAGAAGAACTCTGAGATTTTACTAAGTAAAAGAAGCAATACCATAATATAAAAATCCTCTTTTACAAGTAAACGTTCTGCATTAAAATTTGTGCATTTGTCTACAGCATCAAAATATACCAATAATATCAAAAGTTTCAAAAGTAAAAGTACTCAGAATCTTATAATATATTATGTTATTGATGATAATTAGTAATTAATTAATGTGTTCTGTCGCAGCTGGTAAAGGTGGAGCTGTCATGATTTATTAGTTGATTTATATTTTGTATTGATAATCTGCACAGTAACTAGTAACTAATGTTGTCAGATAAATGTAGGGGAGTAAAAAGTACAATACTGGCTTCCAAAATTGTAAAGTGCAGAAGAAGTGTAATGTAGTAGAATACAGAAATACCCAAGTAAAACACAAGCACCTCAAAGTTGTACTGCAGTACAGTAGTTGCGTAAAAGTACCACCATTGCACCTATCTAATGGGGGGGGGGGGGGCAGTAGATGTACTGCGTGTAAGATTCATACACCAGTTCACATGTTCGTATTGTCCTCTGAAGACATTAAAAGCTTAAAATTCTGTCCAAATTCTAATCTAAAAAATAATGTTTAGCTTGAACATAATCAGACTTAAAACTGTGTGAGTCTTGTTGCGCAGCTCGCTCGCACATCTGTGCGAAATTATGAGTGAAATTAGAGTTGTTCAACAAAGGCGACTCAGAGGCAAATGGTCTATTAGTTCAGAGAACTTTGTTTGAAACCAAAAACAATACCAGCCCTAATTACTTTTCAGGCCTACTTAAACCATTCCTCTAACCTTGAATCAGCCTTACAGAGTTCTTTTGAATGCTATTGTTCATATCTGGACATGAAACTGAGTGATTGCGGTGTTCGTGCGCCACAGGTTTAATTTTACTTGCATTTTGAAAGTTAACTCCTGCTGACAAAAATGAAACATTTATGCTCAGGTAGAAAGACTTCAAACATGGTAATTAATCTGGTGATCTCAGCCAAATATAGCTCACACTGTGCTTTATTTGTTAAATTGACTCAATCAGGAATAATCAGACAGCAGAGACGCTGAGTGCTGTTCATAGCCCACAAATGCATCGTGCCAGTTCACATCAGCCTCTCAACCTAACATCAGTTTCTAAAATATTCAGGTTTGGATTGAATATATGTTTCTGGTGGTGCTAAATTTTTTGTACCTCACCTGAATGTTTACTAAATATACACAGTAGCTGGTATGCACACTAATACATATTTATGAGATTCTTTGTGGCTCAAATGACTATTAATAGGAACCACAAACCTGGAGGTTAACAGCCAACATATTGCCAACATTATTTAATGGTCTGTGTGTTAAGCATCGTTAGCCTGTCATCCATCTCTGTGATGACCTTTCCACAGCAGCCCTCAGCTGTTAAGAAGACAGTCAGATGACAGCAACATCTGGCGCTGCTACAGATGTCAAAAACCTGGTAAGGGCATGACTGACCATGACGTCGTGTGTAGGAAGAAAAACAACATATCCTTCGATTGAACTGTAAGTGCTGTTTTTCCTCATTATCAAACATGAGCAATCAATGGAAAAATGGCAGCAGTTCAGGAATAGAAAAACCCTTCCTTCACCAACACTGATTGCATGGGTTCAAACAGATGGGATCTGTGGGTGTGAAGTGGCCAATCACTAAAATCAATGGATGTGTTTTTTCACACAAGGCAAGCACATTTGTCTTAGCATAGCGCAAACCATTTAAATGTAACATAACACAAAAGTAGAGGGCTAACTGCTTCCTAAATGAGCTAAATCCGCCAACTTCCATTCAGAGCGCCGTATATGTTGTTAGGTGTTACTGATGCAAATTCCTGTAAGCCAGTTTGAGCCATCATGAATTCCTCTTTTGCTCCAGGGTGCTGCTGAGCATTCTGGTTATTGTTTTCATGGCTTCATCATCAACAATTGTGAGGATTCCCTTATGGACATCCACAACAAGAAAAGAAAAGAAAACACACAAACTGACACAATGAATGCAAAGCATCTCCACATGCAGGAGTGCATGTGGGTTGTTATACTTTCTGCTGTTCACAAGGAGCAGAGAAGTAAACTGTATCAAAACGCCAGTGACCTCCAGCTGGCATGAACACTCTGTTTGTCTGGCTGAAGGGGTGAAGCATTTTCCTAAGCCTGCTCTCCCTTCCAGAAGTCAGATATGGTTGATATGTAGATATATAGATATAACCCTGGACCAATACATACATCTCGTAGCCAACACACACAATCACAGCCATGAGTTCAAACCGTGAGTGCACGCCCGGGTCACTGGTGTAAATAGGGATGCACCGAACGATTGTTTTCTTTATGTATCTGCATGGTGATATATACAGAAGCTAATTATCCAAATATTTGACAGTGATCAGGTCAAAATACATTTGGGCATTTTGGTGTAAAGGTTACATATAATGGTTGTTTCAACAGCATTTGAATGACTGTATGTCATTTTACATGTTGAAATGCAGACACTAAAATGCTGTTAAAACAATTGAATGTGAAACACAGATGTCAAAATCTTAGAAACCTGTCTTTTCATTGTCTCTCTTTGAGTAAAGGGTTGTTTGCTTAATCCAGATGTCAGTCTACGGGATGACACCTTAGCTGCCTTACTCCCTTCTCTCTCTTTTGGTCTTCCTTAGCCTCCTCTGTCCACTCCAACTTGTCCCTGTGTCTGCCCAGCAACTTGCCCACACATCCATGTGTTTCGGTGTCAGTCTGCATGCTTGTCAGTTTGCATGAGCCTCTTCTGTCCCGGCTGTCTGGTGTACGGTGTCTGGGAGACAGGAAAGACCATGAGGGAATACGCTACTCCCATTACAACGTCTGATACTGGCAAAGTGGCCATTATAGGACAACACTAGTATGTCTAGGTGTTAGTTGTGTCTGATGACAAAGAAGCACAGTCTTTGATACAACCAATGAATTTCATTACAAAATATTTTATTCAAAAAGTAGACAAAGACAAAAACTCAGCTCCTGTCTTATCTATTTTCAAATATTACCCACTTGTACAGTACATCCTGAACGTACAGTGACATACGAGTAAAAACAAGATACACTACAAGCTCTCCTTCTTTCTGTCGGTGTTGAACAGCATTGCTGAGACTGACACCACTGGAGGGTATTCAGACATAGAGCAGAAAGGAACTGCCTTCCCACTTATTTCTCTCAAATGTAGCATTCCCAGAATAAATCCAGACATCTACAGCCAGTGAGCTATGAGGTGGCAAAGGCCTCAGCATGCTAACTCCCCCTCACTTGCCAATTTTACGCTCCTCTTTGAGCTGCCATGAGCTTTCAATGGAAACCGTCAACACCCTTAAAATAAGCACACTACTGCTGGACTGCACTTGTGTACCAACGCGTATACACTCACAGGGCTCTTACAAACATAACATCCAATGCAAATGCAGTGAAACAAAGCCGAGACATTTCATCCAGTCTTCTTACTCTCATGTGTGCGCACACATGGACGTGCTGAAAAGCAGTCAAAACCATCCGGCTAACTGACCGCAATACACGTGTTAAATAAGACGTCATGCCCCTTTAGAGACTGCACACTGCCACAGTAGACGGGGATGTGCCACTCCATCTTTGATTGGAGGGGAATGTGACACGCAGGGGCTGTTTGAGCTACAGCTGGGGCTCACTGCAGTTCACTGTGGAGGAGGCTTCTCTTCTGGCACAGGTGCTGCCCAAGTCGCTCTGAGAATGCATTAAGGGCTTTAAGGGAAGCAGACATTTCTCTTACAGAAGTCTTGTTTAAAGACAATAAAAATATAAACAGTCATTCACAGTGTTACAACATCTACTCATTACTGACATTTGGGATTTACTGCTGCCTCTCCGCTCTCTACTCCCTGTCCTGACGCAGCACATCCTCCATGAGTCTCATCCTTTGACATTTAGCTCGCATTGGCGACATTACGCTCACTGACAGTGCGGCCCAGGCTGTATTCTCTGATCTTATCACCTGCTGAACAAGAGCTGTTGACTTAATAACACACCCATTTGAGACAACTCCTAGACTTCTAATGGGAAATGAGGACAAATAAAAAGCATGAAGACAAATAAAAAGCAAATGCTGTACTACTGTCGCAGCTTTGTTTGGAGGGGGGGGGCTGATGCCGTGACACTGCAGCAAAGCACGTTTAAGGCTAAAGCGTAACAGGTTGCAGACCTCTTCGATAGTTTCATGATTCAAAGAGAATACTGGTCCCACATCCAGGTGTATTTTTAAATTTGTCAGGTGTGTCGTGTTTAGTCACTATAAGTCATTCTTAAAATACAGTGTCAGAATTAACTGTATCAAATTCATTTAACAACGATGTGCAAAATATTCTGCAAGCAACATGAATAAGACCATTAGGGTTATAAGGCGACATCAGAGGAACTACCTACAAAGATTTTATTTCATGCAGTGTGTTGTCAGCTGATTGAGGTTTTGGTCTGACTCGTGCTTTCTTTGTGGGTAGCTGTGCGTTTCCCATGGCAATATCATGCCTAAGACCTTCAGCACATCTGTGGCACTGCAGAAACTTTCATCTGTTACACACCTTCAATGCACCTGTTGTTTTGGCAATTAATGAGACCCTGGCCATTAATGCATTCACATCCATTTCAATTTGATGAATGGGCCAACTAGTGTAACACAATCCACATTTTGGCCAAGAGAAAAATATAAAAACTTCATGTTGACTCTGATGGACAAGTTCACGCAATATTTAAGCCTAAAAGCTGTTTTTCCACTCTGTTTGACATCTACACCGATGTTGTGCAGACACACTCCGAAATGAGTTAATAGAGAAGTTTTAATAAACAATGATACTGTCCTTTAAAAATATTCACTAGTCTAATCAAGTTATACTGTACAAGTAAATTAAGTTGCAAGCAGAGGTTCGCCTTCTTATTTTTGGTCTGAAAAGGGGAACTTGCTTGAAAGACAGATTAGCAAGTATTACACCTTTTCAGCTGTCGGGAGTTAAACATGTGTGCAAGGTAATTACAATACATACAATTACTAAAGTCAATAATCAGACTGCTATTATACTTTGTACTTGGAGGCTTGGCAGGATTATGGCAACATGGAGTTTCTTTCATATGAAGTGGCCACTGGAAAGACCGTGACGTTATGAGCAGCATGATGACCTATATCAACATCAACGCTCATGAATATTCAAGCTCCCTTGGGTTTGGCATCACTGGTGTGAATGACTGGCATTAGGCTAACTGCCATGACAACATCAATTGCAGATCATAAATTAAAATTGCATTCCTTTCTGTTACAGCCATTGAGTCGTACCACCTACATAGCAAGCTGACACATTTCTCCATTTGGGTGAATCATCAACAGAGACAAATGAAGCCTCTCATTAATTTGCAACTGAACAATATAGCACTGAAAAACAAAATGCTTATTCAGAGACATTAGTCTGATTCTCAAAAGTCAGGTTATTTCAGTCACAATGGCCCATGATGACCATCATAAGAATCCTTCAATTTCACACTATTAAAGCACCATTTAATCTTGAATGTTTTAACTTATTTACTCTAATACAAACCATGTATGCTTTTGGTTATTGCCAACAATTTTCCTCGTTTTACCATGCATTTTTAAGCATGATAAGTGTTTTTCATTGTGGTCGAAGCAGCCATTGGTTTCCATTTGCTTATCTATGGAATGAAAGTCGCTGCCAACAACACTGTCAAAGTAGAAATTATTATTGTGTGATGATTTGCAGATTTTTCACACCAATCTGTGCGTACACCTGCTGCCTTACAATTCAACGACAACAATTAAACCAGACGTGATCTTCACTGTGATGGATTATCTAACACAAGCCAACATAATGTTGTTTGTAACGGCCTTTAGAATCACACAGAAGCGTTTTCTGATGCAACAACCCTTTCAACAACATTATTTGTCTGTGTATTCCAAATGTTTTATGTTTAGGCACAAAAGCAATTTGTTTAGGTTTAGGGAAACATCATGGTTTGAGGGAAAGTCACTGCTTCATTAAAGTCTGTCGGGGTGATGATAATAAACATGTGGTTAAGGTCGGGGAAAGATCACGGTCATGGTTAAAAGAACAAGTTGACTGTTGGCAGGATATCCCGTGTCCAATGTTTTGTTAACTCAGTCATTCACACCAACCTCCTGCCTACTTGAACTCTAGAATAACGTCCTACAGAATATGTAAAGATGTCTCATTTTGGGGCATTTGCTGTCTTGGAAGGACAGTCTCCACAAGCAAAAAATAAGTAAATCATATGTACTTCCCAAATGATTCGCAGAAAATTGGCTAATATATGCATAAAACACATTGCTATTTTAAATATTGCCTTTTAAAATATCTATATATAATGTGTCTTTTTTATCATGTTGACTGGATATTTTGGTTTGAATTTAGGAACCCGTAAACAAAGATACAAAGTATAATTTGGCAACACGGCATTGTCAAATCAATCTTAAAGCTCCATGAACATCCATTAACTGATCTAAGCTAGGCTAATCTTACATTTAAAATGTTATCACACTGTGCTGTGATTTCAGTTTGCATCACTCATAATAGCCAAACTATCCCTTTAAGGAGCATTTTAGTGCGGATGGCCAAAGTCAGCACATGGGGATTGAACAACCAAACGTTCAGCCTACAAACAAGAGGCCAAGCTGTCGCCCTCAATCACCATCAGAAAGAGAAAGAAGTAAAGCCATTAGCAGTTTGAAGCACACATCCAGTCAATTAGACCAGCGGCCTCTCCACTGGTTCATGTTCACACTGTGTTACATATCTATCAATTTATTATGTAATGCCAAAGTGACACTATTATCCATTGATCACCAAAGTTTATTTCCTTTGAGATGGAACATCTGCTGAAATTGATTTCATGATTGGTCGTTCTGTCATCACAGCCGGGGTTGGTTAGGTCACTGAGTGTGATGGAGGTAACAGACAGGAAGTTTGGAGGGCCATTTAGATGAGCAGGAGTGTCACCGGAGAGAAGGACAGCGGCGGGGGGAGGTGGGGGGAGGTTCACATGTGCCACACTGACACCTGGCGCTCCAGATGACAACTCTGTGGCCAGATGGACCTTATTACATACACACACATACACAAACACACCCACGCATGTACACTTACACACAAACACATACTGTACACATATTCACAATTACTGCCACTCTCCATCCACACATATTTTTTTTACATCACTTTACGATTTCAGCATATGCACAAGCAAGCACAAGGAGGATGTACACGTGACTAAACAGCAAATGCTCCATTGAAGGGAATACACTGTGTAGCTCAATGCCAAAACCCCCCAAAACAATAAACAATGTTGTGTTTTAGCTAGTGAATTATCCTTCCAGTTCAAAGACTGGGTGATTGCATGATTATGGTGGACAGATTAAAGAGACCCCATGGTGCATGCTTACCCTGCACATACCCACCGCACTCCTCACCACCTGTCATTTCCCTGTTTGTGGAGCCATCACCCCACCAAAAAAAAAACCCTAGATTATTGCCCATAAAGGGGAATGACATTCAGGTATGAACCAAAAGATCTTCTTTGTGCTTTCAGGTGTGAAGCTGAAGTTGTAGATCTCTGTAGTATTTTTTACAACAATTTTCCAGTTATTCGCTGTGGACCAACCCCAAATTTTAGATCCCACAAAGATGCACTTATATCTCTGGTTTCTCACTTAATGGTTTATGCACCCAAATACTGATGGTGTCTGTCACTGGATTGAAGCTTTGTAGTAACTCTTTGGATCAAAAACTTTTAAGCTTATTTTTTGGGCAACCCTAAAGAATGACCCACAAAGCACTGACATATCATTGCCACCATCTTCTTACCTCCAGAGCAGCTGAGGGCTTCTTCTTCAGTTCCTCACATTTGCGAAACTTGCAGATCTGATGGCCTGTTTTGCGATTCCGGCAGCTGCTGCATTGCTCACAGTTAATCCGCCTTCTGCAAGGTGGGCACATGCCGCAACGTTTTCGCTTCTTTTTACCGGAGTTGATAGCAGAGGCCAGCTCACTCTGCGCCGGGTACTCGGCCAGGCCGGCCATGTGTAGCGCGCTGTCCGCCAGAAACACTCCAGCCGGAGTCATGATGAAAAGCCCCGGGTTGAAGGGGAAACCACCCCCTACTCCATATGGGAAGTCAACAGGACCACCTACGGCATCCGTGACAGACGTACCCTCCAAGTCGCTAGCCCCCGAGCCTGCGTCTCCACTGCCAACTCCCACTCCCATGCCCCCAGGCAGGAGCATGTGCTCCATACCGGCCCGCTTTAACAGTGCTGCTGCCTGGGCAAAGTGCAGCAGGCCATTCTGTCCCTCCAGAACCTGTTCTAGGGTCCGGTCCAACTTGGCTGCTGTCAGTGCTGAGACAGTGGGCTGGGGCTGTGGGGGTAGCTGAGGCTTGGCCGAGTCGCTCTTAGTCTCTCTATTGCCTGTGTGTCCATTGGTGGTGGCAGAGGAGACTGCTGTGTACTGGGAGAGAGTACGGGAGTTCTTAAGGCTCTTACTGAGGGGCTCACTGATGATGCCACTGCGGTTCCTGCGCTCTATAACAGGAGAGTCCTGTTTGCAGCTACTCCGCTCCTGGTCCTCTGTCCGGCTCTTCTCCGACAGCCCGCTAGACATGGTCCAGAGCGTACGTGCCTGGGTTGGGGGTGAGGGTGGAAAGGGGGTAGGGGTGAGCAAGGAGGGGGAGCAAAGACCCTTTCTCGGTCCGTTCTGTGCCCAGGTGAGAGTGTTGGCCTCGCCTCAAGGGTCCAATCAGCCAGCCGACAACAGGCAGGCCCCGAAGCCTTCTGCCCGCACTACAGCTCAGCCCTCATCCACGTTCTTCCATGGGCCATCTGGAAACTTTACACAAGGAGAGAAGAGAGGTAAATGACTCATCAGTGATTTCTGCACCAAAACAACAGAGAAAACGTTTTGGGTTTTAGGCATACACAAGAAAACTAAAACATAGTATCTTAAAACATTTTGGGGTAAGCTGAAACAGACTGTGTGCTGAGCAGGTAGTGTGCAGTGGGTTTTTGGAGCCGTTTGTTCGCTGAAAACAGCTGCCTGCTGTGGCTGAAAACGACACTATGAGAGCAGTGAAAGTGAACCAAAACAATAAAATTGTGGGCTGGACAGCTGAAGAATGAATAGGAGTTAGTGACACTCATAGCATACATAAAAAAAAATTAGTTTTACAAAATTGAACACAGACATGGACCACTTAACGTTTTAATTTATAGACCTGAAAACCTTGACCAAGATTTAATGATATTCAATTAAAAGTCAAGCACAGAAAAAACGTTCATTCTCGATCTAATTCTTCACACATCAATCTACAAATCAAACTCCTGAGCCCTGACCACTGAGGCAACACCCGCTTCCCTGGAGCTTCTCTGATAGATTGGCAAAGAAAAGAAATGACGAGGTTGGGAGCCTAATCTTGCTATTTAAGTCTAATAAAATCAAATGAATTGTGTTGTATTGAGGGCAAACTAAACTGTTTTATATTCTCAGATATATTACTCTGTTAGGACTTTTGTCCAACTCCAGCTACAGGTATATGCACATTTCACATCTCATGCTAAAACATTCAAACACAAGATTTTGTGAGCAACATTTTCATAAATAAAGACACAGTTTTAGTTGCAATTACAGAGGTGTAAGCTACATCTTTATCTCTAACGTTATTAACTGCTTGGAAATGGTCCCCAGATGAACCCTTGACCTATCAATTATATATATTATTTATTGGTTTGTGGTAAGTGATAACAAAACTGTCAGATTATTTTAAGGGACGTTTGTCATTCGTAAAATGTAATTGATCAGTATTTATCTGTAATAATGTCCTGTTTAAACAGGTAAAGCCCTATTTGACACTAACATGATTTGGAGTGAATGCTTCATAAATAAATTGTATTGTCCTGTCATTTAAGAAAGTTGTATTTATTGACAAACATTTACATTCTCATTGATCTGAGTGTATAACCTTGTGAAACAATATGTGAGAAAATACATATATTTTATCAATATTAGACTTTCTCATACAGCAATCTGGGAAGCTGCTGAAAACGTATGAGCCCAGAGACAGAACAAAAGAAGGTTGATTTTCTTTTCTTTGGATTTCTTTTCATTGCTATAATTTGATTGTGTCAGTCATCTACTTGTCTAGAAATCATTTTCTGCCCTATTACTTTTAAAGGCCAAACCTGTAGAGCAATATCATTTGGTCAAATATTAGGTTGAATGGAGCGGTGGGGCTTATGAAGAAGGCAGCTAGACTAGTAATAGGAGACTCCCCACTGGACAGTGTTGCATGCATCCACCAGCTTTTAGCGTAAGATTCCTGTGACTGCTCATCTATGAAAAGAAAAAACTCTGCTGCTATCCCCCTGACCTGTCCATGTTCACAAACAAGCCTACCACGTCCCACAGAAAAGCTGAGGAAATGGCTGGGCCAGTCCTTATAAGGGAAACAAAGGGAAGGGAGGGGAAGAGGATGGAGGGGGGGTGTCTGTGCAGTGTGTGGAAATTGGAAGGCCAGAATTAGTGGGAGGTAAAGCTTCAAAGGCAAGAGCACAGCCCCCACATTCTCACCAGCTCAGGGGGATGTGGCGCCAGCGAACCAGAGCCAGCTCCGCAGCCCCTCAGCCCTATAGTTTCAGTTTCTCCTACTACAGCACTGACCAGGGTCCGGTTTCCCAAAAGCATCGCAAACTAACAGCATCTCTGCTCAGTTGTGGTTGAATGCATAAGCAAATCATCAGAGAGGTGCATGGGGTGTTTTTTGTGGTCTTATGGAATATTGAACCTGAAACTTACGTTTGGTCAGAACTGAATAATTTAATGTTGTTCATGGTCATTTTGTTACATTATCTCACTTGAGTTTTATAACAACACTATTTCTTGATTGATCGTGGCCTGGGAGAATATCCAGCTCTGATCCAACTGCTTCATCAATACTCCAAATACAGTAAATATGCTAAAAGACTTGAGTATTGCACATAATTAGGGAACTGGCACCTTATCAATAACTAGAATAAATGAGTTCTCAAGTCGGCTACAAAGTGAAAAAGTTGGCAATCACGGGTCATGAAAACAGTATCAAAAATATCACTGATCAGCTGTGACACAGTTTTTCAACTGGGAAACTATTGTCTCATCAGCCTTTCCACCTGCTGACAACACCACTGTTTTAAAAAGAAAGTGTTTCAAATGAAAATGACACATATTTCAATTGCTGTTCTTCCAAAGTGTTAATGATCTTTATAGTTATGGATATGACACATCCGTCAATCCCAGCAACATCTACTGTGTGACAATAATGCACGCACAAGTTTTTTTTGTTGCTTCTGTAAAATATGAATAATTTGACAAATGACTAGGTTAGCACATGTTGTATTGCAGCTGGACACATCGGTGTGACAAGCATGAGTTTGAGCTAGAATGCTTCAATCATTAAAGCATTTTCCAATGCACTGTTGTAAAAATATATACAGACAGTGATTGTATAAGTATGTTTGGTATGTTAATCACATCAACAACATTTTGTTACCTGACAAAAATTGTACTGTACTGTACTTTGAGGTCACAAAGAAAATACTAAAACTTCTGGCAAAACCAGTCTGGGATGAGAAACACATGCACAGGAATCAGATTTGTATGTTACATGTTTACAGGCTATGTTCAGACTGTAGCCGAAGCTGGTGCACCAAGCCACAGTTGCTGCTTTGGTCTACCACATTGTGTAGCAAACGAAAGAAGCGGCACCTATTTTAGCCTCACGCTCACCCTCCTCTACATCTGACTTCCATTCTACTGACCTATCAGTCACACTGTTTCCATCATCATCAACCCTGAGCATGACGTATAGTCTTTGACTAATCGACTTCCAGCGCCATGGCTCCTCAGATCCCTTCACTGCATCATTTACAGAAGAGGTTTATGTCCTTATGTGAACTGTCTCCTAAACCACAACTGCCTCTGCTACTGAGAGTGTCAACACCACATGCTAACACCAGATATTTGGGGTTGTTTTGTCCTTTAAGCATGTTTACTCAATTTCCTGTGATGTTATAGACTCAATGCTGTGGTTCAAATTAAAGCCTTACACCTCTGTGAATTGGCCTGACAAGAGCTCTGTAATTAGTAATCACATATTAAAGCCTACAAGAGCCACATTTCTTGCACCTCAAGCTGTCTCAGCATAAAAAGAGGTGTAAATATCTGCTATCCCTGATATTTCTTGTTTTTTGTTAATCTATCTGCACACAACGTGCTGCACAGGATTAGCGTCTGAGATAAAGATCTGGATATAAATGGTCCACATGATCAATACGGTCCAACAACTGCATGTGTGAAGCCTTTCTCCGATCGACCAATGAGCTCAGCGGTGAACCTGCAATCGAAGCATCTACAAAAATACTTGGTGGCATCTTGTTTCGATAAATTCAAAACTGCAGCAGGAACAGTCACTGCTATTGCTATTAGTGTGACCTTATTAACTTTTTTTTTTAATGCCCGATCTTCATTATAGGCAAAGGTGTGTTAGGTTTTTACGCTATAAGGAAACTAAATCTGAGTGCTTCACACTTCCACTCGTTTTAATAGTCAATAAATCATTTAGTGTTGCCATCAAAATATTGACCAGCCTGAGTAGAAATAACTCTGTTCTTAATGTGATTATAAATGTTGCTGTTCATTCAGTACAGGCACTTAGTGAAAATCTGGACATTAATGCAAGCCTGTTTTGTTGAATCAGCTGAGTGATACAGGCTCATTAACTTTGTCACTTTGTGGACACTGTCAACAGCAGCGGATGTGCAGAACCTGAGAATTTAATTGAGAACTGAATGCTTGATTGTGGTTTACAAAATGCCACATAGGTTGACACACGACATATGGCTAAAGGAGGCTATTATTTCCACAAAGTATCATGTGAGTGTGAAATGTGGTGTTTTAATCCAGAGATTCCTTCTCTACGGAATACTGCATTGATTCTTTCAGAGAAATTTAGTTTTTGCTGCTTGACCATGCTGCCTGAAAACAGCCCTCCTGGCCTGTTTAGTTTGTTTATATGTAATAATTTGCATGAAACCTGCAGTTCAGTATCAGTGACCTGTGACCGAAACTCAAAATAAAGAAAAGGTTCCACATTTTACGAAATGCGTTTAATTGCTCTCGAGTTAGATGTGATTATCGATGTCTGCACACTCTTTGCCCATTTCTGGATTAGTCAGTCAGGAGCTTCCAAGATGGCGACAGCCGGAGCCGCTGGGAGCCACTCACACTGAGCTCCACATGGGCTCTTCAGCAACTTATGCGTGGTGTCAAGGACATTACGTCCATGTTTTATACAGTCTATGCTAATGTACCGTTTGTTTAATCCATAAAAATCAAAGTGTAAAAAAACCTATTTCTTGTTTAACAGGGGGTTAACAAGAGGGCAACAAGAGACTCTAGGAAGTTACTGGTCCTGGCCAAGAAATAGTAGGCTAACACTTAGTAAAAAGGCTAAATGTCTTTTCAGTCGGCTGCTAGCGAGAGCGAACACATGAGTGGAATCAGTATATTTTCTGGCAAGCAAGCGATTTCCAAAAACTTTTCTTTTAAGCCATTTGGCACAAATATGATGAATATATTCAGTATACCTGAAGCAAAATAATGTCTGAACAGCTTGTCAAAACCTTATAAAATCATTCAAAAGCCCATGTTTCAAAGATTCAGTTTAAGAATCATTGAAAAAAATCAACCAGAGGTCTTTATTTTGTTATGATACATTTACAGACTTTCAAAATGCAATCATTCGTGAATTGAGTAGCCTAATACTTTGGTAGATTAGGCCTGCTGTACACTCAAAAAAATATTCTCAAATGCCTGGTATTATAGGGTTCGTTCATTGACCAATTCAATCAATATGCAATGGAGGAAAGCATTTAGGGCCGGTGTGTTTATATTTGTATTGTTTATGTTTTGGGATTGTATAATCTTATTAAGAACAAAGACTACTTGCTGACTTTTTAAATACTCATCACACATTGAATTGGTTCCCACAGCAGCATTTTTTTACCAGCTAGTAACAATTAGGCCCAATAAGTTTAATGAAACATATGAATTAATTTAGTTCAGGATTGTGATGTAGGCATTCACCTTGAAAGGATAAACTCGAGGTATGACTTTCAGTGAGCCATAAACCCAGAATTATTTGCTTTTTAAAAAAATAAACTGCCCTGCTAACTGAAATCACAGATCAGTTTGACTTGACAGCTAACCTCCTTTTGAGCATATTAAAGTAACTATTGAATAAGTTTCCCTCACTGACGTCACTGCATGCGCAGGTGCCAGGTAATGGCAGTCAGCTTTTTTAACTGAGATGGGAAAAATTTTGTCTAATTTCCTGCAGGGTCATGAGGCATTTGCTCCGCCAAGAACTCAGGGGCAGCTGACATACCCCCCCCCCCCCCCCCCCCCCCCCCCCCCCCCGCCGGGTCCAGACGCGCTGTCTGCGGACTCTGTACTTGGTGAGCTACAGATTCTCTATTCCTCCCACCTCCTGTCGACTGACGCGCGCACACACGGACACGCACACACGCGAGGAGGAAGTTAAAAAGCCTGGTGACAATAATTAGACTCAAGGCTTCATCCTTTGTCCATAACCTGCTGCGTCTTCTTCCCCCTAATGAGGGCTATGCACACAAAAAGTTGGAGGAGAAAAACAACCATGCCGCGGCGTACTGTGACTTCGAATTATTCAACATGGAGCACTTTGAGATGCGATACTGGTGGCGGATTGCAGAAGGGGATGACTTTAAATCTGCGGGTAGCGCGGTGAGAGCTAGTGTACCTGGGAACTTCCCAGTGATGCCCGGAGAAACAAAACAGACGAAGAAAAATAAGAAGAATATGGCATTTGGAATAAAAATAAAAAAAGCCAATTAATTCTTCACCTCTCTTTGTGCTAATGGAAAACTGTGATACAAATGTATTAGTTTATGTTATGTTAAAAGTTTCAATTAGGTAGCCTATACAGAGAGACAATCAGGAAGAGTCGGTTGTCAAATGTATGCATGATCCGACTCTAATGCGCCTTGATCATTTCTTTCACGAACTGGAAGCGTCAAGTTTAGTGCGCATCATTAACAGCTGATTCACAATAAAGCATCGGGCTTTTGCTTCAGTTTTGTGCCGATCACAATCAACGCTTGCGGCGACTCACTAAATAAAGAGACAGGAAGACTGTTCTTGGAAAAACTGAGAGCGGCTTGTAAAATATCCCCTTCTGCCTCATTACATATCCAATCACTGGATAGGTAGCCTAATACAACCTTGATTTTCTTTTTCTTTCAAGAGTACAAGCAGATCAAAATAGCTGGCTTTTGTCTGACTCAGTGATCTATGAGCACCGTAGCCTATCCGCGGTACCAGCATATGGTTGCAGTCGCACATTTGAGGATATACAGAAGAGCCCCCGGTTCACCCTGCTATAACTTGATCCTATAAGAAGATGACATCCCAACTTTCAGCAGACTTCAACAAAGTATGACCCCCCCCTCCCTTCCACCCACCCTCCCTCCTCTTCCATGTATCTGCATATTTGCAAACACGGGCCCATTTTATTCGCACCTACCAAAGCAGATCCGAGCAGAGGGGAGGGCTCCCACAGTCCGAGCGGTCCGTCTCTCAGTCTGCCGTGCAGAATGGTGACCAAAAAAAAAAAGAAAAGGGTAGGGGGGAAAAAAGCTTATTCTCCGAGAACACAAGCCTACAGAGTCCCTGCGTGTTAATGACAAATGTGAAAAGAAAAAAAATATTCACCGTCAGTTATTTTGTAAAAGCGTACTTTCTCTGAGGCTGAACGCGTGGGTTCCCCCAGCTTTCTCGGTCCTTGCAATCCCACCTCTACATCCCCGCTTGCAGAGAGGAACATGCAAACACATTTCATAGATTTTTGGAGCTTCGCGGAAAAACCGAACTGGACTTTTCTGCGGCGGCGCGCGCGCTTCTGCTGAAGCAATAATAGAGCGGGAGAGGCCGCGAGGTTCAGCGTGACTTCAGGCCAGCTGAGCAGAGAGGTGTTGTTTCAGAATAAAACTGGACTGATTGAAAATGACTCTATTCTGCCCGAGTGATTGCTGTCTGCATGTATCTTTAATGATGGTGTAGCTCATTGTAGATAATGTAATTTATTCAAACTAACTAAATGTCGTTTATTTGTAGGCTAGGGTCTGCGGTTTGCTTCAGCGACACAAAACTGCACGGATAAGCAGTAATGTTTTGTTTTACAATTTGAGTGTGAAAATACACTAGACATAAATACAATATGTTTAATAAGGGGGCAATAAGGGGGGATGCAGGATAGCGGTGGGTGAACTCAACTCAGATCACCCATCAATTTCTTTCTTTCTTTCTTTCTTTCTTTCTTTCTTTCTTTCTTTCTTTCACATGCCATGCAAGGCAAATCAGCCTCATCCTCTCGCTCAGTCCCAGAGTCCACTCCGCCTCTTTCGACTGGCCTGTCTGCTGGCAGGCGGCCAACCCAAGTGTGTGGAAATGACACCGCCAGGGCGGCAGAGATTTTCCTTCATTTCTCTCCTTCCCGATCGCAGACTGGCTGACATTGGCTAGAAAGTGGAGCAGCTCGTCAGGGACAATCAATGCGAATCGATCGAGCTGTGCGGTTGAGGCTCCAGTGCTGGAAAATATCGCGGCAGCTGAAGAGAGAGACAGAGAGAGAGAGAGAGAGAGAGAGAGAGAGAGAGAGGGGGTGTTCTACAAACTCTATCAGTAGCCAAACCAGCTCCCTGCAAACAAATATGCTCTGGTTCTCATAAATATGACACTCACACTCAAGTTAAAAAGCCCCCAAATGCGTAAATACGCGCGGGATTTGTGTTCCAAAACGCATAAACAATGCATACATCCACCCGGAAAAATTATTTAATGTTTTATTGAGTGTAAAATCATTTAAAATAATGACTTAAAATAAAATAATAAAATAAAATCTGTCAATATGATACACGGCCGTTTCACTTGTTTCTAAGTTTTTGCACTTGTTTCAGGAATTATTTTGTAAATTCTCAAAATAACATGACTCTGAATATTATCTCATCAATCAGAATCTATTCAAGCTGGAAAAACCTGGTTGAAATATTTCATAGTGATGCTTTAAAGCACCATAATGATTGTACTGAAATATTTGGCAGAGCATCATTTAAGCCAAAATGTGGTACAACACACATCATTAATGGTTTGGCATTAAGTTATTATGCATTGTTGACACTTCCACAGAGCCGTTCCACTGTAGCAAAGGAGAATTTTGTTTTCTTTAGGGGCTTCATCTTACCATAATACACATTTCTGTTTTCTAACACCTGTTGCATTGCAGGCCATTAAACATGTATTGTCTTCCCTGGAATCACCATGCAACTGCACTGACGTCAGCACAACCACCTACTGACTGGCTAAAGTTAGTTTCAAAAACAAGCATTCCAGTGTGGTCAGATAATTCAGAAATGTTTGAAAATGAAACAAGAAGTAAAGCAAATACCATAGAAGTTGCTTAACACCTTCTACTTTTGTTGTATTATATCCACAATGGATTCTTCAATTCCTTAATAAAAGTAGCACAAAAACATCACACACAATCCTCTAGTCCTACTCACTAAATCTCATTGTAGACACAAATCAGTCCAATGAATTCATCAGTGGATTCTTTCTTCAAAAAGCTTCTTGAGGGCTAAAGATCCTTTAAAAATGTCACAAGTTCAGTATGTGGGGCATAAAATATGAAAAACACCGTAATCAACATGATATATAAAACAGTAGCTTTGTCCAAATTATGTGCACTGGGGCAGGAGGGTCAGTAAATTCCCATTTGATGTAGGCTTTTCAGTGACTAGAATATTTCAAGATAACCTGTGGTTGTGGTCAGCAGTGGGCTGACCTTAAAGATGAGGAAAGTAGCAGCAACATCAACAATACCACTGCAAGACCAGCAAAGCAAAACATGCTGCAGAAACGTTATTTACTTTTTTGAAAGCAGCGTACCGTGTTCTGGTAAACCAAAATTTAATTTTTACCAGATGATGGCGCTACATGAAAAGTAAGATGGATCACCAAAGCTGTTACAATTTATACTGAGGGGAGCATCAATGTGTGTACCAAATTCCAAATTAAAATCTCTGAGGATTCACCAGCGTTGAAACGTCTTCGCCCTTGCCTGGTCATATGACGGTTCATACTCTTCAGATATTTTCTCCTGTGGCTGTTTCGCTGCCATCTCCTTCTTCACAGTGCCTTGAGTCCAGCACGTTCGAATGTGCCAATGCATAGAACTGTCTCTGTCACTGCTCCTGTGCATCGCCACCTGTTGCTGATTGGCTGGAACAGTGTTGTGTGGCAAGGTCCACACCACTTTTTGGTTTTTGCATTTACAGAGCCAGAGCTGTTTAAGAAAACCAGATTTTTTTTCAGAGCACACAAAAAACCAAGAGCTAGCAAACTGTGAGAAAAAATAAGCTGAAGTTAACAAGAAGTGCACTGGATTACAATCACTTACTATCTCCTTTAATTAGAGTTTCACTTCTATTTCTACATTATTATGTATGTTTCCATTCAGAGATTAAGACTATTTCATTGTAAATATATAGGGATATGGAATGATGTAACACAAACAGGAATAATTTTACCTCCTTAAAACCCACTCTGACCACATTATTTTACTCTTTTGTAGCGATGTGTCCTCCCTTTTGACCTTCTAAAGTCCTCTGTCTCTGGTATGAAACAGAGGAATATTATATTGTAGCCTGCAAACATACGTGTCTTTCACAGGTTGAAAAGAGGGTCAAAGAGAGAAAGCACGGGAGAGAAGGAAAGTCATGCATGGATAGATGGGTAGGAGGGAGCAGCAAGCTGTGACTCTTGGACATGTTCTGGTGGGTGCACTGAACCCCGGAGGCTGCAGCCACACTCAGCTCTTTGTTGTTTTCGTTCTGCACAGGGAGGCAGGGTACTTTCCTGAGCTAGGGAGGAGGATTAGCGTTGCATGGCCTCCATCCCCAGCTGCACACATGACCAACGCCATAGGAAAGCCCCCAAAGATGGCCCAAAAAGAGGTACGTAAGGGATGAAGGGAGCAGGGTGAGACAGAAACATCAGCTTTCTCCAATACCAAGGGATGTTGCAAGCCCTTTAAAACCTCCAAATGATCACTGTAACACACTTTCAACATCCCCCTTATTTTGGAGCGACTGGCTTCTTGCTCTGCTACTTGTTTCCACAGTGTGTCTCCCAGCTGACAATGAAATCTTTTTACTCTCATTGTTCAGGTGCATAAACAGAGACATTCGTTCCTTAACCTCTGACCCTTATCAACATCATCAACTTATCAATAATCATCCTCAAGTCTTCCACACATTTAGCTTTATACAAATCAGCAGTGGTTTCTAATTTACAGTAAATTTGCAATTTAATGTCTTTTACAGTCTAGAAAGATACCTGGCCTGAATTATGATTTATTCCTTTTGCAGCCTTGTCAAGTGTTCCAGTTGCTGTTTCTTTTCAAAACCTCCCAACCTCCAGGAAGTCAATGCGCCTGGAAAAATAGCATAGCATGTTGTTTTGACATTTTATGGTTTCTGTACGGATGAAACAAACAAGATACAATGTGTTATTTAATGAGTTTTAGAGGTGCAGTTTGGTGTATTTTTTAGCCTCGGAGCCAGCCAGGTTAGCTGTTTCCTCTTTTCATTTCTTCCTGCTTCTGGTCTTCATGCAAAGCTAAGCTAAATGCCTCCAGGCTGTGGCTCCACAGTTAATCAGACAGTAGCATCAATCTTCTCATCTAATTCTCTGCAAGAAAGTGAAAAGTGACTTTCCCAAAAAGTCCAACTATTCATTTAACAAAATCCAAAGGCAATTGCATAACAAAACATTCTTGCTATTATTTTTGTATTTATGTGTAACCAGCAAAAAGATTCCTATGCTGTGAAACTGCCTTTAGACAACACATAAGCAATATTATACTGTATGTATTCATGCTCAATATACTTGTTAGTATTATGAGCCAAGAAATTTTGCTTGTGACATACATGAATCACATACAACAGGGCTTGTGATTTAATTAATGGCTTGTGCTGTTGACGTGTCTGCAAGAAAGTAACTGTGAGTTAATTATGTGGGAACATACAGCTGGATAATAATGCAGTTTATAATGTTGGAATAGGCCGTTTCTTAGTGCCATTTCTCTTCTAGTGTTGTGCCAGGACTGCATGCCAGAAACAACAGTATTTAAAGGAGGGGTCAACAAATGTAGCTGCCAACCGGTCATTGCCACTACTGAAATACTCTACACTTGAGAACAAGATTTTGAGAGTAAATCTTGTTTATAATTAGTTTTTGTACACTTCTCCTCTGTACATGTGACAGTCACTTCCAAGAACCTGTCATTTCAAAGCAATGCAAGGCTTTTTAAGGCAGTAAATCAAACTTGGCAATTGGTATTTTTGTGAATTATACATGATAAAATACAGCTCAAGAATACTATTCATTTTGGTTGTAATACTGAACTGACAACTAGAGCACCAGCACAAAATCCAGCTAAGTTTCCTTCTACTTTCATCACCACTCTCTGGTTTATCTCTCCCAGCAATATTGGCAACTTCAAGGACATACCACATGCACCCAGGACGGGTATTGGACACTCTGCTGTCAATTGAGTCTCTAAAGTGCTAGAGATTTTGTGGTGTGGTTTTCCTGCCCCAATGAACAGGAAGTCAGTCACGTCTTGCTGCAGAGGCCCGCTGCCTTATGAGCAACCCTAACTCCATTACTAGAGATTTACTACTCATCCTGCCACTTATCACGTGCTCAGCCTCATCTGTCAGGAAGCAAGTGGTTCTATTGTCTTGACTGACAGTATGAGGACTAAAACGCAGGACAAAATTACATCAACAACTGTTCAGCTTGTATCACTAAATAAGTTCTGTCATTGCTTTCTCAAATGATCATGTCTCTAAATGTAAAGTAGCAAACACCGCCCCTCCTGTAGCAGTACCGGCAGGCCAGCTGTTGTTGCAGTTAAAATCAGGGTTAGGGCCCCATCTAGTGGCAAGAAGGGCCTAACAAGTTCCTAGTCACCAAAAGCCTTGGTTATAAATCCAACTAATGCAAAGTCATTTGATCAACTAAAAGTTTGTCTCAGCCAGAGATGGACATCAACACTAATTACTGAAATGAATGAAAGCTAACATGAGCGATCATGAGCAAACGTCTTGTATGTAAACAGTATAGATTTAACAATGTTGGTTTTCATTTATGTATCCATACATCCAAGACATATTTTTGTAGTCTTAACATCTTCAAGATATGGTTCACATTTATTTACATGTATTTAGTTACACAAAATATTATATATGAAAAATATTTAGGCCACTGAAAGGAATCTGAAAGTCAAACTCAGTTCTGTTTACAGCATTTAATCAGAATTTGTTTTATTAATTAATCAAACCAACTATTCTGCTGCTCCATTGCTGATCACCTGGGGTACATTCAATGTGAAAACATTTGGAGTGGGTTTGCATTTTTCTTCTGGTTTAACAGTATGTTTCCTCCCACAGTGTGCTATGTTGTACCTTTCAGGAGGATTTTGCGGCTATCTGAACACAGC